>NC_068946.1:3908343-4208985 GCF_026419915.1 Harpia harpyja
TCAGTGTGTTATCAACATTCTTCTCATACCGAACCCAAAACATAGCACTTTACCAGCTACTAGGAAGACCATTAACTCTATCCCAGCCGAAATCAGGACAGTAGGATATAAACAAATACTAAGATTGTGCTTAGAAGGTTTCATTTTCTTTATTGCTGTATGTTTATTGGAAACATTCAACTCGTGGTTAGTAAATTGTCATTTGCAAATTGCAAACAGTTTGTTTCTGCCTGTTTGTTATGAAAGAGGTTGTGTTAGGAAGCTTAAAGCAATTGGATTCAAGATCAACTTGAGTCAGATACTTACTTACTTAAAATTACATTCCATCAGATGATTAGATTAGAAATGTAGAAAAGCATTCTGAGGAATTTGGTTGCTTTCTAGACATACTCTTAAAGGCTGAGTGAAAAGAGAAATACTGTGAACTTCTGTGAAAAGCTAGTAAGTCACAGGCTTCCAGATGCTTTAGAAATATTTTCTTTGAAGACATAAAGAAAACACAATGTGTTTTCAGTTAATGAAAGCTGAGATTCTACAGTATGCCAGTATGATGTAGTCAATTCAAAGCATAAATTATTGTCCAGTAGGATTACTGAAAATAAAGTTGAAACATGGAAGAAAAGCTCCCCAAACCATGTTTCTCTAGGCAAGCAAGCTATATGTGACTGAAAGAACAAGTGGCATTTCATAATTCTGTAATTCACTTTCTAAAGTCACTTTTTACTGGGAGCACAAGCCTTACTTGTCTACAGAAGTGGTTTTTTTACAAGATAACCAGTACGTCTACTTTGCCCTGTGAAACTAGGACATGGTGCAGGAACTCCTGGGTGCATCTCTTTAGTCTTCATTCCCTGCCAAGGGTAAGTGTTCAGGTACCTTCAGGTCAAGAAAATCTGTGAGAGGGGCTTACTTGACATCTATCCTTCTTACAGTTCTCATAATTGCAAAAAAAAAAAAAAAATCAAACCCAAAACATTTGCTGTCGTCTCCATTTAAATAGTTTAAATTAGCCTGGAATCTATAGACTTTCTGTTCTTTTTCTGTATGATGTAGTTTAGCTGGTGCGGATGGGTGTTGATGGCATTGGGTATATTCAGTTTGGTGAGCCTTGCTTCTAAGGGTCGGTTATCTTGTAAATTAAAATTACATGTATTGAACAAAACTGATAAATTCAAGTACAGAAGAATGTAATGTGTGCGGCTTTCTGTCAGGGTGTTTTTGTGGTGATGGAGTTACCTCTTGTGAGTTTGAAAGCTGAGTATCCCTCTAGCATTTGCATTTTACTGATGTTTTCAGCTACTTGGCAGCAGCCCTAGTTGTGATTTAAAAATGAAAATCTTTGTGTTAGCTGAGTGCCCTACCTTGATGGTCATTCATCAGGTCACAGGCTTAAATACACCTTCTGTTAAATACTACCATGTATGGAGGGGTTTTGGTTGTTTGTTTTCCCCTTGTTTAAGTGTCATGAACTTACCTTTTCCTAAAGCAGAACTCGTTCTGAATCCCACAATGCTTCTAAGTGTAGCTCCCTTAGGTTTTACAGCTCTGACTGTTTGTGTTCAGACTGCACATAGGGAGTGGTTTTGGCAAGATCCATGCCCCCTTTCTTAATTTCAGGTTTGTCTCGTAGCCTAACACGGTATTCATTTCTACTGGTATGCCTTCTGTCTATGGCAGAAGATGCTAGTAATGACAGCTGATGTTGGACAATAGCAGGTAGAATAAAGAATGAGCAGAAGGGACATTTTAAGCTTTCCTGTTTTGATATCTTCGGTTATGCTGTATGCCATTGGAAGGTTTTAAGTAGTGTGTGTACCCTGACTTGTGTTTTTCCTAACCTGTACATTTAAATATGTGTCTAAAATTTTGCATACCTCCTACCATATAAAGTAGAGCTTTGCTTTGGTTTCTGTTGTTAAAAATTATTTTCTGGATCTGCTTTTCGTTATTTGGATGAAACAGAAACCAGCTCTAAAGTGATATGCATTAGGTGCTCAAGGAAATTGTTATTTTCAGTCCTTCAGAAAAGAACGCTGCCTTCCTGTTCCCCCCAATACCTCTGGCAGCATTGCAGTGTTGTCATTTAGGAACCCAAAAACATGAATCTGAAAACCCGAGTGGCCATTGTTTATTGATAATACTTTCAGATGTGGACCTTTTGAAAGGTGGCCACAAAAACCTGATTTTTAATGGGTTGTGGTTGAGAAACTACGCTGAAGTGTTTAAAACTGTTCTTCCAAGCTTGACATCTATATTCAATGCAGCCCTTACTATAGGCTTTTGTTAAGGAAAAATTTACAGTTATCCTACAAAGTAGCATACTTGCCTGTTTCTTATTTGAAGGTAGTATTTACATTTAGTCTGTGAATAAATAATGAAATACAGTTGGAACAGTCAGTGAAGTGTTAACCTTGAACTTAGACAGTATAAGGAGCTGTTATGTCTGATGCTGCCCATTACTGAAATGTATTAATACTAATGCCATTTATCACATTGCATCAACTACTGTCTGGGCTGTGGTTTTTCTATAATCTTCTTTGGAATGAGACAGGTAAGCAGTAAGGTAAATTGCTCTCTGGAGTCTGGTTTTTAATTCAAATTTATGCCAATGGTAATCCCTGCTTTTACAAAAACTTTCTTTGCTGTCAGTTCAGATAGTAGTATGTCATATACCTAAGTTTCGACAAATCTGACGTAGCACACTTCTAGCAGAAAACTATGCTTCTTGTAGAAAAAGAGCAATCAAGGTTTTTTTTGTTTGGTTGGTTTTTTTTTGTGGAGCTGGTGTATCATGAAGTTTGAGAAATCATCACAAGATTTCTGTATATGGATTGCCAAGGAAGGTTTGAGCAAAGTTGTAGTATGGGATGATACTCTTACTTGGATTCATCTTGTTTTCTTGAACTTAAATTTCTTGCTAGTACTTGTTCTTTGGCAATTTTTTTTAAGGAGTGCATTAGAATGTACCACTCTTTACTACTATCTTTTGAGTGTTTAGGCCTCTCTGCCTCAAACTGATTGCCCATCACCATGTTCCGAAATCAGTTTACCATGACTTATCAGTATTAGGTTGTTCAGCAACACGTAATTATCTAAGCTTGTCATTATCAGTGGAGATATTTTCAGTAGTCCATTCTGAATGAGATAGTTATCTAAGGAAGCATGGACAGTCTCTTGTTTTTATCACCTTAGGTGGTAAGCTGACAGCAGGACCATATCTTGTATTTCATAAAGTTGTAAATATTCCTCTCAAAAGCAGAACTGCTGTTTGTGGACACTGAAAGGATTTCAGCTCACCTTGTACAGTGGATGCCTGCTAGTTCATGAAAATCTGAGTCATTGGAGACTTCTTGTGGAACTGTGGTAGCAGAACAAAGGTGTACTTTCATGAGCTAGAAGAGCAATAAATGGGATGTTTGTTACCTTTCTCCCTAGTTACAATGTGATTTAGATGGAAAGTACAGCTTGGAAGTAGTGTGTTTGATAGCTTTGATCTAAGGAAACTAGAATGTTAAATGTTGAGGGGAAAATGCTTTATTTTCCCTTCTCATTTTTGATAGTACCTATTCCGTATCAAAACCCACATTTGTTCACCTGGTAAGTACAAGGTGGCGTTGAGTGGAACATGACCATTTTACTGCTCTTGCCATTGATACTGAAAAGTTGTTAATACTGAGCCTGTGCGTATATGTATGTGGAAAGATATGATACAATATTTAAAACCACTAATACTGCATTTATTAATACAGCTAAATTGTAGAAGATTAGGTGCTAGGGTTGCTATTTGGCTTAAGCTTTTAACATTTAGTTGACATTTAAAGGCAAATCACGTATTTAATAACTTGAGTTTCAATGATAACACTTCAGTGCTCTTAAGACAGTGATAGAAACAGATAAAAAAGCCAGAGTCAAGCTGGGTTTTTTTTATTGTGTTTTTCTTTGTGTGTGTGTGTTGTTTTTTTTTTTAATTGGGCAAGAGTGGGTTTGGTATGCTTTAAATAGAATCTTACCTCCTAAATGTTAGTCCTCCTAAATGTCTTTTCAGTTTTAAATATTGTTATATCTTTTTTTAATAGATACTTAATGATACACTCAAAATAACCTTAAAGTGGCATGTTATTGGTTTTGTATTTGTTCTTCAACTGTAATTTTTGTATTAACTTCTTTTTAATGAAATAAGCATTAATGGAATTGATGGTATAGCAGTGTATCGTACTACCAATACTGCTTAATTGTATTAAATTAAGGAGAACAGTGGATTGTCAGATTGGATGTTTACTGACAATTTTAGTCAGGTAGAAGAAGTTTAGTTCTGTAGCTTAGTAGCACTGAGTACAAGCATATCCTTTGACAAAGCGAAGTGAGCCTGATAATTCAGAAACCTAATGGAGAACAAATGTATGTGCAGAACTTTTAAATGTGTTAGGAATTAAAAACTTACCAGCTCTAATGTGTTACCAGAGATCAAGGTATAATAGAGGAAGCTTGGTTGGTTTGGTGTTTTTCCACTTAGAAGTACTACAGTCAAAGTATTAAGTAGTTTGAAAGTTCTTGCACCAAGGTTATTCACACTATATTTTCATTGTTTTTAATGGTCATGACAGTTGTGATCTAGGCAGACACAGGGAGGTAGCTCATCAGTAAACTTCAGATATCTTGGAAGATCAAGGTAAAAAGGACTTGGAAAGATAAATTCAGATGGAGTTAATGGCATGAGCGAATGTTAGAGAAGAAATTTTTCAAAGTAGTGAAAGTCTGCAGCAGCTGGCAGTTGACAATTCTGAACCACTAGGAAATGAGCTACTATGCTATGAGTGATGTATTTGTGGTTTCCTCTACTTAAAAAAATTACTCAAAAACATAATATTGAAATGAGTTAACTTACAGCAGAGTGAAGTATGTCTGAATGTTTTTCAGAGTAGTAACCTAGATGTTGTAGTTACTTAAATTTAATTATGAAATAAATGGCTAACTTGTTTACTCTGTAGTTCAAAGAATGTACAACTTCTGAGAGAGGGTTATAAATACACTCTTTTCCTTAGCAACCTATGTTTGTTATTGTTGAATAAAGTAATTAATTTAGAATCTAAAAAGATACCACACCTTCCCCCCTCCCCCAATCCCCAAATCTAAATCTTGTTTGCTGTTCATCCATAGGGTGGATATAAATAATGATAAAAAGATAGGTGCAAAAGAGATGCAGCGCTGGATCATGGAAAAGACAGATGAACATTTCCAGGAAGCTGTGGAAGAGAATAAAATGCACTTCCGAGCTGTGGACCCTGATGGCGATGGTAAGATGAATGATTCCTCCATCTCCTGGTGAGATCTTAAGTCAGTTGCTAGTAGCCAAACCTACTGGCTGCTCTTCAGATGTGCTGCGACAAAATCCAAGTTCCTCTGGACTGCATGTAATCACAACAGTCTTGATCCATACAGAAGATAATAGAGCAAAGAAGTAATGTGCTTCAGTCAGCATTGTAGTTCTGTGTTGACTGCTATGTTATTTCACTTGTGGTCATCGGAAATTGTAATAAGTTAAGTGGCTCTGTTGGGGATGGGGTGAGGACAGTGACATAAATAGGTTATTTTCACAAGGCCTGTCTGGTCTAAAGAAACATAAAAGTGAATCAGGTGATAGTTTTCAAGTTGCTTTTCATAAAGCTTAGTGTGATGGTTATAGTGCTGAACTGAAAGATTTTAGCACATACTGTTTCAGGTAATGAGACCAAAAGTTTGTCACTTAAGCATACTATGTCATGTCTGAGATGTGGCTTTTTCTTACAGGCCATGTGTCCTGGGATGAATATAAAATTAAATTTTTGGCAAGTAAGGGCTTTAATGAAAAAGAGATTGCAGAGAAGATCAGAAACAACGAAGAGTTGAAAATAGATGAAGAAAGTAAGTGCAGACTGTTGGGGTGTTGTTGGTTTTTCTTTTACTTTCCTAAAACCTGAATGTCAAAACTGTTCTTAATAGAAGATGAATGTATTAGTTGTTCTGCTTCTACACAAATGTAGAATGTGTGAGTCATGACAGAAATATGAGGTTTCTTTCCAACTCAAGTCTGCATTCCCAACACTCTTGATGTAAATATTTAACAGTGAAAAAATCTTGGTTGCTTATTTGTTACTGCCTATTTGAATAGTTTTCAATTACTTGTGCTTAACAGTCAGCTAAAATTTCAGACCTGTGTTGTCTGTGGACCACTGAATTTTAAATGCGCGAGCTGGGTCCCCTGTTGCTTCAAATGAAAGGGCGCTGCTATACATGATTCGTGTTCTAAAATTGAGGAGGGGTGTATGTGTTACCCAACAGTGTTGTGTTTAAATAGGCACTGGAAAGCATACTAGAAGTTAATAGCTGACGGTTGCCTAACAATTGTTTCATGTTTCATCCAAGTTCTCTATAGAGAGAGATTGATTCTTTAGGTTAGTGAGATTGATAATTTCTTCCTTACTACTTTTGAAACTTTAATTTGAATCTGGCTTGGTATAAATGTGGCAACTCTTAACAGAGTAATCTCCCTGCTCCCCCCCCCCCCCCATCTAAAAGTGTTTAAATTTACTGTTAAGTAAAACATGAAGCCTTAGCCTTTCCTTGCAGGAATTAGTCATTTAAAAGTGGGTTATGTTATATTTTCCATTTATCAAAAAGCAACTAAAATGCAAATGGGCCTTTGAATTTTATGGCAGGGAAAACACCTGTGCAGCGTGTTCTATGGCAGTGTGGTTAACTACAGTTTACAGGAATGCTCATCAGATAAAAGATTTGCTGAATAAGGGAAGTGTGTACATAATCATTTTTCTACCAAGGTAAAAAGCCTTGTTTGGGAAAATCAATTTAGTTATCTACCGCTTCCTGAGGATGACAGGCAAAACTTATTTTCATACTCTAGTACAGTGTAAAAGTACTCTTTTTCAGTCTGTATAATAAAAAAGTAACTGGCTGTGTGGATCTTAAGGCATGTTCTTAGTCTCGCACAGAAGCACGCTACAGTTTAGATGCCAGGCCAAATCTAGGGACACAACTTTATTTAACTTATGCAGATAACAGTTTCAACTGATGAGTGACAGTTGAGTTTCATGTGAGACTGAGTAAGAAAGGTAGGCAAAGGAAAATTGACTTGCGACTTGTTACATTTGGGATTGTCTGTACTGGAAAACCATAAGCAAGTGACTTGATTATTCTGTGCTTACTTGTGTCCTTGATATAACGAAAACTTGCCCCAAGATTCATATTAAGACTCTGAAGGATTTCTTTGCTCTTCACAAGAAAACATTCACTGAAGACTTTACTCTTAATTGCAACTAGCACTTCAAAAATGTAGATGCAACTGTTGGGGTTTTTTTCCCTCTTGTAACTCAGCAACCAAAAGCATACAGGAGTTATTTAAGACAGTTTATTAAATAAAAAAAAAAAGTTTATTATCTGAAGACTGTAGTCTTTCAGAGTGTTTTTAAAACTTGTGAAAAGCAAATGCTTCAGACTTGTGTTTGTTAGTGTATTTTGCAGATAGCAGGGTGTGCTACAGACAGTATTTTTTCCAGTGTGTCATTTAGAAAATGCCTACACCAGAAAAAGAATATACAGGTATTTTTTTCCTGTTTGGTTATGTTCAGGACCACTAGGTGCCCGTAATAGTCACGTTGTGTGTTGTAGGGTGTTTTTTTCTTCAAATCAGATGCATGGTTTTAGTGGAAACTCATGTACAAATTATGATTCTCAGTTGAGTTTAGGAAAAATTCACTTAAAAAGTGCTTGTCTGCAATAAAGTAAGATGAAACGAAAGAAGTGGAAATGTAAAGTGATTTTGGTGCTGATGTATCTGATAGTACATGTGTACTTCAGCTTGCACTTGCTCCTTGCAGCAAAAATATTTCCCTTTATTAAATTATAGTGATAACTAAAACATATGCAGGGTTTAGGTCTGAAGTCAGAATGCTTTCTGATAGAGAATAGACAAGGTAGCTAAAAGGAGTAATAAGTACTTGTATCCTTAAGAAACTGAAAGCTAAATGCATTTCTTAGTGCTTAGCTTAGCATCTGTTCTTGATGTTTCCAAACTTTATTTTGTAGAGCTACCCTCTTAAATCTCTCATAGTTCCAACAAATCACATTTGTAGGCTGAAATACTGGATGATGTATCTGAGTCTAAGGATATAAATTCTCTCTGGGTAGGTGATTCTTTTAAACTGAGCCTTTGACAGGGTGAAGGAAGAAGGGAGGAGCAGAGGCAGGGCAGACAGAAGTGTCTTCATAGCTTTCCTAGTCCTCTGCTTTATGGCTTTGCTTATAGTCCCTTTTCAGTTGGTGCTTTGTTTACAAAGAACAGCTGTCTTTTGAAATGTATTGTTGATTGCTGTAAAAAGTAGGCTTTGGTTTTTCTTTCTTTATAATCTGTTTAATACAATTCTTAAGCTTAATTCATGTGTGTAGTTTTGTGGAGGGTCAGAGTGCTATCTGGAATTGCGGTGTGGCTGGAGAAAAAAACCTCTGCACTTAAAATTGTGCGCAGTATGTGTAATTCAATCACCTCTTTGTGGCAGATCACTGTACCATTTTAACTCAAATCCCTTGAGCTTGGAACATATCTAAAAAGAGTTCAAAACAATAATACAACTGGTTTTGGTTTAGATAATGTTGTATTAAGAAGTGCCAAATTGAAATAAGAAAAGTTGAGTGTTTTACCATTGGAGTAATGAAATGTGTCCCTTTGATTATGCTTGGAACTACCATGTTGGCAAAGAATATTTTCTTACCTGTGGTAGACTTAACAGGTGCTGCAGAGTAGAATAAACCGATGTAGTGCTATTAGCCAAAGCACTGGTACAATGGTGCTTCACAGATCAGAAGCATCTTTCTAGATTTAATGATTGCCATGTTATTTGGTCTTAGAAGACAACATGATAACCACAGAACAACAAACCCTTTAACATTTATTATTTGGGTAGGAAGAGAATTGGTTGACATCTTCCTTTCTTGTAGATATTAACTAGGTGTGTGACGTCACAACTGCAGTACATGGAGATAGTGTATCCGAAGAATATTTTGGATTTGAAGAATGTTTTGGCTATTTCAATGCGCAGGACTGGTTTGAAGTAGAAAACAAAAATGATTTGTTCAGAAGAAAGGTACTACTGGTATTCAGGCAGGTGAAAGATTTCTGTTGGTAGTGGGCTTCAAAATGTGAAAAGAAGAAAGGAAAACAAGTCCTGAACAAAGTTGGATTATTCATACCTCCTACCAGAACCAGCTAACAGTACTGGTAGGATGATACTTTTCATTTGATATGTTGAAGTTTTGATACAGGTGTAGCTAAATCTTTATTTTTGTCTCCTAATTTCATTTCAGTTGTTTGGTTAAAGGATCTTTCCTAGTGTTTCAGCATAAACTAGACGAAACTAACTGCACTTAGTTTCCCCTCAGCACCCGCTGTCCTTGGCAGTTGAACTGTAAAATAACTGGTTCATAGCTCATCATTGTTTAAACAATTGAGTGATAGGGGAAGATGTATTTTAAGAACTTTAAATAGATTGAACATGATAGCTTGAATCTTCTTAAATTTCTAGCACAGGAAGTTTTAGATAACCTGAAGGATCGGTGGTACCAAGCTGACAACCCACCTCCTGATCTGTTGTTGAATGAAGAAGAATTCTTGTCTTTTCTTCATCCAGAGCATAGTAGGGGAATGCTGAAGTTCATGGTGAAAGAAATCATCCGAGATTTGGGTATGCCATTTTAAAACATGTTTCTTGGGAGTTGTTTACTTGCAAACCATTTTATTGGGTAGATGTTGTTAGGTCATTGCACTGTCACGGGTCAGTCTGAAATCTTGGCACATCTTGTTTGCTCTGTTCTACACATCTTCTAACATGATGAGTAAGAAAACCAAACTGTTAGCACAAATGCTGGCATCTCTATAGAGTTGTCTGTGCATCTCTCAAGACTAAATTTAGTCTCTGGTTGTTAAAAACCAGCACAACATTATACGTTAGGTATTCTGAGTAATTCATACAAAGATCAGTTATATGGTCACTGTAGTAATAGTAGAAAAGATTTGATGAATAGTAAAATATTATAAAATACATTGATGTGAATGTTCTGTAAGGAGGGCATTAATTGCTTTGTACTTCCCCAGTACAGCAGCCATGTAAGCATTGTGACGTACAGTCATGAAAGTGGAAATAAATGGTTGAGGTTTCTAAGAAAACTTTTTTTAAAATTCTTAAGTATTGGCACACTTTTTCTATTAAGTCTATAGTGATGCATATTTAAAACTGCTAGAACATTTGGATTAAAAAAAAAAAGAAACTATGACTTTGCTAGTTGTTAGCTTAATAAATATGAAGAGTTTCCAGTGATACTCAAGTGTGTGACGCACAGAGACAGAACGACTCCAGTACGCAGTCTTTTATGAGGGTTAATCTACCTGAATGCTAATACAAGGGAACACTGGATACAGCTCTAAGAAAATGTCTGTTGCAGTAGTTTGCTGAAAAAATAAACATCAACGATAAAAAAAAAAAGCTGAGCTTCCCACCTCGTGTGTCCTTCAGGTCCAGAAAACTTATTTTTGTTTAGTATATTGATGAGCGTATGTTTTTTAGCCTTATAAAACATTGTGTGTGTACCATAATACAGAGAGGTTTTGGCTAACCAAAGATACAAATGGTAACTATTCTTCACTACTAGAGTCAGGATTGTGGACTGCTGAAACCAGGCAGGCTGTACCAATGACATCTCTTGACATGAAGGAATTTCTCATTTTTAATTGTCATTAAGCAAATACCTTTCAGTTACTGTGTACTTCTATTGTAGATCAAGATGGAGATAAGAAACTTACCCTTTCAGAGTTCATTTCATTACCTGTTGGTACTGTAGAGAACCAGCAAGCTCAAGATATTGATGATGACTGGGTAAAAGACAGAAGGAAGGAATTTGAGGAGGTCATTGATGCTAACCATGATGGTATTGTCACAATGGAAGAGCTGGAGGTAAGTCTTCCTCAAATAGTTAGTTCTAGTGTTTTTAAAACCAACAGTTGGATTTTAAATACAGGATTTAAACTGTTTTAGAGAATATGAAGTCCAAAAATATTTGAATTAACAGTATGGTGTGTGTGTCTACAAAACTTTGGATTATAGTATTGTTTTATAGTGCTTGCAGATAGCGTTGGTATGTTTTTTGTTAAAGAGGAGGGGGAGTTTTCCTAGCGTACCTGTTATTCAAAGGTATGCTTTTAGGGTTTTTTTTGTCACATAAGACACTTGTATGGATATGGAGTCCATGAAAGCAAGTCACAGACTTCATTAGGTGCAGTAGTTAATGGGACAATGAGTCATACTTTCGGTTGCAAAAGGAGTAAATGGCAACCTATATATTCATTAAAAAAAAAAGAAAAAGAAAACAAACCAAAAAAACCCCGAAAAATAACACAAATCAAAAAAACCCCAAGGACCAACAAACCCTGGGGCCCCAGTAGCCTAGAAAATAGCAGAGATATCTTGTCTTTCAGAGTGTTTTTTCTTCTCTTAAAAAAAAAAAAAAAATTATTATTTTCAAGCGTGCATTCTAGTTTGTGGCCTTTTTGGTTTGCAGAAGTAAGGCTTTCTTCTAATAATTCTGTCTGCGGAAGAGTCTACCAAACAGCATGAAATATTTTGCACCCTATAGTTGTGGCAGTTTTGTGGCCAATGGAATAAGCTCATGGCTCATTCTGGCTTTTTTTTTTCATTTCTGGATGTAAAAATGTATTTCGACTAGCAGAATTCAGACTGCAGCATGGGCAGTGTGAAAGGAGAACCTCTAAAATAGTGGTTTTCTCCCTGAGACAGGATGAATGTTAAAGTTCCTAACCTTCTCAGTATGCAAATATGTGGGATGAATGATAGTGATAGTATGGATAAACAGTTATATTGTGACATAGACAATGTTAATAGCTTTCTTCTGAGAATTTTCTTTTAAAAATACCCGTTTTATCTGTGAAATCTTTGTATACGTATACACACATAGACGCATGCACATATGTCATCTTCTGGGAAGAAATTGAAGATAATCTTGAGTCTTCTACATCATGAACTAAAGTGCACTGCTTGAAAACTTTTAGTCTATTTCAAGTTAGTGGAAAGAGCAAAAAGCTTTGTTTCTGAGACTTCTGACCTCTCTAATGTCTGCCTGGCAGCATAAAATGGAACAAGAAAGTTCTAAATTGAACATGTTCTAAAAAGTTTATCCCCAGAAACAAGAAAATTTAGGTCATACGGATTGATAGTGAGCCACTTCTTAATTTTGAATTGATACTTCTTCACAAAAACCACCAGATTTGATAGTTTAGTTTGCAACCAAAACGTCAAAAATTTTTATTGTAGATGCTAGCATAAGCTGAGAAAATCTGGATTTCTGTTAGAACAGCCAAGGAAGCAGTGAATGGAAAAATAGCTAGGAGATAGATGTAAGCCTGTTAAAAAGATGTGCTAACACCTTTTTCCATGACTTACGTTGACTTTGGGATGGCTTATATTGGTGTCGTAATTGCTGAAGCTTATGTAGAGCTAAGGTTCATAATTCTGATGTGTGGAAATGTGTGCTTAGTGATTGAAAATTTTCTTACTTGTTTTAGGAATACATGGATCCTATGAATGAATACAATGCCCTAAATGAAGCAAGGCAAATGATAGCAGTAGCAGATGAAAATCAAAACCATCACTTAGAGCTGGAGGAGATCCTGAAATATAGTGAATACTTCACAGGCAGCAAGCTTATGGACTATGCACGTAACGTCCATGAGGAGTTCTGATCCTGCTCGCTTTTCCAGAGCTCTGAAGCACTTTCTTGCTTTCAAAAAGAAAAAAGAAAAAAAGGAAAAAGTCCAACCCCCAAACAGACAAGTTACTTTGCTGCTATCTGTGTTACATGCCTACAGTGTGTTGTCCTAGACTTAAAAAAACCTTCCGTCCATACATAAGATCTACAGCTCTGTTGCCTTCTGTATGAGGGGGAAAATAATGGGGCAGGTATTGGACTACATCTGTTCGCCCTGGTTGGTACGGTTAATCCAGCTGAAGTTTCAGCTGCTTTTGTCTAATCATATTTGGTGGAGGCTTCTTAAATATTTAACTCTTCTTGTTGCCCTCATAGCTGCTGATCCATGGAAATCACAAATAACACTGAAAGATGTTGGCTTTTGTGTAGGGGATTGTGGTTCAAATACGTGTGTTCTGACCTCATGAGAATTTCCATACATAGACTGATGGGCTAATCTTCCAGTATTTTTCTCAATGCTTCTCAACCTACTTACGTATTGTTGAGAATTTAATACAAGTTCTCCCTCCATTGCTGAACTACCTTTAGGAGCTGTGGGGAAGAACTTATTTTAAATGTTAGAGAAACTCTTCTGCATCTGCTTTAAAAAGAATACTGGTTATAGCGTGACAAGCTTTGCGTTTGCAACTGCACTGGTAATGTGAGAGACTTAAGATTGCTTATGTCTTCAAAAAATCAAATTTCATGGGGAAGGTTTCTTTGTGGACTTAAAGATTTTGGACAGAGCAATGGGATTCACCTAGGTGTGTGATTACTGCTTAACTAAAACTCATTGTTAAAACTAGTGTAATTACTTGCCTCTGCAAATTAATGATGCTGATGAACTCATGAATGGTGAAGCTGGGGGAAATACAGGCTTTGCTTTTGAACTGCTTTTGCCAGAGCAATGTGCAGTCAGCACTTGAGAAGCTTTTTAATCAGTCTGGTTTTGGGTAATCTCTGAAAGCGTCTTGCAACGCAAGGGTCATATCCACTACTGTCTAAAATAGAAAATTTATTTTTACTCTGGTTCCATCTTTACAGTAAAAACCCCTCTTTCTGAAGGGTTGCCTGAAAATCCAAGTGAGATGTTATATTTGATTAAATTTATTCTCTTAATATAATGTAAATATAAGTATTGTTGTCTGTTTCTGTCTCAGTATTCCCTTTCTCTTCTTTTTTTTTTTATTGTTTTTGTTAAATGGCTTGTATCAGAGTCTTTTTATATACATATATCTTTTCTCATTAAATATTTTTCTCCATGCTTTGGAAATGTTGCTGTTCTTAGGTTTGTCAGTAAGTGGGAAAAATTGAAGTTCTTCAGAGGACAGACAAATTAAAATATGATTTTGAAAGAATGGTAAGAGAGGGATAAATCCAGTTGATAATCTCGTGTTAAAATGAGCTTAGAATGTCTGCCACTTTAGTCAGCCTCCACTCCTTTCCACCTCTGTACCAATGCCCCACATGTACATGGTTGCAGGGTGGTGAGATTTTAATATGGCTAGAATCTGGAGATGTTCAAAACAAAATTCCATGTCTATAAAAATGGGGTGCTTAGCAGAAGTCATAGGTATGGCTGGTTTAGATTGATTGGCAAAAGGTCTAGGTTTTGCTTTGCTGTTGTTTTAACTAAGGCTTCATAAATATGCAATGACCTGCGCTTTAAACTAACACAAAATTATACATGTAAACATACAGTTTTGCAATGTGGTTGTTTGCAATCTAGTTAAGACAAAAGTTTTAGCAATATTAGTTGATAATTGTGTAAATATCCAGCCTGCATTTTTGTATTATGCTCTAGTTGTTTGCACAATTCAATTATTTAGATACAATTTGAGTGGACAAGTTCTGTCTTGTCACACCTGATGCTAAGAAGGCAAGTGCTAGTTTGCAGAGGAATTCTTGAGCAGCTGAAATACGATGATGTAATTTGGAACTTTGTCTGTCAGTAGAGGCAAAAATTATGCATATGCAGTCTTAGTTTAATCTTCTGATAATGTGAGCATGGAATCCCTTGAAAAATACAAGGTAACACAGTATTTAGCTAGCAACTGCAAAAATGTTAAAATATGTAGTGTTGTTGTGATATTTGCCACATGCCTGATAAATCTGAAACTTGAGGAACAACTGTGAAAAATTCGTTTTTAATGTGTGCATGGAGTTCTGCACCTTAATGTGTTTTGTTTTTCTCTGCCAGAAATCAGGATCACATGTTAACTAACAGCTGTAAGGATTAAGTGGACTGCATGGTGAGATTTGGAGGTACATGAGATTATTCCTGTCTTGGAATTTTGGAAGTTCAAACTATTCTAGTTTGTCCGTAGACTTACTTATTTTTTAAAATTCTTTAAGTATTTTATATGCACTCAGTCTTTCTCAGATTCTTGTAGGTCCTTTCCCATAGGTGAACCCTTACTTGCCTGTAATCCCTAAGGAATCTAGTGACTTCTTTAAAGCCTTTCATTAAGCACTAGTTAGGAGTTCTGTGTTCAGTTTTGGGTTGTTTTTTTTTCATGTACACAGGCAATCTGCCTACAGTTAATAGGACTTGGTATCTGAGTGCTACTGTCTCATGAACATGTTTCATCTTTCCAGATTTCAAAAGCTTGTATAGAATACCTAGGATAAGCACTTATAGTAAAAAATGATACATGTGTATTAAATAAAAGCAGAACAGGTTCTTATTTCTGACCCATAACATGGCTCAACTCACCACTCTGAAGCTTTCTTCTCCTATTAGAACCAGAGTAGCTGCCTCCAGGCTGTTTTTTGGGAGCAGCCTGTGACATATGATCCCCATGGCAATGCCAAGCAGCATTTGGGAGAGGTTAATTTGCATGGGTGAAAATCCAGCCGAAAAGTGTGCTAGTTGTGAAATGCTATGGGGTAATCACTGTGTTCTCTCCGTTTTATTTACTTGCATAATATGGCCATATAAAGGAATCTGGCAATATCAAGCCTGGTAACACTTAAGGATGCCATACATAAAAGTTGAATTCTCAAGATGGTATGTGGGTAACTGCTTTTATTAAATGAGCATTTAATTTGTATTAAAGTATCCTTATCAAGAATATCAATGCTTCATCATGTCTGCTCTAGTATTTTGGGATTTTTCCATTTAAATGTATATAGCAGAATTTTAACCTTATCTTGTTTGTGAACATCATAGGAGTTGGCATTTTCAGTTTCTTACTGAATAATAATTGACTTACTGAATAGGTAAAGTCTGCTACTGTTTGTGAAGGAGAATTGGGGAAGAAAAAAATCTGGTTAGATACTGCTGAGGGAATGACTGAGTCATGAGGTATAAAGCCACTTAAATGGCACTGTGTGATACAGTGGGAAGAGACTTGGGTATTTCCTGCATGCAGGTACTGAGTGTGAAGGTAGTTGAAGTTCAGCTGGTATGTCAGCACTGACAGCTTTACTCCCTTTTGGAAAGAATGGCTTAAGGTGTAACTTCTTTTCCATAGCAGTTGTTTTCCAAAATGCTTGGAAAATAGAAGTAGAAAAATAGTTACTGTTTTGCCTGACTTTTGTCTCCCCTTCCGCTCTTAAACAGTCTTATGGAAATGTAAGAAAGAAATGAAAAGCAGCAGTTCTGGATAAAACATGCCACGATATTGCTGTTCAGTCCTCCGAAATACTGCAGGCTAATTGGGATTCCAAATGTACTTCTGTTCCAATCAAATCTCCCTTGCATTTAGATGTAGATTGACTGTAGATCTACTTTGTCTGGGAAGTCTGGCTGTGTTTTTTAACTAATGTAAATAAAACACCTTTGATTACTGTAGGATGTCTTGTTTACTTGGGCCTTTGTGTAAGAGTTGCTCAAGTCTCTGAGAACTGGAAGACCTAAAATTTAGATCCTAGATCAGTAAGATCAAATAAGTAAAATTCTAACAGTAAGCCTGGAAAGTTAAACCCACTAATTCCTAGTGTGATCACTTTTCTCTACTCTACATGCCCGTGTTAGGTGAGGGCAGGACTGCGATGCCAGTGTGCTAATCAGCGTGCTCCATTGCTGTCCTGTTGTTGCTGGCTTGCAGAGCTGGATGGAGAAGCCTTCTGGGGGTTTGGATTCCAAAGTTAACAAAATAGGCATCAAAAGTAGCTGGTATGTGAATATTGCATCCTTTGCTTTCATAGAGCACACCTCTGCTGGAAGCTTTTATTTCTATGGGAGCAAACGGTAGGGGTAAAGAAGTCTCTATTTTGGAGTCAGGAGCTTACTTTTCTTCAGTGGCGATGCAGGGAGTCTGGTATTAAGAGTTGAAATGGAGACTGCAAATGCTTCTCATTTGTAGCTTTTGCTAGCTCCTGAAGGCAATATCAAGGTGACGGATGATTTGTGATTCCACACGCTCCCTGAGCAGAGAAATGTATTAACGACATTGTTTATGCAGCAGTGAAAGTCACGGGTCAGCCGTTGCTGTGAGATCAAGGGGAGAGAATCTGTACTTCACCTTTTAAGGAGCAAGCCTATGTGAGCTATGTTTCATTTTACCTATAGCTTTCATCTGTAAAGGTTTTCAGGCATTACCTCTGTATTGCTTTAATACTCCCCTTTACAAAAACAAGGATCTTCTCTTCTAGTTCTCCTGGCATTCAAGGCCTGTGCTTTAATACTATGTAGAGAGGTATGTACCTGGCTGGAAGCACAGTTTTAAGGCTATGAACAGAAATCTTTTCATAACGCTACTCAGCATGCTGTCTTTCTGCCTATGAATATTTTAGTTGTGAACTGCAAAAAATAGGTTTGTGGGGTGTGGCCAAAAGGATGGGGGTGTGGAGCACATGCTGGGAATTTCCCAGCAACTGACATATGAATTTGTTCTGGTCACCAGTGGTTTAGAATCAGGATTTGCTGCTCTCAGAATTTTGCTGGGACAGTAGGGCTGCATTATGGTAGCTGTAGGTTTTTACTCATATTTTTCTACTGTTCTGTTTTTGCTGCTGGTAGTCACTATTAGCCATTGCTTGGGATTGAAATGCAAAGAACATCAACATCCTTTCAGTGGAAAATGCTGCAAGGACTGTGCCCCTGGTAAGTAATTTTCCCTGGATGTTGGTTATACTTGCTCAATGTAATATGTGTCAGTTAATGACCCACAGGAGGTAGAAAACAGCTTGATGGAAATATAATTCAAATGTAGGAAGCATAACACAAGAGAAAAAGCATTTGGTGAGGAGACTTTCATATCAGTCTAGACTGACAAAGGTTAGGAATCCTCCTCTTTGAAAGAGCTACATGTTATTTAACTTGTTTTGTGTGGCTCAGCTTCCTTCTTGTGTCAGTCTGGTACATTTTCATTGTAGGAGTATTACCTGAGAAAAGATGGTAGCAGTTATGTTACTATCCTTTACCTATCACATAAAGAAGCTCAGAAATCTTGCATAATAATGCAAAACTTGAGGTAATTCTGCTGCTAAAGATGTTTTTTAAGCCTTCTTTTGTAGTAAAGTTTATACTACTTAAGACTTGGTATTTTAAAGGAAAAAGATACGCTTGATTCATAGAGGTTAGCAAAGTGTAACTTGACAGGAAATGTGTTTTGTTTCCTCCTTTCTTATTGTAGAAACTGAAGGAGTCTGAATTCTGGGTTTTGCATTCATATCTGTGTTTTTTTTTCCCACAATCTGAGTATCTCTGAAGGCAATGCGCTATTAAGCACAAATGCAAAATACCAAACCTTGAATACTTTAATAGTTGGAATTTCATTACAGAAATGTGATGATTAGTGGTGAAGACTAACAACAATAAACCAGTAATATTGCTGTTCAAGGGGCAATCCCCTTAACAGAAGGGATTATTTTTAGTACAGTCAATACTGACTGTACTGAAAGAAGGGAACATGTACATGCCTAGAGGGAGCATAGATCATGTCTGTAAATGCAGTTGCAACTTAAAATCTTGCATATGGTTTTATGTGCATCTTTCAGAATAGCTACTTTCTCTTTTCATAATTAAGTCTGCCACACAAAATGGATGTGGTATGAACTGATGCAGTATTATTATCTTCAAAGATGCCAACTGGAATAAGTTCAGCCTTTCATTTAAGACTTGAGGCAGTTTACTGCATTATTCTCAAAACTACTTAAATCTGAGTGTTTCTGAACTCAATTTAAAGAATGGCATACTTGTATGCAGATACAGATAATCCTTTATCTATCTAAAGTTTTTTGTTCCTCCTTCTGCTGAAAGAACTTTTATCAGGTTTTTTGCATTGTTAGCAAATCTGCTGCTGCTGGGGAAACATTTCTTCATAGTCTTTTCCTGATTGTGTAGATAGTAACAATGTAGAAGTGTACTGCATATATTGTGGTCACTAAAAATCTCCTGTATTTTGCCACTGATAGCACTCAATAAAACGCAGAGAAAATTAGAGTGAGCAAGAGATTTTGTGCTCATTGTTCACCTACACTGGGAAAATGGAGAACCAAAAATCAAAGAAACAGTCTGTGAGAATAAGGATGTATTTAAGCTCAACTGTAAAAACTCTAGTCATTAAAGCTGTCTATAGTTCCTCCAGCCTGTGCTGTGTGGAGAGGGGCTAGTGAGATAGAAGGAACATGTCTGACTCCTTTTCCAAAATCCACTGTTACCTTGCTGTTTCAGTTTGGGCAAGTTGCTTTGCTCACAAACCTTGTCATCCTAGCACATCAGACTGAACTTCTGTGTAAGTACTGTGTATCATACAGGTTGGAATTTGTGGGTGCAAGCATTCAGAGCTTGTTTCTAAATGCAATGTGTGATACATAACTGTTCGGAACACTAACGAATGCCTGCATTACATCTTGCGCTGTGTCTCACTGTTTAGGAAATGGAGCTAGTAACTTTTTTGATGTTGGGTGCCAGTACAGATGCATATCAAAATACAACTGCTTGCTTTCGTGCCTAATGGTCTTTCAGAATGCCAACAGAAAGATACTAGAAACATTTATTCTTGACTGCTTCGCTAATGAATTTTCTGCAAACCTGAGCAGGCCATTGCCATCTTTTGTATCTGTTTCAGATTACTTTGGGTTCAATTGCATGATTTATCTTGTAAGCAAAGGCAGGATCTGTCATAAAGCCATTGTATTACGTCGGAGATGAGACCTATTGCTACGCTGAAAACCTGCTTTTTTTCCTAACTGACATTGGCTGCAAATCATGATGTCTAAACCATATGAAAAGGTGGTGTGGAGAAGTGATATTTGGAATCCACTGGGAGAATCATTTGGGGCATTGCCTCAACACTCAGCAGGTCATCAGGCCCCTGAGAGCCCATTTTAGCTGCTTGATTTACAGTGATGCTATGGGTTAAAACTTCTAGGGATTCTGGTATGTCTAAATATGCTGAATGTTTTCAGCCAGAGTTGTGAGTGGAACTGTCACTTTCTGGGCACTCTTTCATTCTAATACATGAAAATGAAGAGGGTTTCCTTCTGGTAACAATCAGTTCCTCCTTCTGTGTGGTCTTTGTTTTAGGTGAAAGAATGAGAAGCCGCTGCACTGCAACAACAGACACGGTCTGCGCCCCCTGTCAAGACGAATACTTTAGTAGTGAGCACAACCACAACTTCTGCAAGAGTTGTACAATCTGCAACACTAGTAAGTCAGGTGTATAGTGGTCATTTCTTGATACGAATTTGGGAGGCAATCAGTCTTCATATGCTTTCTTATCTTTGTGTGCTCCTCAAAGACTGATGTCATAAAGCCTGTCACTTGAGACGACCCAAGTCCAAAGACTGGGTTGTTATTTCAATGGCTGGTATCTCCTGGTACTGATGGTAGAGCCTTCAAAGGGAAGCAGGCTTGTACTGCCTGAAAACTGGTGTCTTCGGTATTGTTAATAAACTGTTCTCTGCAGTCGTTTCTACACATGATAGATAGGCACTGAGTAATTAAATTTTTTTTCTTTCTAATTTCTTGTCTTTCACTTGTCCTTTATTCTGTTGTTGCTAGGGAAGGGAAGCATGGAAGTGAAGAAGTGTGAGAAGACCTCTGACAGAATTTGCATGTGTGTTGCAGGTTACATGCCAGATGTCAGATATACACTGGGAAGCGGTAAGTTAGTGATATGTCAAGACTCTCCAAACTCTCGCCTCTGCTTCAGATGAGATGGTTGTTATTTCTAGTGTAAAAGCTGTCATCATTTGTCTCATTGATACCTCCACACAAGTGTTATAGCAGGGTAATTGTGCAAACTGCTGCTCTGTGATTCCTGAGCTGTTAGAAATCTTAATGCTCTCCTTGTTAATACCCATAATTAGCCAGTAGAGAAAACAGGAAACCTTGCCAGTTGTAGACTAAAATGAACCACTGAGCATGTGTTACTTCTGACCCAATGACTATGGGTTTTAGAGGCTCTGTGGGTTTTGTTGTGTCTGTTCTATAAGCTAGACTAGTAGTATAAGCTATCAGTGTGATTACTATGTAGCTGTCGTATAGTTGTGTTGCTGACTTGACTCAAATTCTGCCTCTTCCTTTTTTTTCCAGAGTGCTCACCATGCCCTGAAGGGTCTTATTCCATAGGGGGAAATGAAAACTGTCGACCTTGGACCAAGTATGTATCATCTATCCAGACATGTTCAGAGCAACCTTTTCAGTTTATTTCTGTAGCAGGTGATGCCCTAATCATGGTGTGTAGAGTAAACCTGCAGTAGGTGCAATGAAACCATGTTCCTCGTGACTCTCAGGAGCCTTGAGCAGTCTGTGTACTGATTGGAACATCTGTCTGCCTTCTCCCCTTTCTCTCTTCAGCTATAGCAACAGTATTCTCACCCTTTTTTTTCTTTTTTAAGTGGTCAGTGTTTTGTTTCTGTAGCAAAAGGTTCCCTTGCCAAATGCAGCTGTGCTTCAAGGCTGTTATATGTACAGCTGCTAAGAAAAACAGAATGTCAGTTTTTTTTCCATAATAACTTCGATTAGCTTAGTTGTTCTTCACATCTGTAGAATCTAGGAAAGTTGAAGCCTGACTTTGTATTGATAAGGCTAGGATCGTAGTGTTCTCTCGCTTGTTCCATGGAGATCACTTGCAAAGTCATTAGTGCAAATGTTTGAAAAACTACACTAATTAATTTTACATCTCTAGCTGCAGCCTTCTTGGGAAAAATACTCTTCGACCAGGGACAAAAACAGATGATGCTGTTTGCAGCAACCATGTCACGCAGCCACCTGCCTCTCAGAGTGCCACACCTGCTGTGAATCTCTCCACCACTGACCACAAGAATAATAAGTCAACTGCAGTGTTCTCACCATCCAGACCCAGCGTGATTCCTTTCATTTGCCCGGATACAAACAGCCCCACAGACACTAACTGGGGTAAGGAGAGGGAATAACCAAGTCTAGTCTCTGTATTTACTAGAGCTGGTCAGAAATTTTTGCCTGAAAATGATTTCATTGGAAATTATATCACACGCTTTAGCAGAAGCTGTATCTGTATTTCACACAGTCTTCCAGCGAGACACACACAGGTTTCCAGATTTCTTGCTAATCTGCTTGGCGGCTGCGACTTTTAGGCTTTGTGATTCAGGGGTACTCCATGAATCTATTTTAGTGTATTTTTCTTCTGTTTTTCTTCCAGGGTCTTTATCACTTATCCTTATTTGTCTGATATTGCTTGTGGTGAGTGGAATGTCCATCCTCCTGTTGATTATCCAAGCAGCCAAAAAAGAGACCAAGAAGAGGCCTTGTAGAAACAACCATCAGAGTGAGTTTTCTTTTTATGGGGAAAAAAGTATAGGAAAGAGAATAATCAGGGCCCCCTATTTGAACTTTGATAATTGTTTCAATCATAATGAAATCTACCTGGCTAAGTAGCACAGTGTCATCTGCAGTTAATACCAGTGGTGATCCTGTGTTTAGTCCTGATGCACTGGAGGTCATAGTGTCTCAAGTTTGCATTCTTATAGAGCACTGATCTCCCTGTTTGTTGCCACACAGAAGGATTCTCTCTCTCTCTCTCTCTCTCTCTCTCTCTCTCTCTCTCTCTCTCTGTGATTTTAACCACTCCTAGCTTTTTCTTCCCTTAGTCCCTGCAAAAATGATGTCATGATTTTGTGCAGGGAATGCTATTCAGCACAGTGAGGATCCAGAATGAACAGTCTTTAAAAAAAGAGTATATTGTGAATTTTTTTGCCTCTATAGAAGTGAACTGTCTTGAGGTGTCTCCTGCAAACACAGGAAAGGTTTGACTGAGAAAAGCTGAACTCTATATTCAGAACTAGGTGGCAACCTGGGTCTTGAGTCAGCCCACAGCTGCCTCATATTCCATTCATAGAGCAATGGTAAAGTGTATTTTCACTGTTCCCCATACTTGGTGTTTCCTAGCACTGGCTGGAAAGACAAGCACTGACCCAAATGTCACTAGGCACACTAGGTGCCTAGTCATCCATGAAACTAGAAAAGTCCCTGGCTTTGCTTTTCCTGCCCCTTCTACTATGTACAGTATTTTTTTTTTTACTATTATCTATCTTTCAGATGGAAGGAGCTTTCGAATTCCTATCCAGGAAGAACAAATTGACTCCAATTCTAGTCTCATCAAAAACTGACTCCACATTACGTTGCTGTTTCCTGCATTTCTGAGCCGATCGACTGTAACAAGTAATGTGACAGCGCATTCTGTGGCTGTATGTGTGGGTGTGTGTAACTGTTTAATTGCACTTCAGTTCCTTTGGGTCTCATTGAGCGGCCCCTTTGGCATTAGGACCCATGGGAGTAGCTGTTCTTGGTGGAATCATGTGATTCTCTCTCTCGGGCAGATCCTGTGCACAGCATCCCTGTTGCCAGGACTGAGTTGATATAGTCCTCTGCATTTCTAGCCAGTTCTGTATGTAGTGATAGGCAATTGTCTTTGGACTGAAGAAAGTGTTTAGGAAGCTGTAAGAGCTGATCATTGAGCAGGCAGAAAAAGAGGGAAATCAAAAGACCTGCTTTATGACTGAGTTCATATCTTGTCTTACAATTCTGAGATGCTAAGCAAAGCATGTCTCTCTTTTCTCAGTGCAGGTATCTCCAGTGTTTCAGTCTAGTTCCCAAATGAACTCTCCTCACTTTAGGTGGAGAATCTCCCCTGATGAACCTAGCCAGCTTCCTTTGTGCTTCCATTTTTTCAAGTTATTTCTTCTTGGTCAAGTTGAGTGGCATATGTCAGCTGTGCCTCCAGAGACAGTTGTCATTGCTGGTAACTCTCGTGCTGGCTGTGCACCAAAATAGTACCAGAATTCTGGTGCTAGCTGTTAAGGGACTGTTGAGAGATGGCTATTTAATGCCACTTCTCTCCTTTCTGCGTTTCTTCAAACACACCCATTGAGAAAATGTCATGTTAACATATTGAGCAGTATCCCCATTGTCAGGAAACAAATGGAATTACTCATGATCACCAGGTAGCTCCAGATCTCCAAGTGTTTGGAAATCTCCATGGAGATCTTCATGTGTGTGGAAAGTAGAATATGTGGATTGCTGGAAGGCAAAGGGAATGGTAATTTCTGATTAGAACATTATTAGTGGAAACTGTGGTTCAAAATAGGCGGAAAGGTAAAGTACCACTTGTCTGCACTGTAAACTTTAGAAGTTGGCATGTATAATTAATGTTTTATCTATAAGACCTGTGCAACCAATACACTGTGTGCTTCCTCTTGGTGGACATCCTGTTGTGCTGAATACCTCAGCTTGTCTATCATCAGCAGGGCTGCTTCAGTCAAGCTTGGACATCTCGACAGTAAAATTGTTTAGCTTAAACCGCTTTTGTGGGACTTGATTGCTTGCTGTGGATGTAGGGAGACACCCATAAGCAAGTTTGGTTCCAGACAGTGCTCTGGATTTGGGGAAAGTCTGTTTATGTCTTAGGTTTAGGAGCATGTACATGGACATTTAGAGTTTTTCTGCTGATGAATGATAATTTTGTGATGATTTAGAAAAGAGTAACGTCTTAGATGTTCTCTGTTGATGAGAGGCAAGAGCTGAACTCTTAACACAGTGCTATCTGGTCCTTCAAGGGTTGCATTTGAGCAAAGACATGCAAAGATGGTGTAACAGTGGATAGATGCCTAAACTATGGTTTGACCATTCATCTGGATGATCACGTTGTGGATGCTGTCAATGGAACCTGCATTCAGAACTGAAGAAGTATTCCTGAGTTGGTCTCTGTGCAGTTAAAATACCTCATTGTTTGCCTGTACACTGTATGAAAGGAATTTTACTTCTGTAATGTTTTTCCACAAGTTAATTGGTCTGTAGTTTTGGAAAGCATTCACATTTTTAGATGGCAAGTTCAAAATATAAAGTGTATGAGAGAATCCTGAAGTGTTATTGTGAATAGCTTTTGACGTAATTTAAGTACTTCGGTGTAAAAGTTCAAGAAGAAGTGAACTTGAAAGTTATATAATTCAGAAGTGTTTTTTACTTCAAATATAACTCCTCAGTGGATAACTCATTAGAGATAGGTATTTTATATACACAGTACCAAAGCATATGCCAAAATATGCAACAGGAAATGTATTCAAGAATACAACTGGTGTCTAGAAACATGTTTTTAAACATATGTTTTCTTATATGTTATACATATGGTGTACTTAGCAATGATTTCCTATTTTGAAGTGCATATACAATGTATATAAACATTTGTATTATATACGAAGTGTGATAGTGACTTTTTGAAATAAATTGTGATAGCAGCTAGATGCACGTGTATGATGTGTATGATTGGAGATTACAAATGAGCAAAAAGTTATTCCAGTGTGTATAATTCTTACAGAAAGCAGGATCACCAAATGGTCAATCCTGTAGCTTAGCAGGCTTTGAGTTCACATGCTGCCTTGCCCCTGGCTCCCTGTGCAACTCGAGAAGGCTGCATGTATTGTTTTTCTCTGTAAATCTGGCCTGGCAGCGGTTCTGACCTGAGAGTTGCAGGGATGTTCAAGATGCTAAGGCTCAGCCCCTTCAAAAACAGAGCCCCTATTGTGAATGTAGAGGTCTTTGAAAGCGTGCTGTGGTCTAAATGCTGTCATCTTGCAGTGAATTGGATGGCAGAGTGCAATGGATGAATCTGAGAAATGCATCCCAGGGAACACCCAACAAATTCTTGGAAATTATGCTTATCAAGTTTCTAGGCTGCACTTCAGAGGCAATAAAGCAAGTACCATGATTCCATGTAACTGAGCAAGGTGCAGATCACTAATGAGCTGTCTGAGGTTGTGGGTTTTATGATGAAAACACAGCCCACGGGAACAGATGAGCTGTTGGCTTGACAGAAGTGCTGCTCTGGCAGCAGAGCTCCTCTGTGGTGTGGGCTCATCCGCTGTTTCCATGAATCTTACTCGTTTTCTGCCCTCTGGCTCAGCTGCACAGGAAGATGCCTGAGTGCACTGTGTTCTTGTGCCTTCCTACGGTCTCTGATCAGGAGATTTCCTGCAAACTAGGGCATGGGTTCCCTCTGGCTGAAGAAGGAACCGATACTGACCCTGGAAGTGCACAGCAGAGGTAGGGTAGCTGAGGACAAGTTGCAGTTGGAAACGTTTGGAAAACGAAAGGCAGACAACTTAGCGTGCTGTGTGGCTGAAGGCCTGTAATAGCAAGCCCTCACAGGCTGTAATTGCTGGCTTTTGTGCTAATGCGGACCTGTGAGCCAGTCTGTGCTGGCTGTACTGCTGTAGAACTGTACTCGGTCACTGTGTCGAGATGTATAATCCTATCAGAAGAGTTAAACCATAATAACATTCGGTAGGATTGGAGGCATTTATGATTTGATTTTTTTGAGGATTTCGGTGGTGGTAGATTGCTGGTTTTAATAAAGTAATGCTTATTTAAAGATATTTCACTCTAAATAAAGGAATAACAATTTTTTTTAATTGCCATGTTCAGTCTTGTCACTCTTCTGTGAAAACCTTGCTTGGATTTTTCGTTCTAATCCTCCCTAAAATGGCAGAAAGTAGTTAAAAATAGTTAGAGAATCTTGAACAGGTTGGTGCTGCATTCTGCCTGTGCTTGTCTTCCTATGTGCCAGAAATTAAACTTTCCCTTCTCACAGGTATGGGCCTGTGTCACAAAGTAAGTTCCTGTTTTTCAACTGTTCAGATTTCCCCTTTTTCAGGCACTTGAGAGAAAGACGGTCTAAGTTGTGCAGCTTCATCTAAGCTGATAAAGATAAGGCTGTACTGGAAATTTTTTCCAGTGTAATGCAGTAAGCTGAGGCGTTAGTTCTTTTACTCTGCAAACCAATGCTAACTCTGGTCTTAGTGTGAACTGTATTGGCAGTTAGGGTACTTGGTAAACCTATATGATTTGTAAATTCAAGGCATCTTTGTTGCCATAGAGCCCTGATTCAGGAAGTCACTTAAGCACATGCAAAACTGTCTGCGTGATTGTTGTCACTAAAATTTGGCCTCTTGATTATTTTTAAGAACCATCTGTAAAACTGACTAATAATTCCTATAATTTTGTATTTCTGGATATGAATAATGCCATTTTTTAATGAATAATTTAACTTACTTTCAGCTGCACTAGACATGAGTTACAGGCCACATGGCCAGCCCCTTACATTGTTTGTAATTAGCTACAGATAGAGATGAGGTCAGAGTGCTACAAAAAACCAGGAGGAAAACCAAACAAAAAATCAACCCCTCTTGTCTGTGGGATTTCTATCTATAAAATTTTTTCTCTCCTACATGTGAGGCTATCACGTATGGCTGCCTGGAGTTTTAACAAGGCTATTTGTTTAAAATGGAGGTTTGTTTTGCTTATTGCTTTGCTGTATTCAGTTTTGGAGAAGGATTAGGACAAGAACAGATGGTATTTGAGAGCCACGCTGGAAAAAAATTATATAGATGAGCTGGGTTTTGCAGTTCTTGAACACTTCTTTCAGGCTGCAGCTTTGGCAGTTAACGTGTATTTCATGTTTCAGTAGTTAGTACACTTAAAGAAAAGAACCAAACCACAGGTCTGTAAGTTTATGCTTTTTATGTTCACTTCCTCATTTGTGTCTTTTGGTTGTTTTTTTTTTTTTTTTTTTGGTTTTCCCCTTCAAATATATGACAAGTTTCTGCTACTGTGGCTACCCCAGATCCTTTATCTCCTGCATTTTCTCTTCACATTCTCCTGTGACTTAGAAGTGCATCAAAGTGACTCAGGTTTGCCGTGAGAGGCTTAAGAAAGGTCACATCCGCTGATATATGCCATGCCGGGTGATAAGCTGGAGGAAGTACACAGCTTGGTAACGTCAGGGACTTGGGGTTTTTGCCTCTGTCTGGTTTGGTTACCCTCTATGAAACGTTGGTCTCTGTGCCATTGGGATTGTCTGCAAGGAGTCACCACTTTGGTGGCCAGGCTGTGCAAACAACCCAGAGAGGTGGCTGCGAGACTCATTCCATAGGTGAAGGCAGAGCCCTGATGAGTGCATGCTGCAGGGACCTTAGCGCTGCTCAAAGGAAGGGCCCAGGGGTCTTTGCAAAGCCCTATTTGTTCTGGGGTGAGAATTTAACTTGCCTCGGGAGCCCACACGTGGCTACCAATGCTTCTGCCACATTACTTGACTCCCGTGCCCCCAGCCTTACCTGTGACAGTTTTGCAGGGCAGTAATTGTCCCTGTGTGCCAAAAGAGGGCAGGCATTAGACAGGCACTGCGAACACCCCAATATCTGGAAGCCCCTAGGGTAGCCAGTCCTAGTCACTGCAAAATCTCAAGGCTGGCGTAAAGGTCAGCTGAGCTGAAAGGAACTCAACAATTTTGTCTTCTAGTTTCAGGCTGCAGATAAATTATTTGTTCGTAAGCTGCTTTTTTTTTTTTTTTTTTTTTTTTGACCCCAGTATTATGTGAGCTGTTACTACTCATATGGTACCCTTCTGATGTCCCTGTGCTCCCTCTGGCACCAGCCTCACCATGTGCTTGCTGCAGTACTGACCTGCACCCCATGCGCTGACTGTTCCTCTATGCTTTCTGGAGCCCATCAGAGCTGCTGTTCTACCACAGGTTCCCTGGTGTGGCAAGTCATTTCACCTTGTATTAGTAACATCTCTTACAGCAGTAATGACACAGTAAAGGGCTCTTTAAGTAAAGACTGACTGACTGTTGTTTCCCAAGAGCATAGACAAGTTCTGTACAATGGAATGTGAATCCTGTAGCTAGCAATGGAGTTTTCTACAGTGGGATGAAAACAACTTATGAGATGGAGCTTACAAGGCAATTTATACATTGGTCTAACAGATATCATTAGTCATTCAGAAATGATGTAGATTTCATGTGAACGACCTCTTACTTGTAGGAGAACTGCATGGCTTCTTTGGTCACCCATTATGGGTAGTCAGCAAAATCTCAATGTCAGGAAACCAAATACTCTCCCTGGTAACAATACTCTGTCATTGATGACGTAAAGTCCAAGGAGTGTCAGTAAAGCCACTGGACTTGCAAGAACTAATTACGTGTTTGAGAAGTGCTTACGCTCTTTTTTTTGATCTTCCTTTTGTTCTTTCCAAAAGGTTAGTAATTTGGACAGTTCAGCAAACTGGTGGCTCCAGTGGTCCCAAGCAAAAAGGAAACTGTAAAATGCAGCACCCGGCGACGTGTGTAATGCTCACCTTGTGGCTGGATATCCTTAAGGTGGGAAAAAGTAGAATTTGCAACCAGTTCTGTAAATACTCTTAGGAATGTGTGCCCTGAAGACAGAGGTACAAGTTGCAATATCAGTGTACTTCAGTGGGTGGAAGAATCCACTGGTTCTTCCTTCAAATCTCATCCTTGAGCACTCCTAGTGTTACATGTGCAGGTCATGGTAGCACGGAGGAGGGAGAAGGGATTAGGAGATCTGCAACATCTTTTCTTTTGTTCCATCACAGTGTGCGCTTATGTTTTCAGCCTTAATTTGCTCTGAGCTATGTATGTGTATGGGCAGGTGTGGCTGGAAGAGAGTCCTTTCTTCTGTGGAGGTCAGGGCAGGAAGTGAGCCACTGCGTTTGGGGTCTTTTGCCACTCGTACTTCTGTGCCTCCCTTCCTTTGCTGAAGGAAGAAGCAGCCCATCCTGCCCTGGTCTCCTGATACATTGAGGTGCCACACTCAGAACTGAGGCTAATTTTTTGGAGACAGTCATAAAAAGTTAAGACTTCTTAATCCAAGACTGAGGAACTAGAGTGTGGCATGCAAGAGACTCTTTGGTTCAAACTCCAGTACAAGCCCGTGCAGAGTCTCTCTTCACTCTTCAAAGAGACAGTAGCAGTAGCATTTGGATGCTTCTTTTTAGCAGCAACTGGGGACTCTGAACCCTGAGGCATTTCTGAACATCTTGGCCCCCAGCTGCTTCTCTTTGCCCGTTCGAGACTGTGCTATGTCTTCCTGTTTTATGCAAGGGAGAAGGCACTTCATGATACATGTGCTTGGACAACTCAAAGAGCCCATTGCTTCCAATGGCCTTTTAACCCTTGGGATTATAGTTTTGAACACAGGTCACAGGGATTGAAAGGAACTCTGCAGGCCACAGAACCTCTGCTTGTGTGTGAAGATAAAGACTGTAAGGATTCCTAATATCTGAAAGGTCTCAGTCAAATATTGTCTAGTTAATCCTGTAGCTGCTGCTGAATAAAACCACCAAACCGGTAATGAGGAGGGGAGAGCTGCTGCTTATTGATGAGTGAAATAGGCATTTGTTCTGTCAATAGGTGCAGAGAGAGCTGGAAACCCTACTGGATCAGGCAGGCAGCAGCATGGAACCTAGCAGCATTGATGTACATCACATAAGGGACTGAGCAAGAAAAGATTGACAGATGAAATGTCACTACCTTACATCAGGGACAGGTAAGGTTAGCTTTAGAAAACCCCCAAAGATTTTCAAGCCAGATAGTCAAGTAGTCTCTGAAAGGTCACTGCTGACACTAGAGATTTAGACTTGACATGTACACCTATTGTCTGTGATCTGACTGTAAATGTTCCATCATCTGGCAGTATTTTTGCACGACTGTAATGCTTGAACAAGAACGAAAACATGTAGAGACCAATTCAGAAAAAAGACAACATTCAAAAAAGATAGAAGGAAATAAATTATTGGTTCCTATTCTGATAAACAGCAAATATCAGATATCACATACCCTAACTGGCTGCCTGAAACCTTTGCCAGGCTTGGGTTCCCTTGTGTGCCACCTGCCAGTTGTTTCAGTAGGACATTTGGAGGTCCCTTCTCTATTGCTGTGTTTATGACACTGAGCAAAAGTCTGATTAATGTTCGTATTTGGTATTTAGGCAGTGCTAGTTATTAGTGCCCATCTTTGAGCTTCAGGGGAATGGCCAGTTCCTCCATCGGGAACCACTACCCTGTCCTTGTGCCTTCTGATAGACATGGTCTGGTCTAGTCTATTGCTACTGCTATACTTGTAAAGATGAAGGCAGGCAGGCATCAGGAGACTTTAGCGTGGTGCCTAACTTAGAGACCTTGTCTTCTACCACTTGAGTCTTTCTGTTAGTTATAAAATTACCCGTCCCAGCTGTTGCTGGAGGTAACAGTTCTTCCTGTTGGTTATTCAACAGTGTTAGTTATCAGTGACTGGTGTGCCAGATATTCCGGGGTATGGCCTTGAAGTGTAACTTCCAGAAAGTGAGGCTACATGACTCTCAACTCCTCAGGACTGCAGCTTTGGCATCAGAACAACTGTCAGGGTCCTGACAGGGTTTGTCTTCTCCACATCAGTATTGATAGTGGGACTCTACCCAGGGTACAAGTACACATAACAAAGCCTCAGGGAGTTTCTGGGGAGCCTGAGCTGCACCCCTGGGCAAGTCTCTCAGTAATATAGAGAGCTGATTCCATCTCTTCCTATTGCCAAGTTACGTTTTTCTCTGCACACCTCATGAATAAATAGTTTGTCAGGGTTACTCCTAAGACCATTTGTGAAATGCCCCACAATTTCTGTCAGTGTTGCCAGCTACTGTAAGAGGGTTTGCAGCCCTTTTATGTTTGCAGGGAGCCTTATGCACTATCTTTTAATGAAACTGGAAGCACCTGACCTCAAAGGCAGGTGCTGCTGGGATGATGAAGAAATCTTGATTTCAAGAAATTTGGCTTTCCTTCATGGGTCTTTTGTTCTTGCTTTCTTCTTGCAGTTGAGACTAAATACCTCTTTCACATACTGTGAGAAAGACTTGCAGAGCTGGGGAAAGTGTTGGGCTGAATGGGAAAGTGTATCCTCTCCTGTCCACAATCACTTTATGCACACATTGAGCAGCTTCTAAAAGTTGCTGGTGCCACATTTCCCCACTGTACCAGCCTGTGCTGGGGAAGGGGCAAAGGGTAGGAGAAGGTGGAAGGGAGAGTTTGGCTAGCATGCTGTTTACAAGAGCAGTAGCAGCACTTGTTATCAGGGCAGATGTGGGCCGCTCTTCGCCCAGGAATTCTGGCTGCAGCCACAGTAAGGTGGAGGGGCTTATTGTGCTCCAGGTATTCCTGGCCCTATTATGTGAGGAGGAGTATTTTCAAATGGTACTGCAGCCAGCATGCCTTGGGGTGAAACTTAATGTAACCATATGTGCTGGTTTTGGCTGGGATAAAGTTACTTTTCTTCATAGTAGCTAGTATGGGGCTGTGTTTTGGATTTGTGCTGAAAACAGTGTTGATAACACAGGGATGTTTTAGTTACTGCTGAGCAGTGCTTACACAGAGCCAAGGCCTTTTCTGCTCCTCATACCACCCCACCAGCGAGCAGGCTGGGGGGGCACAAGGAGTTGGGGGGGGTACACAGCCGGGACAGCTGACCCCAACTGACCGAAGGGATATTCCAGACCATATGACGTCATGCTCAGCATATAAAGCTGGGGGAAGAAGAAAGAAGGGGGTGGATGGACACATTCGGAGTGATGGCATTTGTCTTCCCAAGTAACGGTTACACGTGATGGAGCCCTGCTTTCCTGGAGATGGCTGAACACCTGCCTGCCCAGGGGAAGTGGTGAATGAATTCCTTGTTTTGCTTTGCTTGTGTGCATGGGTTTTGCTTTACCTATTCAACTGCCTTTATCTCAGCCCATGAGTTTTCTCACTTTTACTCTTCTGATTCTCTCCCCCATCACACTGCGGGGGGGAGTGAGCAAGCAGCTGTGTGGTGCTTAGTTGCTGGCTGGGGTTAAACCATGACACCGTAGTAAGATTTTGAAACAAGTTCTCCTTACTATTAGCCTATTCTTATAAGAGCCAAGGATAATAAAAATATCCTAGACGTGGTCATAACTGATTGGTCTGCAGAGTATATTGCTGCAATGTCCAAGTGCTTTGCCTTGTAACTTGTCTTCATCATAAGACTCTGCCGAGTTCTGAAGAGGGTGAGACAAAGTTTTGTATGCTGCTGAGTGCACCATGTTTTCTGTACAGGGGCAGCACCTGACCAGTACCTGTAAACCTTCCCTGTGTTGCCCGAGCATTGTGGTTATGCTGTTTGGAAGAGCTGGTGAGAGGAATCCTGACTTGGGGGACTGAACCCAAGACCTGTGGTGTCCAGGACTCTCCATGGCCAGTTGGGCAGCAGCTGCAGCAGCAGGCGTGTCTGTGTTTCCAGCGTAGCGTGAGCAGTACAGGCTGTGGCAAGTGTGAGGAGCAGTGCTGTGTGGGAAGAGGTGGGGATCTCCTGTGTGGCAGAAGTATCAAGTAGGAGGCTTTTTGTTTCTGAAACATAACTGTTGGCCTTCTAGGGGCGTTATGTGGGAAAAAGTGACGGCAGAGACCTGTGTCTTTTGCCTGCTTGCAGCTAGTTTGGATGTCATCTTTTGATAGAAAGGTTTCACCTAGTACACTTAACAGTACAAGCAGCTTTGCAGCATACATTTTTAAAACAAGAAGGGTCTATTGCATACCAAACCTGTCTAATTGTTTCTAACCCACAACAGGAACATAGGTAGATCCCTAAATGGACCAAAGACTAAGTGAAGAGTGTGTTGACTGACCTACTCTTTGAGATCCATAGATGAATCTTCAGGAAGAAATTGTAGAATACACTGAAGGAAGAGTGATAGTGTCTGTGTGGAAGGCTTATTCAGGCTTCACTAGCTGTGTATTAAACTAGGGAATTAACAGGGCAAGTGTCAAATGCTGTAGGCATGGCATTTTCTAGAGGCGCTCATCTCTTCACAGATCTGACTCCCTTGCCTTGACCTGTTTGTCACCCTATGCAGTGTGGAAAAGAATCCATCAAAAATTGCTTCTGCATCAGAATTCATGTGTTCAGTTGAGAATGAGGTTGGATTTTTAAATACTATCTTCACTGTGCACATATAAAAGCAACCACAAGCTATAGGGATAGAAGCAAACTCTAGCGTACAGTGGAAATAGAAGGGGAAGGAGGAAAGCAAGCAAGCTGTCCACACGTAGAGCAGAGATGGAAGTTTGCATAGGTGTTTGTATGAGGTAAGACTTTTTGGAATTGAAACCTAGCAGTAGGTGATGATTACAGGCAACATGTCTGTGCCTGTGTACAATTTTGCTGAACAGCTGTCTTTCATTACCTAAATTCCAGGGCTGTGGGGGTCAGAGGAGCTGTATGTGTCTCTAAAGAGCCCATTGCAGTTTGAGCCCTATTTTCAGTTTGGTCCCAGGGCTGATCTTGCAGCCTGTGGAGAGGACAGTATTCTCTCTCTTGGTTTCATGGTATCCATATGGAGTTATATCAGCTCTGGAAAACAATTCAAGAGTCTCTAGATCCAGAGTGAAGGAAACTGAAAACAATTAACAGAATCAGAATATCTGAGTGGATGGATGGACTAACTATACATTGCAATCTGATAGTTAAATCCTTGAAGGTTTCTAAATTCATTAAGATCTCTAAGTCAGAAAGAAAGTCTGAGCATGCCGAAGTTCACACACTAATTTAATTTGCATTAATTTTCAGTTGTATATCACCTTGCAAAATCCTTTGAAAATCAAATTACGTGATGCTCCGTCTTGCTCTTAACCTGCTGCTCTCTTAATGGAGTCACTAGTGCATAGTTGCTTAGCCCTGCTTTTTTAAGAATTTGATGACGTAAAATAAAATCTTTTCCCCACCCCTAAAGAAACCGGAAGAGTGCAGCCACAAAAACACAGTGCCTTCCCACAGTGTCAGGGGAAGGAGTACTTTTGCAGGAAAGTCCTGATACAAGCCCACCCTAGCGTGCTTTTGGGTTGTATAGCTCAAGACATGACTGAACAGACAAGTGAAGTCGGTCACCTCAAGATTCGAGCTTGCTTGCTGCTGGTGGTGTACCTATGGCAATGGACAGAGCAAACCCTGGCAACACCATGCCAGGATGGTGAACTCAGAATAATCGGTAAAGATGAAAAGAAATGCTGTCCCAAATGCAAGTCAAACACAGGTAAGGGAATGATGTGTCTGTCTTCTTTCTGTTTGTCAATATTGTTTTACGTCAACCAGGGCAATCAAGTGTGGGGAACAGGTGCGCCTGTGTTTGTGTGTCTGTATGTATGTAAATGTATCTTGAGTAACTGTATATGCAAAACAAAATGGTAAGGGCTTCCTTCCTGCCCCCTAAATTCATAATGTGCCTTAGCTATAAATTTCAGGGTGGACTCATGTTTCAGATTTTTACATGCCTGTACGTGGTATTCTGTAGTGGGAAAGGGAAAGTTAAGTTTCTGTGGGTTGGTCTTCCTCATGAGGAAAGAAGGTGTTCACTTAACACTGGTTCTGAGCCCTTGCTCCATTCAAACACGGTTTGAAAGTTTGTCTGTGCTATTCAGACTTCAGAGGGAATACAGGGAGTGATGCTCTCTGTAAGGCTGTTCTTTGCAATTTGTGGTCTTAAAGCGTAGGAAGCACGCTACTTCAATCCCTCCATTCCGCTGACCTGTGCTTGTCCCAGAAGTAAATGCACACACAAGGTCTCAGGTGATCATTAGTTTCAACAGCCTGTTCTAACCTATGTCCTTGCCTGATCTTAGGATGGTGGTGAGATGGTAATGGATTTTCACTTGCCTGTAATTTAAGTCAAATTAAGGCACTAGAGGTGGAACAGGCTAGCTGCAGGACTTACCGAGTGACATTTCTGTGCCTGTTAGGCTGAAAGACAGAACAGGTGATTCTAATGGCCTCTTCCATGGTCCCAGGAGCAATCATACTATTCTTCCTAATTTAGTGCTGTCTGTAATGGTAGCCAGAGCTGAACAGTAGGAAATATGCAGCTGTTGGTATGACCTACAGCAAGGAATGCACATTCCTTTTCTGTTTGTCCTAAAACAGGGCTGCTGGAAGCCTTGTCTAGCTAGTATGGTTGTGCTGTTGTCCTGCAGGTTAGCAACAGGATTAACCGAGAAGTTATATCTTTCGTTGGTGCCTAGGTAGGAGTCAGCCTCCCATCTGTTAGTAGCTTGAACGTATCTGCCTTAACAGACAACAAGGACACTGAGCTCCCTGTGGAAGGAGTGAGTGGACACATGGGATTTGTGGGAATGAGCAATAAATAGGTGAAGAGCTATAGAGTCCTCAATAGTGTGGAGACCCCAGGGTATTTCCCTTCCCACTGAGATAAAAGTCATTCAGCATGAGGTAGGAGAGTCATTGCTTGGTGGGAAGAACGCCAGAATCACTCACTAGTAATACACAGAAAGAAGCATCCCTAAGCTGTTTCCTTTTTGCTGCCAGACTTCATTAAGTTTTTGAAGGCCAGTAAGAGGAGGCTAGTGGGCAGAGGAAGATGTGAGCAGTTCCCTGGTGGCCCTGTACGTTCCATCACCAACCTCAGATGATAATCTTTGCTTGATCTTTGCTACTCATTGTGGGTTTTTGAGCACGCTATTGAACTAGCCAGCATTTTCTTCTGTATTTTTTTTTTCTTTAAGGTTATACAGCTTCCTGGTTTAACAGCACTTTTCCTCCAACTGGTCTCCAACTGCCTGAAGGACTGCTTGATAACTGTTTACTGATGGGATCAGTATATATCATCAATCCTTTGCTTTCATGAACCCAGGAGCCTCTCAGAATTAGAGAAAATATTTTCTGAGTGCAAGCAAAGTTCACAACAGAACTCCTCTAGAAATAGGACAGAGGGTAGGAAGGGTGCTGGTTTTATGGCTTGGATTTAGACCCACATTTGCCAACAGAGTGTAGGAAGCAGCTGCTGTTGTTAGGAAAGGCATGGAAAAGGAGCTCTAGCTTCACTGGCCAAGGATCTTTTGGGCATCCCTCCTCTAACATGGCTGAGCCTAACTGAGAACAGCTCTGGCAGTGTCCTCAGAGCTGACTGGATGGCTAGTTAATGCGTGATGCTTTTTTGGGGCACTGGAAGTGCCTTCCTCACCCCACAGTGTCTAAATCTGCACAATGTAGTAAAGCAAGCCTGCTGCCTTACTTCTGTCTACCACGACCTACACTGGTATTCCAGATAAGAGAGAAGGGTTACAGTCGTAAGTCATGTCATGCTCAGGTAACCAAGGTGTAAAAATCTGAGTGGTGCTGAATTTGAGTACTCTAAACTTTACCCAGTATGCATGGGAGCGACATCTTTCTGGTATCCATTTTTTCCACCACAGCACAGTAAGGAACTATTTCATCTGTGTCAGCCAGTAAGACTAATGGTTAAGTTAATTTCTGGCATCTATGACAAAGGCAAATCTAACTTCTTTCTTCTTGACAGGAGACGACAGCACATGTCCAAGTATTGAGGACCATGACTGCAAATGTCGTCAGGGATACAGCTGTATTGATAGTGCATGTCTCTACTGCAAAAAACTGCCTGAATGTGCGGAGGGCGAGGAGCTGGTTAAGATTGGTAACTAAAGAAACGCAAATAACTCTTAAAAGACAGAGGTTAATACAAGTGGCTGGCTGAGCAACAGTTTCCTTCACTTACTGTAACCTGCTTTGGGGAAGGCTTGTGATGCAGAGAGAAGTGACATTTATATTGTGGCCCCTGTGACTAAAACCCTTGTTTCCCTATTTTATAACTCTTCCCTTCCTAAATTTGAGACCTTCACTTTCATGCTTGGGCTTTCAGTATTGCTTTTCTTCCAAGCTGCTAGAACTGTCAGTAGAAGACTGTTTTACTCTGTGTTGCCTCTTAACTTTACACCCTCTGCTGTCAGATCAGACTATTCTATACCTCTTCTGTAAGGGGTCCACCCATACATTTCCCAAAATGCAAAGGTGGCAAGAACTGCTCATGTGTTTCTCCAGGGGGTGATTCATAATGCAGAAAGACTGTAGAGGGAATGCATTGTGCTCTAATTGTTCTATCTCCATCTTTCAGTAAAGGCACTGACCACTAATAATTGATGTTCTCTTTTTGTGTAGGCATTTTCGACTTCACATTCAAATGTAAACCATGTGAGATAGGAACCTATTCTAATGTGAAGAATGGCTGGTGCCGTAACTGGACTGAGTATGTGTTTATTGATACTTTCCTTCTTTGGAAATATGCATGGTGAAATTCTCAAATGATTAATGGGTAAATTAGAAAATAAAATTGAATCTAAGATGAGATCACCAATGACATTAAATGATGAGTTTTTTAAATTCAGCAATATATGATATGTCTCTCTCCTTTGGTTTTATAAATAGTCAGTCTCAAAGCAGAAGTTAAGACAAACTGCTGTGTATTCGACTTGCTTCCAAGTTCAGCTCAAACTGATGCAAAATTATTCCAAACATGGCCATCAATTGAAAAAAAGAGACTAAAAAAAAATGTGCATGTAAACAATTGTGATGTAGTCTTATCTTGTTGGGGAGCAGCCATAACTTTACCTGCACTGCTATAAAAAGGAAAAAAAAGGAAACAAGTTGTGGAAAGAGTGGAGGGAAGAAAGGGGACCAAGAGAAAGGCTGGAGAGGAATGAAGGGAAAGGCAGGGACATTCTAACTGTGACTCTTATTCTTCTTTTAGTTGTGAAAGTTCTGGGTTTCTAACAATCAAGCAAGGCAACAGTACACATAATGCAGTATGTGGTTTCCCTGCTAAAGGTTTGGAGCAAGGTACCTTCTCACAATGATTTGTTTCTTTGAGCCTATAACTTTTCTCTGCACTTCTTCAGTTGGTGACTTGTTGCATAGTAATCATGCAGAGCTTGCTATCATGAAAATTTGCTTTGAAAATTGCTGTTGTGTTTCTTGCAGTATTAATATAGGTAGAATTGTTGGCCTAGGCAAAGATTCCACCATTAAAGCACTGTCAGTAATAAAGGTAGAGAAAAGCCCAGCAATTGTCCCTGAATAGAGCACGCTTATTTGACAAATTATCGGAGTTTTCCATTAAACTGCTCTTGCTGTTTTGCTAGATTTTCTTACAAAGACAATAGCTTAGTTAATCATCCAGTTCCTTTACAAGTATTGGTTGAGTCCACACCACCCAGCATTGAAACCTCATGTCTTATCATGGATCAAATTAGATAGGAGTAAGCAGGTACAGGCTTTGCAGGTACTAAGTATCTTTAAGCAGCAAGCTGCATTGCTCCTGCCTTTCCCCCCACCCTCGTTCCTACAATGAATTGGTACCTTTCAGGTCTGGGCCCTTCATTCAGAGAAATTGTTAGTTCTGCTGAGACAAATTGCAAAAAGGTGCTGTTTTTAACTTCCACGAGACAGACAAAAGTGCGAAAATTTGGCTTGCTGTAGTCCTGTTCAGGGAAACATTGAAGCCAAATCCCCTCCCAAAAGCAAAAACCAAACCACAGCAGATGGAACAAGTGATAGCTGCAAGAAAGAGAGACAAGGAACAAGGAAGAGATCAGGCATGTGGGTTTTTTGCAAGAATGCTTCTTACCACAGACAGTGATCTATTGCAGCCTTGGCTTGGAGCATCTCAGTTTCATTGTTAATACCCGCACTCTTTTTTTCCTTGGAAAATTATTTTCCACAGAAAGAGGAAATTAATCTCTCAATTTCCTGGGAAGAACTGCCTTTCCTTTAACAATAGTCTGGGCACATGATTTCTTAATCTTTATTAAATATATTTAATTGCAGCTCCTACTACAAATTACTCTCCATATACCACCATCCTGGCCATCCTTACTGCAGCGGCTGTATTTGTTCTCATCTTGCTGACCTTCTTCTTGCATTTGTGCATATGGTCACTGAAGAAAGAAAAATACCACACAGCTGACTGTAAGTGCACCTTTGTGGACTGTGTTGCTTTTCAGTGGCGAACAGTGTTTCCATTGATCCAGAGTCAGAATGGAATAAATTTAGTTGAATAAGTATGGATTTACTCTGTGATTTTTGGGCGGGTTACTTAGTTTCACTAAGATGCAGTGCATCACCTGTATCTTTGTCCTTTCCTGAGAGAGAAGCTGTATTGGTAAAGGTAATAAGCAACTAACTGACATGTATGAAGACTTCTTGTATGTGCAGTGCTTTTGCTTATTCTCACTGCAGATCTGGAACATAACTTCCCTAGGCTGCCGGTGGCTCCGCAACTGTCACACCATAGAGAAGAGACTTACAGCTGCCAGTTTCCAGAAGAAGAACATGGAGACAAAACACCAGAAGAAAAGCCTTGCTATTTCCACCCTCAGAGTCTACAATGAAAACAGATGAATTGCAATGTGCTGTGAGAATGGGGAGCTGAGCTCAGCTTTTGAAAAAAAAAAAAGAAGGGAGGGCCTGGCTGCGTAAAGCATCATCATATACATAGCAATAAGGAATGGGTTTGGGGGGAGTTTCGCTTTGTTTCTTCTCAACAAACCTAGCATTTAGAAACAGAACAACTGCGAAGTCAGGCTGACATTCAGTTCAGCTGCATTGCATTATTGCAAGTTTCCTGGGTTGTTGGGGTTTTTTTTTCATTGATGCTCTTTTCAACTTTGGGACCAGGGACCTTTTTTGTCATTATTCCTCTTTGCATCTTCTGCACATATATCTGTAGTGCTCCCACAGACTGATATGCGCATAGAAGGCATCAATCCCTTCAGTGCTACAGGAAATACAGTAGTACCTATAGGGCACTCACAGCTTTCACAGGCTATCTATATTTCCAAGATGTGTCCTGATGCTCATATTACGGGAATAAGGCAATAAGGCATTGTGCCTAGGAACCATATCTACTAATCTTCTCCAAGCAGACGGTGCTTTTCACTCCTGCCAAATTCCCCTCTTTGTTACGCAGCAAAGGGCCATTACTCTTAATCCATTAAATACTCCCCTCTCCAATCCCAACAGAAGGTTTTGGTTAGGCCAGTTTCAGTGCACAGAGGTGCCACTCTGAGACTGCCATGGTCACATCATTTGTGCTTGCAGAGATTTTTCTATGCAAGTTCTGTGATCCCCTCATGTCCCCCAGGGAAACTAGGGGAAGAAGGGGGTAACATTTATCCTCCTTCTCTTCTGTAACTCGGCAATCCTTGGTATCTGGAATACCGGATTACAAAAGGGAGACTTCTGAAAGGCTCAAATGAGGGTCACGCTGTCTAGAGAAATATTTGGTTTAATGCTCTCTTCTCACCTAGTTTGTAGAGTCGGAAAAGACAGTGAAAAACAGAGAAAAGCCCAACATTTATTCTTGATGGTTTTTTTTCTCCCCACCCCAGAAGAAAAAGAACCAGAGCATCTGCTGGTGTATACCAGCATAGCTCCAGTCACTTGATCATCAGCTGAAAGATGTTGCCCTTACTGAAAATTGTACCATGGAGGATTTTTTTTTGATGTTAGATTAGTGCTCCTCCAGTTTCATAGTGCTCTAACATGACTAGAATTAACTGTTTTGCCTCAATTTAAAGGGGCAGGATTTCAGCTGGACTTGGTTGCTTTCTGTGACTTGACACTGATTTCAAATAAGAATCTAGCCTGTGGCTTCAACTAGTTAAAACTTGTGTGTCTTTTTTATATAATTATTTTTGTGTTATGTGACTGCAATAATAGATTCAAAGCTCTGGATGCCTTCTGGTTTGGCCTTCTGGTGAAAGCTGCTTGGAGTAAACTCCTTTATGACCAAATCAGCTCCAGGCAAAACTGAGTTTTGACTCAGCCTTCATATGAAAGGTTGTAAATATCTCACAGAACAGCCATTACATCAGTTTCTTCATGATTTCTCACAGATAACGTAAACAGTACAGGGCTTCTAAATTAAATCCTAACAGAATAATGAAATTTCTGTTAATCACCTTACTAAATTCTCAGAGGGGATTATTCCAAGTCTGAATGACATGCTGTTTTCAGTAGGGCTCTGTGAAATTAGAATAGCTGTGGAGCAGAAGTTATTGCCTCCACAGATGTGTGTTGCAAAAGCACTTGAATAGAGAATCCTAAGAAGTGGAACAGGTGATTACCTTGGTAAGCTAGTCACATAGCTCCAAGGCAGGCTTGGTGAGACTGGATAACCACCTACCTGTTAGACTTTCATGGAGGTGAGTCCATGACCTCTCTAGGCAATCCAGTCCAGTGACTCATTTCAAGTCAGAGAAGGAGAGAGATTTTGTTAGTTAAAATTTATATTATCCATTATGATTATGAGGAAGAATTGACTCTTCAGCATCTTTTTAAGCATTCATAAACTATCATCTCTCCTTGGTTTCTCTAGGCTCTTACCCTACTTCACAGGTTGTGGTTTCTAGACCTCTTAGTCTCTCTCTCTCTAAACTCTTTCCAGTTGGTCTTTCTTGAAGCCTTCCCTGGAGGAGTTCTTGGCAAGCTTGACTAGTGCTGAAGGATTAACTTTCTGATTCATGGACATGGTTTTATTGCCGAACATTTCTTCAGTGATTATGTCAAGAGGAGTTATCCTATCTTTTTTGCTTTTTGTGTGTGTGTGCATTATAGAATCTTGTAACTGGGTGAAATAATTGTAAAGGAAAATGAAGTGCAAAGGGTTGTCCTTATTCACTGTAACATGTGCCTCCATAGTCCTAGTTTTAATCTTCTAGCTTCTCTGTTACTGTGTTTACTGCAACCGAGATCCCTATATCTTAGCTTCCCCTTCATGTAGAATGGGAGCAGTGGTACTTTGCAACCCTAAAAGGATGTTGTGAGACATAATTAGTAATTTCAATGTATTTTTGCCTTCTTTGATCCTCTTACTATTAATTCTCGTGTTACTGATAATTTTTCCATTAGGTATTCCTATGTGAAATTCGCTTAAAAAAGTGAGTTTTCCTCCATTGCTCTGGGAAATGTGCAGATTCTTAATTGAGCTCAACTGGAGATTCAGCCAAGGAAAGGTGAAAGCATTGGATTGGATTAAATAGGATAACTTAAAGTGTAAGACTGTCTCTGCCTTGTAAGCAGTTTTGCTGTGGGATTTAATAATCTCAGAAGTCCAAATACTGGCTAGTAAAGACACTTCTTACTGCTCTTGGCTCTGTATTGATCCTTCCTGGTTTTTTTAATGTTTTCAACAAGATTTCTGATTGTGACCTTTTGTAAAGGTAAAATAAACTTGAAAATAGAATGAAGTGCCTTTGTGATTTAATTAAGCAAATTGGAAAGGTGGGGTTCTACTCTTTAGGTTGTCCCAATGTTCTTGAGCGTGCTTAGTTTTACTTTTCCAATTCACTTCTCCTCTCTTATGGAACTCTGGCTATTTCAGCTATGTACCCAGAACCAAATTCTTCTGTCACTGAATTTTAGATTGGTGCAATTGCACTTTTTTCGCTTTCTAAGCAAGTGGTTTAACGTTTCCTGGCTGCTGGCTAAACCAGCTTTTCAGCTACCCACTACCAAAATAGCAGGAAACTGTGGCTGACAATTTTTTCCGTTCCCAACAATGGCAGAGAAGCAGCAAGATTTTGGGCAAAAAAATTCAACATAGCTTACTGTTTGAGGAATGAAAGTTTTGAGTGTCTAGTGGAAGTCTGTGCCTCTGGCAACATGCAGCAAATCTTGGTGAGGTGAACAAGACTTTCTGGGCTGTGGGTGTTGAATAGCCAACACTAGTGCCAGTTAATATTGAAACATGATGAACAGAGCCATATTATTCATTGGAAATTTGCACAGTGGCCTTTTGGGTTTCTATATGCCTACCTTGAAGAGCGGTTCCACTTCCTGCTTACCTAACCACCTGACTTTAGGGCTGCTTATTGATGGGAAAAGCAACCAATTTCCTGACTTCTTAAAGCTCCAATTCAGAGGGAAAAACCCTAAGTGTGAATCATTTAAGCCCTGGAGAATTTCAGTAAAAGAGCTGTTCTTTGCATCAAAGGAAATGAAAGCTATTGGCTCTGAACAGTGATCTTGTAAGAAAACGCTATATTTAAGTTTCCATTCAGAAAGAACAATAGCTTTATTTTGTCAGTGTGCAATTACTGCAATATTTGAATCAGATCATGGCTGAATTTTCAGCTAAAATCCCGGAGTTTATGGGGTTTTTCAAGTTCAGATTTAAACTTCAGGTTGATCTCTGTATATGGACTGTAGGTTAAAAAAGGCTTCTCCCTCGAATCATTTATGTCCAATGAAATGTCTATAATGATTTTTTTTTTTGCTTGTATCTCTTTTCAAAAGAGAAAACAGAATATCCCTGAAAAATATCTCACAGTTTCTAGAGGCTAAGTGATCAAGCAAATTTAGAAACACAATGTTTCATTAACATTATTGTCATGAGTAAACAGTTAAAAGACGATATCTGGTAATATCTAAAGAAAAAAAAAGTTCCTTGACAGTGCTAACAAAAAGGTAAGTATGTAGGCTTCAAAATGACAACATCAAATGATGGCTTAACTGAGGACGTAATAAGTCTTACGCTATATGTAGGTGAAGTTTAAAAGGTGTATTTCATTTTTATGGAAAAAAATGTAATTTTTTGTGGGACAGTTGGTAGCACTTAGTACTTTTTTAGTTAAGAGTTGTCCAGCACTTATCTTAAGCTTGTCTTTGAGTTGTCCTATGAACTGAGGAATCTAATTGTAGAAAAAGTTCTTGGGCCACCAGTGATAAGTAAAGGCTTGGTGCCATTTAGTGGGAGTCTTTCTTAGATACGTGTTTTGTCATACCAGTCTGGGGAGTGTTTGCCCTCGCCAGCAATCTGTCCCTGACCTGACATGCTTGAATTCCATCCAAGAGGATGTGGATTGCTCCGTTACAGCCGTGGCTGGACATCTGCTGGTGCTGTCCGTCGTTGGCTGTAAGAGAAGCAGCTCTCAGGTAGTGTCTTGGGGTTGGAATTGGTGGTGGTGTCTGTCTGTGAGGCTGATCAATGGGTCTGCACCCCTTCTGCTCCATGGAGGGGAGCTGCCTGCTCCCAGACTCAGAGGGCTCTGCTTACAACTGTGATAGCATTTCACAGCGTTCACCTGGCTGTTAAGCTGTGTGGCCAGTGCTGTTGCCTTTGTTTCTTGAGAACATGGTAGAAAAAAACAGTGTTGCACTGTTGTGTCCTGCTGCAGCCTGCTTATGAGTGAGGACTCTGAAAAGCAGATAGCACTTAACTAAGAAATTTCTGGAACAATTCTGTTTATACAACAAAGGTGGAAGAAGTCTCCTACATGCTGAAAAGTGTGCCTTTTCATTCTGCTTTCCATTCTACTTGAGACAGCCTTACAAACTGCCTGAGGGTGTTGAGTGTCTCGGACCTGGTCGGCGAAATCTTTCACATCTTAGAGCCAGCTCTCTTAGGACACGTGCTTTAATACTACTTAGAAAGGAACATGATTGACAAATTTTAAGAAGCTACTAATATAACGTGTTTAGTGATTTCTTAGATGCTGATGTCACTTAGCTGTGCCTGAGGCTCCCTTTCCTGCCCCGGCTGGCGTAGTGAGAATTGAAACTGGCCTTCAGGAGGGAAACCTCCTATTACTCTGAATTCTGGGATTTTCCAATGACCTAGCTCTGAAGTTAGAACCAAATTTAGCAGCTTTTCTCTGAGTAATGTATATTATTTTCCTGGTGCTGGATCTGGTGTTACCATGTAGAGTTTGGTGCTTCTAATCTGGATCTGTATTCCTGAATTTTGACTTCTAAAATGGAAAAAGTATGATGGCAAAATTTCAGGGCAGGAAAATGGCACCTAGCTGAGGAGAGGAGTTATCTTTCTGTCTTTGTTTTTGTGCACCTTCTGCAAAAATTTAATAAAAAAAAATTATTCTGGATCTACATTTCTTCAGGATTTTCTCTGTGTGTAATGTTTAAGAAACTTCATACTGTTAAAACAAAGTTTTAAACTTCGTTTAAAACAATGTTTGATACTTAGAAGTGGCTTGCTGTTTGTAATCAGATAAAGACCTTCCCACACAGTTTTAGGAAATGTAGGGTAGCAGTTAGGAGAATAAGCTGACACACTTCTATATAGTCATTCACTTACATAAATAATGATCACAGGTGTTTGGGGCCCCAGTGAGCTCTGGGGATTTCCTCATCTTTTAGCTGCAAAAAAGAATGAAAGAGTAACAGGATAAGAGAAATGCCTGAGGTATAGAAACGGCTTTTCTCGTACTAGAGGTTTTGCTCAAACAGAAGGCAACTAAGGGTATGTGCGGGCAGTGTTTTGTCACGTTACCATGTCTGCTCATGTTTCCTGCAAATTATTAGTGTTTTGAAACTGAAGAAGGTAAAACAGTATTTTCATGGGACTTCCTGTCCTTAATTTTTTTTGTCCCCTTTCCCAAGGGAAGGGAAATTAAGCAATTGTGTGATTACATGCCTGTTTTTCCAAATAATTTTTCAACTTATTGCCTAGTTTCAGCCCAGCCTGGCAGAGGTGTTCAGTTCTTAAAAGCATCGGGAAAAGAGACTCATAATTTAGGTGTTCATGGGCATACCTTTGTTAGATATTTTTTTTCTTCTAATATTGTTGAAAAAAATTTTTTTTATCAGTATATGCAGCTGTTTTCTTGATTTATGTGGCCAGCGTAGGCTGCATAAAAGAAAAATTGGCATAGAACAGGGACCACGCAACCACACAAAGCTTGTTCAAGTGACTTTGCAGCTATACCACACGTGCAACCTGGATGATTAACCTACAGGTAACTGAGAACTTCTGTTTGAAATTAAATGCTTGGTTGTTTTGGTTTGTGGCAATGCTTCCTTTTCAGTGCTACATATATGTCAAGTGGGGAAAAAATTCTTAAGGTGTTCAAAATGCAAATGGAGTATTTTGAAATCATCAGAATGAATAGATTTGATTCAACCTGGCGGTTTTGGGGTTGTTCTTCTTGGAGGGTAGAAAACAGCAAAGAGTATTTGGGAAAACAGTTTTTGGTTTGCAAAAACTTCCAGGATTAACATTTCTTCTTTATTTTGCAGAGAAGAAAAGCTATAGAAAAGAGACTGTTCACCATCAAGAATTGCACTGTGCCTGCCATTTCAAAGGAAGGCAATGGCTCTGCAAACCAACAGTTACCTGAATGCTGCTTTCTACGCATGGTTTAGGTTCAGGTAAACCTAAGTTTTATTTGTAGCATTTACGCAGTATTTTATAGTGTTTCTTTTTCTGGTAAGAATCAGGCAATAAGTATAGTAAAAAAATTCAGAAAGATTTCTCCTTGAGGCATATGTACAGCTGAGGTCAGAATCACAAGATCCTACATTGATTGCAATGGCCCATTCAAAACAGCAGCCAGTGGAGAATAGTTCTTGTGCAGACCCTTATTCACCTCTCGGTCTGAAAGAAGGTTGGTTTTCAGTTTCTGGTCTATTCTTACTCGTTGTTGCAGCTTCTTTGCTTTCTCTTGGGATCGTATTCAACATACCTTCTTCTTGTCACTGCGTGCTAATGTCCTACTGATGTTGCCGAGATTTCTTAGGGATGATTGGTGGTGGCTGGAGAGTCAGACAATCAAGGATTTTCTCTGGCTGGAACATATTTTCAGCATGTGAATATCCTAACTCTGCTAAGAATTTCCATGCTAGATAAACATAGCCATGCTCAACTATAGAATAGACATATTGATTAATAAATACTCAGAGACCAACATCTCTTCTGCTTTTAAAACATCCACTCCTGATTCACCTTTCTCTCCTCTGAGCCCAGATAGAGTTATCCACTGTGTAGGGTGTGCTATATGTGCTGGCCAACAAAAAATTATTGACTCTGAAAACTAGAACCTAGATAAGGTCCTGTTTTGAAGGACCTACTTGGAACTAACTCCTGTTTACATGAGTATAACTTCTGGGGAACCAGGTCATAAGCTGGTATTGCTATCATGGGTATTTTAGGAAGTAGTGTGACATAATGTGTCTCTCTAGCTTCATGAAATAGAGTCGAATGGCCTGCCTCCACCCCTCAGTAGTTCTGCTTATTTCAGTATGTAATTTCCATTGGAATCAATGCAAGTTGAGTGCTTAGGCATCAGTCTTTCACTCTTAGAGTAGGTAGGTGTTTTGCCTAAGAGGACCCAAATTCAACCCCTGCTGACGGAGTGTTTTTCTTTTTTTAAATACCCAGTGATATTTTACTGGCCAAATGGATGAGTCTTAACAGGAGAAAGATAGGCTTGAAGACGACTCCCTACTCAGGTGAGTCTTTTGTGGAAAAGGGGAAGAAAAGTTGGGAGGATGGTACACTTTAGATAAATCTATGGCTGGGAAAATCCCAGGCTTGAAAAGAGATGTTGCTGCAGTAAAGTTCTCTGAAAAATACCTTTTGTAGGTAGAAGAGGCATTTTTCATAATCTTCTGCTGTGGAACAGGTGATAAGGATTGGTTCTGTCAGTCTTCCTGCAAGACATTAGCAGGGAAGTTTGGTGATGGAAAAATGTGCAAAGTTTGCCATGACACATAGTTTATTAGCCTATAGCAAGGAACGTCACAGGGACTATCCCTTGTGGGAAGACAACTTCACAAGATAACCCATCCTTAAGGCAAGGCTGAGCACTGGTGTTGCTTAGTTTCTCATTAGAATCACAAAATGGTTGAGGTTGGCAGGGACCTCTGGAGGTCACCTGGTCCAACTCTCCTGCTCAAGCAGGGCCACCCAGAGCCGGTTGCCCAAGACCATGTCCAGATAGCTTTTGAGTATCTCCAAGGTTGGAAACTCCCCAACCTCTTTGAGCAACCGATGCCCGTGCTCAGTCACCCTCACAGTAAAAAAGACTGTTTCCCTATGCTCAGACAGAACCTCCTGTGTTTCATAGCTCTCATCTTTCTTTTTCAATTACATACCTGTAATTTCAAACTGTAACCTCCCCAGCATGGCGGATTTCTCCTTTGCCTGGATTCCATTTAGGGGGAGTTTTCCCTTCAAAGAAGAAAAGAAAAAATGTGCTTTTCCTTCATCGCCTCCCTTTTCTCCTTGCTATTCAGACATTTTCATCACTCAGTGCTGCTCGCTAGCTCCAGCTTCTTTTAGTTCTTCACTTATTTGACTATTTCCAGCACTTCCTCTGTTACCTTGTATGTGATTGCAGTTCTGTCCTTATCCACAGAGAGGAAAAGCAGATCTTCTGGAAATAGGATCAGCAGTCTTTCCTCAGAGTCCTGTGGAAAAGAGGCATCTTAGAGACAGCAAAAATGTTCAATAACTTCCACTCAGTGGATATGTCTCAGTCAAAGGCAGAATATGAATTTTAATGACTATGACAATACACCAAAACTTGGAACTATCTGCAGCACCCAGCTGCTTCTGTGCCAGCCACGGATACTATTCTTTGTATTTCTTTTTCAGGTTGGATATTCATTGCTTAGAAAGCTGATAAGATATTACAAAGTGGTGAGTTTTTTTAGAATAGGTCAGGCACACATCTGCAAGGAAATGTTTAGAAAATGCTGATCTTGCTGTGTGATTGGAAAGGGGTGGATATCCCTCCCAGCTCTACTCCCTTGGAAGTTGAGTGCAAATGTTCGGGCACATTGTCAGAAGCAGCTTTCAAAAATACAACTGTATTTCCTTTTGTCTCTTTAATGCTGTGGGACTTTGACATAATTAGCCTTTTTTTTTTTTTTTTTTTTTTCCTTTAAGCATCAGTTCCCTGTGAGCCTAAACTTTCACTGATTCCAGTCTTCTTAAAGCCACCCACATGTCAGAGTGGTATACATTGTACATTACCCCCATGCAGCCACTAGCCACTTGCACCATGGTTAAATACTGTATCCTTCCCAGGTGCTGAATAGGTTTTCCTTCCCACTTCAGAATGGTGTTACACAGCAGATGTCTCATCAGCTCCCTTTTCTTCCACTGTTCATCACACGGCACCTTTTTTTTTTTGAGACAGAGCAAAATGAGATAAAACTACAAGTATGATGTTTTTCAGGGTTATAGGATGGTAAAAGAAAGGTATTTAGGATATATGCTTGGAAATTGGGAAACCCGTGATGATGTTCCTAGTTTGCTGTAGGTTTCCTACCTACTTGAACAAAATCATGTGTACTGTGGTTTCATGAGCAGCAGCTGAGACAACCAGACAGCTTTAGCTATTGAAAGGGAAACGTCTCATTTTCCTTCTCCCCCTCAGAAGAGGTTGTTTGAGACATTGGTGTGATTTGAATTCGAATTTCATCGTAGTTCAAAGCACTTCGGGCTTGGCATTCAAGTCCCTTTATTGGAGGATATTTCCTTTTCCTTCAAAGAAGTGCTATCCAGCTGACCGGGGAGTGGGGTTTGACGTGGGCTCACGGTATGCATGGCTATACTGAGTCCGGGATGGATTTCTGCAATCTATACTGAATCCTTGGAGCAGGACTACCTGGGCTAACTACCGTAAAAGTAGCTTGTATCCACTAGCTGCAAACAATTATGTGAACTGTAGGGAACATCAGAAACAAGCAGCTCTTAAGGATGGGTGGTCTGGGTTGCACTTTCTCCCCCCAAACTGAAGACAAGCATACTGTTAGACACAACTGAGGTACAGTGTTGCCCTGGAGCCTGCCGTGCTAGACATCAAGGCTAGCAGAGCGGATGTTTAAAAAAGGGGAAACCTTACTAGAACTGTTAGTAAATATCACTAGGGAGTGGGGAAAGACAGGCTGGCTTTCCAGTTGACTCTTACTCTTCAGGAATCTGAGCGTACCACGACATGGGCAAATGCTATGGGAGGACTCACTGCGTTGCTGTATGCGAATTGCCTAAGGCACAGCTGTAGGGGGTGTTTTCAAAAGCAGTGTAATCCTGCCATCTTGTGATCCTTGTGGATGTTGCAGTGTGCAGTGTGTCACTTGTGCGACAGTCAGCATGTATCGAAGAGTAGTAAGTCTTTATTTTGTGACTGTAACTAAGAGGAAATCTAATTTTTTAAATTTTTTTACCAGTGTAGTAGTTACATCCCAGAACAAAAACGATCAGTAATTTTTCTAAAATCTCTCATGAGCATAAAGTAGCAGTTGCAAATTTGTGTGTAGCGAGTTTACTTGCCATAGCCTAGAACAGCTTCCTCAAGTAACACTGTTCATTTTCAGCCTGCGTTCTAAAAATCCCTGAAAAGCCCTGTCCACTTTGAAAGCTGCCACTGTTTTCTGTTTTCATCCCATTCTCTTTACACTTCTTCTGTGTTGACTCACCAGAAAAGAGATATTATTGTTGGGACTGACTGGGCGGTGAGTGTTTGCCATCTTGATTTGGTGCTGGAGGTGTTGAACCCACATGTTGAAGTCAGCTGAATTCTGGCAGCAAATGAGCCTGGATTCTATCATGGACCCTGTGCAAAGAAACATACAACCCCTGGGTCTGGGGAAGGATGGTTGCGATCTGCCTTTGAGCCTAGCAGGTGAATTCTGTCTGCTGCCCCTCTGCTCCATCATTCATTATCCCTATAGCCACATTCCACCTGAACTTTGATATCTCATGATGAAACAAGCTCGTGTCTGTCTTCTGTTGTTCTTGCTGGCAGATACTGGGTTGGCACTGGGACGATTAGGTAGCTTCCTTGTTCCACATGCAGACATCAGCATTTGCCTCGTGTTTAGTGTAAGTAGAAAATTAGAGGAAAGGGGAACCTATAATTTATATTGCCTTGCATGTGAGGAATTCTAGTTAACCCTAAGGCATTCTTGATTTAAGGCTGTGCAGCAGTTGTGTCCACCTGTGAAAACTAAGATTCTGAATTCCTTCATTCTAGCTAGGTCTCATCCTTCTATGCAGCCATAGCGTATGCTGCCTGTGAAAGTCCAGTCCAGAAAGGCATGGCATATTCTCCAGCATGGCTGAGTGTTGGAGAGGAGGCATGCCCCTTCTTCAGTAGCCCTCTGCATGGCTGCATAACCCCTCTCATCTTCTAGCCACCTAGGCCAGTCCTTGAAGGCTGGAGCGTGGGTATCACTGCTTTGTGACTATCACAGGCCCCTTCACAAACTGCAGAGCAGGCTTACCAGAAATTTCAAATGTGTGGCTGATTCCACTTGCAGTCTTTCTCAGACGCATCCCAACAAGAGGAAGGAGACCCTGGTATGGTAGGGAATTGTGTTAGAAATTCGTTGGTAACAACAACTTCTCCGTGTCTCACTGCGGTCCCCCTGATGTACAGCAGAATGCTTTTTGCAAAAACCAAAGTTGTCCCATCCTTCGAACATTTGACTTTAAGGAAGTCTGTGTGGGATGACATTCACCTCATTGTCTGAAGACATAGGAAATTGGGGGTTTATTCCTGTTTCCCTACCTGTAGAATGACTGTCCTCCTTCATAAAGTACTCTGAGGTATAGGGGGGAGATCCACCAACAGACCAAGGCTGGTGTTGAAAAGTACTTTGTATGAACTAGATGGAATTTCATCTGCCTTGCAGCCTCCCCCTCTTTAATTCCTGACCCATGCCCCAAACCATGCTAGGAGACTACACTCATGTTCAGGACAAAGAGGCCCTAGTTTGCATTTTGGATCCTGTATTTCATAAACTGGTGATTTCTTGTCTGTGTCCTCTTACAACACCAATCTTAACCGATGGAGGGACCTAGATTTTTATCGACTTCAATGTTATATAGATCAAGGACCTTTCTGTAACTACTTTCTGTAGCTACAAAGTTTTCTAGTTTGGCGCTCTTTTTTTCTCACGTTTAGGATCCACTGACATATACCAAAGACAGACATCAGGAGACATTGCTGTGCTGAAGGCAGCTCTTCTGGGTATGTCTCTCCTTGGTATACCATGTCTGTCCCCCGATACACCTTTCCTAACTCTCTCTCCTGTAACGTCCTGTTCTTACGACCTTCTTTTGACACCTCCTGGTTGATGCCTTTTTCACTTAGCTCCCTCATACAGAGTTGCAGTCCCTCTCCCTGGGTAAACAAATTAAGTCATAAGAGGCCACCTAACATTATAGATCCTAGAAGTAGGCATAGAAATAGAAACTGGCACCACTTCTTCAATTCCTGGAGCAGACTCGCTTCCCTGTTCAAAGCAAGCTGAAAAATGGAGAATTGTGAGCTACTGTGCTAGAAAACATGCCAAAGCTCCACTGAACTCAGTGAAGTGTGTGTCTTGGCTGATGGGACCTGCACATGTTTGCTCCATCCTGAGCCTTCCTCTTGGCCGGGCACCGAGGGCAGGTACTGTTTTTGCCATGTACCTGCTAGAGCTATGAGCAAAGAGATATTTAAGAAACCTTGACTATGAGCATGGATACAACAGACACAAAAAGATTCTTGTGCTTTACCTCATAAACAAATGCCGCCTTTGTACAATCCACTGAAAGAATCAGCAAGTGGGAGGAGGACAGCACAACGTAACATTCACACATCTCCTGTTGAAATAAGATCAATTATGTCTTCCCTCCAAAATGTTTCCAAAGTTTTTTTAAAAAAAGGAAATTGTATTTCTTCAAAGCTCTTCAATCTACCTTCCTTTCTGCTGATACAGTACTTAGGGCATCTTTATGTACAGACAGTGCTGATAGGTTGTCATGCTTCCGGACCAGTTGGTAACTAGGAACTATGCAGTGTTTAGCTGCTGGACTGTCTTGCACTAGGTCACAGTTTGACTGAAGCTTTATGTCAGTATTTTGTAATTTTATATCATCTTTCCTTAAATGGTCTATGTGCGCTCTCTGAGCACTAGTAAGCCAGAGCATGGCATTCCTTTGAGACCGGGAGGTTTTATTCACGTGTATACAGACAGATGAACAGTGATGTGCAGTTAGAGACATGAATTCATGACAAAGCTGGAATAGATCTCAGTTCCCTCTTCTGACCTCATCAAAACCAGGGTAATGGCAATCACACTGCATTAGTTTTATCAGTCATCTCCAGTACCTGTGGACAGGGCTCGATTGTTACACATCCAAATTTGCAACCATAATAACCAGTCCTTATCTCTTTGGGGAAAAGAATATAAGAAACTTCTGACAAAAAGGACATTTTTGTTTCCCCAGGCACTGAATGAAAAGGTTCATGATGGTCAAGAAAGTGGCTATGAAATCCATTCAGCTTTTATTGGCACTGGTGAAAAAAGTTGAACATATTAGCATTAACTCTTGAAAACAAAGGTCAAGACAAACTGTAGCTTTAGTCAAGCACTGAGATATGACAGTAATTTGGACAGGATGTATGAAATCCAAATTTACCCCCACCTTATCCCTTGCGTATTACTTAGTGGTTGTAGTAAGAGGATGATTACCTCCATGCAATAACTTCTCAGAAAAACCAGGGAGGACCAAATAATTTTCCCAAGAGAGTGGATGTTCATCCCTTCCCAGCCACTGATAGGCTGCGTGATCAACAAGTTCTCTAGTTCCTCCCGTGTTCTTCCCCACAGTACTGCTGTCTGAAACAAACAAATGTCAGCATGCATTTCTTCTTGTAATCTTACCAGGAATATCCTGTAAAGTAAAACAATTAGAGGTGGAAAAATGGAAATGAGAGCTGAACAATAATGATTTATAACACTAGCTAAAAGAAGGGGTGCTTTTGCAGCCCAGACGGTGGGAGATTTGGATGTTGACCATATATGTGAATTTGCATAAATTGCTTCCCCTCTCTCTGAGCATCTTCTCTCAACAATGGTGATAAAACATGGTCCCAGGAAAAAATCCAAAACCGACTTGTGATGACAAACTTTCTTGCATGTGAATTTGTAGAACAAAAGCTGAAAACCTATACCTGGGTCTCAAACCAGCCAGAACTGTTGGTTACTTGCTTTCAAAACAAAGGACATGTCATAGCCTCTGGCACTTTACCGTAATGGGATACCACATCAGGATAATGCCATGGTGGGTGAGATAAATAGGCCTATGATTTCTTCCCTGATTCTACAGAAAAATCTTTGCTTGCATGACCCTGCTCATACTCACATCTTCTGTTTCTGCTAGGATTGCAGGGTCCTTAGGATGGAGGGATGCCTCGCTCTGGCCTTCTGAGTTGGACCACATTCTGAAATGGAAAGGAATATGGAAAGGCATAGAAAAGCACTTACATGTGTTGCATTTTAAAAAGAGAGAGAGAGAGATTAATGCTCAGCGAGCAGACAGATTTATGGATTTCTGGCATAAATTTGATGTATTTTAGAATATGCTATTTTCTACAGGAATATTGGATGGTAACAGCTCAGTGAACCCTAGGGAAAAAAATGCAGCAGGTGCAGAATCAGAAAGCAGGCATGTCAAGGAATAACACACCTGAACTTTTGGGGAACATACCATTAAATGTCCCCCCATATTAAGCAGAGACTAGGTCGTAAATTCAATAAGGCACTTAGACTCCTAATTTTCTACTGGCATTACATAGAAAAGAGTGTAGGGATGATGAAGGCACTCTCAGTGTGCCTGCCTTAATGGACAAGGAAGGAGTAACACTGTTTCTTGGAATATGGTGAAATTATGGAAGGAAATGGATAACGTAGCTCAACACTTGGCCTAAAGTAAAGAATACTGAGGTGGTATGGTAACAGTCTTCACATATGTAAAAGACCACTAGAAAGAGGTGTGTAAGATAGAGACAATGGCCTTACCTGCATTAAAGGTTAGCTATTAGGAAGAAACAGTGGCTTGCCTGGGATATTGCAGAACTTAAATCACTGGAGGTTTTCAAGGACAGGCTAGACAAGCATCTGTCAAGCAAGATTTAGGAAGAGCTGAGGCTGCTCCAGAGGTAGAAGCAGGACTAAAGGCCTCCTGAGCTGCTTTTCGTGCCTCTGATTTGTCTCTGACACGTGACAGTCTGATTGAAAACATGTATTTCTGACAAAACATGAGCTGTGCTTGCCGGAGCCCCAGGAGTTAGTTGCGATTGCCTGCCCAAAACAGAGAGAGTTACATCCACGGCAGGAAGGTATGCTTCCACCTTCAGTTTCTTAAATGCTGACCCTGTATCTTAAAAGGCTGCGACACCTCGATGGGGGACATATTGAGGAGAAGTAAGCGGTTTAGTTAGAAGACTAGATGAATCTGACACTTAGCGTTACTGTAAATTCTGGCTAGAAAAGGGGAAGAAGAGAAAGCTTTTCCTTTAGCGGAGTCATATTTGGAAAGCAAATACAGCCATTGAGTTTCAGTCTCAAGCACCAAATATCCTTCTGTTTGAGTGGTGCTGATTCACATGCCCCCCCCCACATTGCTACCTACCTGATCCTGCCTGGCTTCAGTAGCTCCCCCTCATCCTGGCCTGTTCCTGCAGACCCAGCCTGCCTGGCGCTCAGGTTGCAGCATCCCATGCTTGGTCACTGGCTCCCCCGTCCACAGATGCTTGCTTCAAACTGATGCTGCAGTCACAGGATGATGTGAACGTGCCTGAACTACAGTCAATTAGAGTAAGCATGGGAGGGGAAGGAAACACGCACGTACCCTTCAACTTACTGCTCATTTAAATTCCTCTTGGGTTAGAGGCAGCAGCATCTGAGATGTAAAAGCATTTCCTGTTGGTTTTAAACCTCTCTCCCTTCCTCCCCGTCTCCTTGGTCCCCCAAGCGTCATTGTTTCCTGCTCAGATGGTGGCCTGATATGATAAGTGTGTGCTGCTGCTTGGCTGTCACCTCAACCAAATGGAAAATAGAGTCTTAATATAATGAGGTTAAATGTGCAAGGCACAGAGGATCTAATGAGTGAGGGAGCTGCACGTACAGCTGTGAATGATGGGGCAAACTGGGGGATTTCCACTGTTAAGCCTTAGGTTTAGCCTTTGCAGCTTCTCTCCCTGCCTTTTTGTATAAGGACTTTGTATGTAAAAAGTTTGGCCTGTTTCTGGATTGCACTGGTCGGATCAACATTGTTTTTAAAAGGGATGAGTTTTAATGGGGTAACAGTTGTCTCATTTTCTTTAACTTTCCTATCATTTCTGGCTGGCTGGTTAAAGTATTACTTTCCGCAGAAGAGCAAAGTACTTATAAAAATAGTTATTGGTTTTCCAGTTGAGGTTGATACCTGCTTGTTTATATAAGGTGACAATGAGCTGGACATGCACAGCACATACAAGTTTAGCTTTTATTTTCTTTTTATGTCTTCTGAACTTGTGGAAACCCTCTTGCTCTGTGATGGTTCAGAGGGTTTTTCCATGATGGTCGGAGAGCTGCAGGTGTGGTATAGTTAGGAGTTTGTTGACAATTCTTTCTGGGCAACAAGGCAACCTTTTTTCTAGAGCAACCGGGCTTCTTAGAAGAGTTCTCCAGCACCTTGGCAGGGCTGTGACCGAAGTGGCTGGTACCGCCTGTGTGTGGCCGCAGATACCGGCCCGTACACAGGCCAGTTCTGAGCTTCGAGGGTTGTTTCTGGCCAAGGTCTGCAGCATCCTCATGATAGAGAAGCACAAAATGGCAGAGTGTCTCTAGAGGCAAAACACCCTGGCCTTTGAGGCGCTTGTTGAAAACCTCAAGAACCAAATCTGGAAAAGAAGATGCAGTTGTGAGATGGTCTAAACTCTCTGATGCTAAAATAGACCCAAGCTGTCATGTGTATGCACAAAGCAGCTGTGTGCATGGGAAGGATGAGGGGTGGGGAGGGGGAGTGATTTCCAACCTGTGATCTGTGGCCTATTACTGTTAAGACAATTTAAAAAAAAAAAACCCACCCCCTACTTTTCTTGCATTCACTTCAGCCAGCTTCAGCTCCACGGGAAACATTTTAGGCAATTGGTAGGAAAAATACCATAAAACTGCTTACAGTGCAATACAGGATATGAATACACCCCAAAATAAACATACATATGCACAGGAGGGTAACCATCTATGACAGTAAGCATAAGTAGGCTATTGCTCATACCCTTCATGCAGACATAGATTCTCCCTTTACTACTTCTCCTTGCAGATACCGTGATATCACAGAGAATCGGGTCCTCCAGGTAGGAGCAGTTCTAGTTAATGTATATCAGACTATAAGGATTTTTTTCAGTCTTTGTATAGTTCACATAACAGTTGCCAGCTATATTTGTGAAGTACAATGGGGTACTCTGGCATTTAAGCACTGCCACAGCTGTGTAAGGCACATTGTACAAACCAACTTAAATTCCTGCACATTCGGAACAACAGGCATGAGAAAAATGTGCAGGTGCAGTTTGTAGGGACAGGTGTTAAGATTTAGCCTTTTGTACATAAATATATGAGAAAACATCCTTAAAAATAATTGTAACTAAAACAAATTTAACCACTTATTTCTTTCTAATGGGTGCGTGGCTAAAAAGACCATAGCTTTTGCAGGTCTGCATGGATTAGAATTTTCAGTGTCTTCTAAATTGCTTATAAACTCAGCAATGAGAGATCTTTATTCAAAGATTGTTTCGGACCTACATCTGATATAAACAGGAGTCTTTCCTCTCACAAGCAATGGGGTGATAGGATTATCTGCTGCTGGCCACCCTATGACTTGTTCACTTACCGAGACTCTCATAGACTACAGCTGGGATGATGTCTCTCAAGACTTTGCAGTTAGTATGCAATGCTGGGTTTGCATTCATCTCCAGAAGCCAGACCTAGGAAAGATGAATGCCAATCAGGAAACTAGGCTGGATCTCCTTAAGAGTCAGAGCAATGCCCTTTTACTGACTGAGTGAACACCTTGAGAGGTAGGAGTACTAATAAATCCCAACAAAATCCCATAACACAGAATGCAGGCAGGACAGAATTTTCATAAGGACTGGATGAATTAAACAAAATCCCTTTTTGCATACATTTACTTACTTGAGAACAACACTACACGTCATTTTGTGTCCCCAGCTGATGCTCTTTAGATTAACTCTTGCTCTATAGGTGTGTAAAGGCACTGTGTTTCCTAACATACCGGTTTCCATAACAGTTTCTAGTTGAGTTTTTTTGGATACCATGAAATAAAGTTATAAGGAATCTAGGAATCATTTTGATTTGAGGTAGACATGGGATCAAAACTAAGCAAACATTGTACTGGGTTTTCAATGAACCCTTGGCCTTGATTTCCTGGGTAAGCTTTAGTTTCAGGTAGAAGCCATGTAAGATACTAATTTTACATATTTATACTAGTGTCTCATCTCCATTTCCCTTCGAAATGCCGAGGTGTGAAGCTACAAGCCACAGAACATGATGGTCCAGTTACAAATCTGTGTGAAACGAAACAATTGACTTGCAAGTAATTCTATTTTCTATTTCTTCTCCCTGTAATGAGAGAAACTCATCTATTCGCTTCCTGCCTCCACCCTATGGTGCTGCATTGTGTATATAATGCATGTAGGAACTATTCACCATTTTGTAACGAAGGATATTTAATCATGTAACAGCCCCAGGGGAATTTTACTCCCTTTAAATTTATTTTTAAAAATAATTATTTTTTTTTCTGAAGTGGCAATGAGTTTGCTTGCAAGTACCTTTCACTTTGGCACTTTATTTTGCTAAGAATAAAATAAAACAATAATTTTCACTTATTTGAAATACTTTATTAAACAAATTAAGAGACTGGTAAGTGAGGGCACTGAAATGTCTTTTTTTTTTTTTTTTTTTCCTCTAGAGGAGACCTGGAACAGCTGTTCAAAAAAACCTGCTTTGCAGATGCCAACAGAGGGCGCCGAAGTTACATTCGTTTTTCCTGGCAAACTCATTCTCTGTAAGTGTTCTTCCTCTTAAAAGTTCATAAGATTTTGTGCTGACAGACAAACTTAATGAACCTTTATAATTGTCTTGATTAGGTTTTGGTTTCTTCTTCTTCAAAACAAAGAAAACTGACAAACAGGAGGAAGAAGGTTCTCTGTGATACCTATCATGCTGTTCATCTTCTATATTCTCCATTATTGTACTATCTGAATGTCTCAGTTTTTAAATGCTCTTAACCTCTCAACAACCAGGGCAAGTTAATAGATGCCCTTTGTTGTATTTCAGGAGGAGCAGAGAGAATAAGGCCAAGATTCACCATATCTATGTGAATATCCATAATTTTCATGGGAATTTCATGCAGAATGAAATTCCTGTGCTTATCCCTGCATATGGCCTGCAGCTGCCTTGCTCAAAATTTCCTAGCAAACATATAAAGAAAGGAAACCAAAACCCAGAATGTCTGTCCTTGACTTTCTAACCGTGGACTGTCCTTTTTCTCTAGGCTTTTCAAGTGCTGAGAACAATGGGTTCCCTGTGGCTTTGGTCAGAAATGCTGCTCAGGATGTTTCTCAGGGATGAAGAGGTTACTGTTCCCTGCAGCCTGCCAGGACAACTCCACATTCTGTCACATCTTAAACTTGCTCTGTCAAGACATCACAGGTAGGCTTGAAAACTTTAAATAGTGGGATTTGTCCATAGGTTCTTGAACAACATGCCTACTGCAGCCAGATCCTGCATTACACCAGGATCAGAGGTCTCATTTCTTGTTCTTTGTATAGTGCTAGATGCAGTGTTAGCATCTGCTGAATACTTTTTATTTTCACCTAGTTTGATTACTATGGTAGTCTCATTGCTGTAGAACCATCCTTACAGCAGCAGTTCAGTCTTTCAAAGGAGCATTGGATGATGAGACTAGGCTCTGTTGCATGTTGACATGGTGGCTAACAGACAGCATAAGACCTGTCTCAAGGGTCCTTTGCTTGCTGACATGGCAGAGCTAAGACTACTTGGTGTGCAGGAAATGCATGATTGAGCCAGAATTTTGTTCTGTTTCTGATGAAAAAACATTTAGTTAAGCTAATTGTGTGTGTCTCTGCTGGAGCTCACCAGGTAGAAGCTAAATAAACATCCTGCTAGGGTCTTGGGGACGGAGAGGGCATCGGTCCACACTCCCAGAGGCTCCAAGTGACTTGATAGCCAAGACTGAATGGGAATGTGTACATCTCTCTGTGTCAAACTTGTTCTTAGAGAGGATAGCTGTAATGTGCTTCAAAGCCCAAAGCCATCCACAGCAGGGCTGTCTTGTCCTGCATTTGTGTAGCACGAGGTCTCCAGGAAGCCTGACCTCTGGCTGGAGCTTTAAGCAGCACTGAAATACCAGTCAGAAATAGGAATAAAATAACTCATTCTGTATCCTGTGTGGACATAGCTGAAGCCACATGCACAGTCACAAACCAAGCACTGGAAGGGCTACTTAGATGTAGCCGACCCAGAAAGGGACCTGCTTAGTGTTAGTGGAGACCACAGGCTAAGGCAGTGGGGTTCTGTTTTCCACAGTCTTAACGAGCTTTTATCAGATTTTTTTAATCATCGTGACCTGGGGTGGGCATAACCAAGTCTACGGTATCCTTGTGGCACCTCATACTCCCAGGGTGAATGAAAAGCTATGTCATTCAAATCAAAGGAACCGTCCCTGCTTTAACTTAGGGATTTGAGTGTTATCTTCATTTATGTACATCTATCACAAACTGGCAAACGGCTTATCTATGTTCAGCCTGTTCTCTACTGATAGGTAGCTGAATCCCTTTATGGCTGATAAAAAATTTACACATCTGTCTTCCCAGCATACCTCTGGAGAGAAGCCCTTTCACATGGCTGATGCAATGCTTTCTGAAAGCAGGTTCCTTGAGCATTTAAGTGACACTGTCCTAAGCTCTGTAGTGACTTAGGCATTTACAATGCAGCACAAGGAAGCTCTAGAAAACAGTAGGAAAAAAGCCAACAACAGCAAAACCACATCCGTCACTTTTGCTCCCTCTCCTCTTAAAGTACTTCATTCTTTTCTCAGCTTACATATGAAGATGCAAAGCTCTACAGAAAGCTGTGGTTTCTCAGCAGGGCCTGCTTTCATAGTCTATGCTTCTAAGAACTCTGAGGCAGGAAAGACACCTTCCAAAGACTGAATCAGGATGCTGCAGGGCCTTCAAGAATTTTTAGGAATGATGCTAGGGTCATTTATATCTCAGACAAATAAAGAGGAGAGAAAGGCATGATGAGCTATAGGACTGAACATATAAGACCATGTTAAATCGGCATAAAGCAGATTCTACACATGTCGTGAAATAGGATGGCAAGGAGAATAAGGCTATTGTGTGTTACAGGTGGAGAGGACAGGATGTCAGACCAGGAATTGTAATGTCAGCCCACAGAAAACTGGGAGTTTGCTGCACTGACCAGTGCTAACTGTGGTTTGAAGCTGTCAGTGCTGCGTCCAGCTGCTGTACACTGCCTCTGCAGGGAGTGTACAGGTGTCTCTTGATGCGGCACTGCACCAATAAAAAAGTAGGTTTGTTGCTCCCCAGCAGAGCCAAGAAAACATGGACAAACCTATGCTAAACAAATGCCTAAATTTCCACATTACTCTCTCTCAAAGGTAGGTTCCAGGTTCCAACTGACTCTGTCACCACTACGTGTCCAGAAATCCTCATCATTCTTGTAGATAATACTTGTCAAGAAACAGATTTTGTTTATCTCTCCAGATGTAAAATACATGGGGATGTAATCGTCTTTAAACGCTGCAGTTTTTAACTAGCCAAGTAGGAATTGCCACAATAGAGTGATACTGGATCTTCTATTCTACTTAAAGTTTACACAGCCAGGGCTTTGCATGCCAACGTTGCAAAAGACAATTCGCACTGAAATTTGAGAAGCACCAGTTTCTATGTCTTTGCCATTTATTCTCCCTTGCCATTGACTTCCTGTACAAAGGAGTCTATTGTTCAGGTGCCTTACCCACTGCTGCATACATTAATTCTATTCTTTCATAGGGTTTGCTGTTCCTGCTGTCCTTTGCTGGAATATGTTTGAGTTCCTTTCTGCTTTAGCAACAGCAGAATCTGCCAGATGGCTTTCTGTTATGTTTAGGCCAGGTGCTTTTGAAGGACTGTGCTGCACTGAAAGCACCTCGATCACTGTATTTAACATTTCCCTTTCCCTTTCTTCTGGCTTTTCTCGTCTGTGTTTCATTCACTCTTTACAAGTTTGCATTGTAATTCTAGTAGATTTTATAGACTCAGTGGGCTGGCCTATTGCTAAATGGAGAATCTACAGTGAACCTGGAGATGCTGATGCTGAAATCTGAATTGGTAATGACTGATTCTTCAGTATGGTGAGGACGAGTTCTTTGTCGCTTTTGATGGACACTTAGCTAGTGTAAATCAGTATACTTCATGTGATGTTAGAGGCATTACAGAGTGATTTATGCTGGCTGATCATCTGGCATGTTTGGTTTCTGGAGAAAGAAAAAACCGAGTGGGCATTAAAATTCCCACGCTTTTCACTATGACCTCCACTTCCCTGTGAAAATTCTGCGCAGAACAGTTTCATCTGCAGTAAGTATTTTTCTTCCCATCCTAAGCTGTTAATGCCAGGGTTTCTCTGTGCAGTAAGTGTGCAGGCAGTATCTGTGCCATGTCTTGATGCTGGACAATGGAACTGGAGAAAAAAAATGAATCCTGCACTTCATAGCTGACTGACTGCTCTATTTAATTCCTAGCACCAGAGCCTGTGTCAACCATGCTATACTGCTGGCATTGGACATCTGGCCAATGTCGTACTTAGTATTTGATGATATGTATTCGTACCTTAAAGTTTTCATCAATTAAAAAGTCACAGCCGATGAGATCAAAGTAGCCCAGTTTGCGATCCAGTTTGTGCTTGGCTGCCAGGAAGCACTGCAACATGATCTGCTGCATCCTTTTCTGAAAGAGAAGACAGGGAATGGTGGTAACTGATCATTGTGAATGCCAAGGGCATAGGAGTCACTGCAAGTCATAGGTGTCCTCTTGGTTTAGGGATGTTTTTCCTTCCCCTGCCTCCAGCAGAGCTCCTCTCTAGACTTGGAAGAGTGTTGCATTTTGCAGACCATGTGTCTGTCCACTTTGCCTTGATTGAAACCCCCTCTTGAACATGGTTCTCCAGACCGCTGTGGTACAGTGCTTGCAGTAGGTGGTGCTAAGTTTCACTCAGTTTGGAGTTGAAATGCACAGTGGGGAACTTCGTCATGAACAGAGATACCATAAAGTTGGCTGGAAAGTTCCCGATCCCCTGGGAAATTTGGCAAATTCAACTAAATTTGCTTTTGAGCTGTTTTGCTAAACAAAAACATATTTTGACAAAGTTTTTAGCTTTTAAATTTTCTTTGTATTTGGCTTTAAACTACAGCGTTTCCAAAATTAACCTGAGAAAGCTGTGTCCTCTGCCTTTTTCATTTTCAAGTCCTGTGGAGAACTGATGCGTCATTAGACTCAGGCAGATGAAATGGAAGTCTCAGGGACTCAGATAATTTCTTTGTTTCTTCTGTGAGACAGGAAGATGGTAAGAAATCAAGCCAGTTGAGTCGTCTTATCTCTCCTCCATGGTAACACAAGATCTAAGGCCCTGATGTGATTTTCATGTGGCAAAATCAGATGGAAAGTGAACGATGAGACCAAGTCAGACAGGAAAGAGACCACTGAAAGTGTAGTCCCTTTTCAGGCTAAGACCTGTCAGGCTGGAGAGCTCTCTAATGTGTACTTTATTTTTTAATGCAGGGCCACAGCATTGGGCCAGGAATGTGAAGACTATAATTGCATTTTTATAGCTAGCATTTACATTCACATTCTCTTTCCCAGCTGTTTGCCCATTTTATTAAAATTACACTCTTTGTGTCTTCACTTCTGTGTTTAGCGTCTGCAGATAAACAGTTACCGTGGGACCATCAATACCTTCTCACTCAGCATATGTGTTTCCTTGGGAGCTCCAGTGAACTGACGGGTTTCCTCCCTATTCCTGTCACCCTAATTAGGCAGACTAGCACACCGTACACTTGCTTGCACTTACAGTAAACACAGTGAAAACCCAGTCTTTGGGGAGGCCATTGGTTTTTCTGAACTTCTCATTAACGTAGCTGTTGAAGTGCTCCATCCGCCAAACTGTCTCATCTTTCAACTGGCTGTACAGGGAGTTCTTCTTCTGCATGTACTGAGAGGTGGGGAAACAGAGCAAAGGGAGGATTAGATTTCTGGCAGTGAAGAGTAACTGGGAACCAGTTTACATGGCAGACAGTCAGCTACCCTGAGTTGTTCCAGGCATCTGGAGTTGGGAAGGACCCCAGGATCAAGTTATAGAGATGGAGGGAATAGAGCCCCTCACTAGCAGAGCTAAACCCGAGCAGATGTCCTGACTCCCATTGTACAGCACTGCCACAGGCAGAAATATGCCTGACCCACATGGCTGCTGTAGAGACAATTACCCAAGGTCTCTGTCAAAGCAGTGTTTGTTTTCGAGTCATAGTCATGATATGCTTCGGACTAAATCCGGTTTCAGTGTCTGTCTGCCTAGTGCTGTCCTAGAGGAGAGTACATCTGGGAGAGATGGATGGATGTATCCACAGAGGAAACCAAGGTGAGGGCTTCTCTATTCCGCTGTCTCATTAATCCCTGTGGCAGGTGGAGTTTATCAGTACTGGGGTATTTACATTGTTCGATCAAAGGCGAGTCCCCTTTATCTGTGAAACAGCTGGCCTTGGCTGCAACTCCATCTGCGGGACGGTTACTGTGAGGTTGCAAAGCTTCTGGTTAGTGATGCTGTCTCTGCTGCCTCTTGTCTTTTAGAAATACAGTAGGAAAATGGCTGATTCCGGGTGGAATGAAAGGATAGGAAGGGAATGAGAGCAGAATCAACTGTAATTTGGAGAAGTCTGCCCTATTACCAGCTGCTCCTGTAAATTTCGTTTCCCTCCTCCCAGCAGGAACCCAGATAATTTATGTTCTGCTTATAAACACCTGTCCTTTGTTTAGTATCACTCGTGCCATGGGATCCTACCCCAGCACCTGAATTTCCCTGTGGATAGCTCTCTAGCTGAGCAAACAAACTATTCCAGGAAAACAAGTGGCATGCTGATAATACCATATATTGCAGGAAGCAGCTATAATCTGCTGTCCTGAACTGCACTTCTACAGGAACTGTAAAACTTCAGCTGAAGTGGGCTTGTCTGATACCTCTCTAATGTGTATTTTGCTAGTTCTCAGAACACAGCATGACTCTGGGAGAAGGGCTTTAAAAGCAAACTGTTGTCTTCCTTCTGATTCTTCTAATTCTTTTTCATCAGGGCCAGTTCTAACTACTGAAGGGCCTCATTTGAAGTGAAAACTCAAGTAGATCTGAGCAAGGAAGGCTTCTATTTTGTATGAGGAGATGTATGGGGGTACAAACCAGAACAGTCTCATTCTGTTAGAGCTCTCATTTGAGAAGCAAGACAGGCAAAGATGGAGATTTAAGAATCATGGCTCTTGAAGAACACTTCTGCATCTTACATCATTGTGATTATTGTATTTAAGCACAACAGGATCAGCAAAATCCTTAGCCAAGATTAAGGCTCCTTTGTGCTAGGTAGCTGCAATCAAAGGCTTCTTGCCCTAAGAAGCTTATGGTTTACAGATACATGAGAGAACAGTGGCAGGAAAAAGAGGTCCAGGGAGAGAAATTGTCAGGTTAAGCAGAGAACTGGTCCATGGCAGAGAACAGAACCTGATCTGGTACTGCTTCTGTTCAGCCTTGTTGCCATGCCTGACCGTAAGCCCATGTCCGTTTCCTGGCTGCAGGGATTTTGCATGCATGAGGCGTTTATTTTTAGCCTTTCAAAAGTCTTTTTTGTTTCCTATCTCTGTCAACCACACCCTCCCCTTCTTCTGAACTAAGTGACCTTAGTTTACCTGATTGGTCAGATGCACAGTCAGATCATCAGAAGCGGCATCATAGTTGACACAGGTCAACCTGATGTAACCTTGGGCAAAAAATAACACGTATGGTGCTGTGCAGGCAATGAGGAGATAAGACCGGACATCAAACTTCTTCCCTTCCAGGAGCAGAGGCTGGTGAAGATACCTGTGAGAGCAGTATTTCAACACACGTCGTGAACAGGCAGCCATAATACATGGCAATTCAAAGCTCACACAATCCCCCCCCAGCCAGTTCATTTCTCACCACAGAACTAATGAACGTCTTTGTCCCTTTTCCACCACTGGTTTTAAGGGGAGTGGCAGCAGAGGATGCCTGGAGGAGAGGCTGGAAATGCTAGAAACAGCTTTTTTCAAGAGGAATAGAAGCTGTGGGAGTCTCGGGAGCAGGAGATAATTAAAGATTTACTAATATTTACTGGAGAATATGCGAAGTTTATGTCTGAACACAAAGAGCCCTTCATACAGAACCACTGCTTTTATTCCAGAGTGATGTAATCTGGGAACTGTTTCCCTTTATCATCAAAGATTGCTGGATGTCTACATAAATAACAAGGCTATGCTGTTAAAACAATCAATGCTAACGACAGTTTCCAAAGGAATATGGAGCCTCATTCTTCAGAGTATAAGCTATTCCTCACTAACAGAAATCAAGATGAGGTCTAAGATAGGGCCCAACCACTTCTGCCCCGGCACTGCTGCTTGTCCATGTCAAAGACCACATATTGGTCTAACTAAGGCTCTTGGTCTGATTTTGTCAGGCAGTCGTTGTTTTGCTCCATATACTGGCTGCTGCATAAACACAGTCCAGCCTACTTCAGAGAGCCTGTAAGACCATCATTCTAGTTTATCATTTTACAAATCTCTCTTACCCTTTTCAATGAGGCCAACTAATCCTTTGTTATGAAAAGACATGTTTGGATGAACGTAAGCAGAGACTATTGCTTGCTTTGGCTAAGGAAGCTCTTGGAAAGGTTGCTGTGTGCTGTGTTCTCTTGCAAGACAAAGATGCCAAGCCGTGATAGCAGAATGTCAGGGAAGTGGCACAGGGTCAGTGTGAGGAATTGGTATCGCCACTTTGCCAGGACATGCAGTGATCACTACGTGGCAAAATGTGCTTTTGCTATGCCAATGCTACAGCGTTGTCACAAGTGTATCACGTTGTCATTGCTGGCATGTCATGACAATGCCAGGCAAAGTCATGCATGTATGGGCACCGTGAAGTTTAGAGTGCCCTGTATGCCTAGCTGTGTACACCAAAGGCAGGATCAAAGGCATCTGGGAACTGCAGCTCCTAGGATAAATAATGAAAACATCTTTTTTGCATTTCTCTTTGAAAGTTTTATTCATTCATCTCAAAGCACTGAATTGATTTAATTATAATGCATTCCTCAATTGAGGGAGGGACACTGAGGCAAAGGGAAGTTAAGTGAGTTGTGTAACAGTAAGCAAGTAACATTCAGTAGCTGAAACTGTTCTCATGACTTCTGCTGCTGTATTTTTCTCTTCCTTTTTCTGCTGTTCTGCTCCTCTGCAAAATGTTCTAGCAATGGCTGAGAGGGTATATGTTCTACAAAGAAGAACTTGCATGGTTCATTTATTCATGCAAGAAATAAAAAATAAAACCACCCCAACCCAAAATTTTAGTGACTGCTAGCCACTGCCTATTGATTGAGGTCTAGACATCTGCAGCATTGAGGCAGAGTTAAGAAGATACTTGGAAGGCTTTATTGGATTGCATGGAGCAGATATTGCAGCTGTATGATTTGTAAAATGCTAGCTTTGTATAAGAAGCTGGGATAATAGCTAATTTAAATTGCTTTGCACAAGGCTTTATGTATAGAAATCATGTACAGAACTGTAGCATTGGGCCTTTTGAAGTCATTCTTAAATTACCAGACAAAGGTAAACTCAAATCTCTCTGATGACAAAGATCTACCTTGAAATGACTGAAGTGCGGATGCAAGACAGACTAACCAGAGAAATATCCTCTCTCCCACAAAATGGAATCTCATAGGTTGATGAGATGTGGTGTAACCACATTAAATACCTGTGGAACAATTCAGCTCTCTGAGGGCAGTGTGCTTAATCAAGCACACTACTCACACATGAATTCCCAGGCTTCAGTCTCTACCTTTGCACTATTCTTGCCTGGGGAGCCTTGTATGGCACCCTCTTATTGAGTAGGTATTCCTCAGTGCTGTGGAGCTTGGCTCGAAGGGTGTTGACAGCAGCTGGATTTTTAAGCAGGAAAATTCCTCGACCTTGGTTAGAGCAACTTGGTTTGCAGATCCAAATCTGTTCTTCTGCAGAGAGAATGAGTCTATTACAGTAATGTGTGTGGTATGAAACACCAATGTGCCCATTAGTGGGCTCTGAAAACTGCTCCCTTGAACATGTGTGTATATATGTGTGTATATACATACACATACATATAGATATCAGTTATTATTACTATGTATACTTTTATGAACATTTCAGAGGATCACACAGCTATTTAAATTGATTGCCATGATGATTAAGATAATTCACCTTTGTAAAGCTCAAAAAAAGCATTTCTCTCATCTATTAAGTCCAGGCGAAAAGATTCTGGGAAGAATTCTTCCATCTTCAGTAATCTACAGGAGAATCAAATAGAAGTTGAAAACCCTATCCAACACATTAATTCCTCTGTTACTTTCAGAAAGGATGGTTGCAAGTAGAAACTTAAGAAATGGCTTTTTTTTCCTGCTTGTGAACAGTTGTGTGTTTGTATATGTTTTTCCTGAGCTACCTCATTCCATAAGCTTTCAAGAATATATGTTAGCCTTAAGGCATTCTTCATATGCTCAGTTTTTTGAAAACTAGTTGGGATGGCTGCAGGTAACCATGGTACAGGATTGTCATTTGGTTTTTTGGTAGGTGAAAAATAAAGGAGCAGAAATGGCAATAAGCTTCTCTTACATTTACAGTGTCTGTGGCACAGGAAGTTGTGGTCTTTCCAGTAGGATGATGTACCCAAAACAGGGGAATTACTATGACTGTTGTCTTTGGGGGACCTGGCACTCCTACAACTCCAGACACAGAGAAAGAAGAAATTCTCTCTCTGATGTATATACTTCTGGGAAAAAAGTGATTTTTCTAGAAGATAAGAAAGAAATAAAACCCCATATACTTTGTATCCTGTACTGTTATGCATCCGGAAGAAACTGGTTCTTTGTTTATGTGTTCTCACTTTCTGTTGGCATGTTTCTGGTCAAGGTTCAAAGAGGTGAGAGTTCTTACTTGGAATTAGAGCTCCTACTGATCTTTTTGATCATCCGCTCTTGCTCTCTCAGGCAGCATAAAAGCCCTATCTTACTGGTAAGGACCCCATTGTTGGGAATCTGGTAGAGAAGCTGTTCACCTGTATGAGAAAACAAAAAAGCGCTTACCCTCATTGTCCCATGCAGCAGAATCTGGAGGATGAAGCTGACTTTGTCACTGCTGACTTTCACCAATTTGCTTTAAGGCAGTAGTGACAACTCACAGAGCAGTGAAAACACTTGCTGTAAATGTATTTCTGTCCAGCGTCGCAGTGGAACAAACCGACCCGATGGGACTTCATGAAATCGTGCATCCCTTGCTCACTCCGGAGGTGCCACTGCCATCGTACCATTCCAGCTGCAGAATTGCATTGAAACGTAGCCTATCTGCACCGCCGTATGTTAGACCAACCGCTGTAATGGTGCAGCCTGACAAATAGCCACCACATTGCATCAGAGCTGGCAGGAGGGGAAAGGCAGCTGCTGTACGTGGACCGGTAGGGAAGTGATAACACAATCCCTTGGCCACAGGAAAGGCCGCAGCTCTGTGCCGTGATGCTCAGGCTTGCCAGGGCACAGGTCTTGACCAGCTCCCAGAAGTAAAGGAATTGCCTCAGGGGCTGTGCTTAGGGAGTTTTTTGTTTGTTATGCAAAGTACCTCTCTGAGGGTGCCAGCCAAAGGCATTGCTGTGGGAGTCCTTGATTTTATGCTTTTCTGGTGGGAAAGCTGGCTGGACCCTGTGAAGTCAGGATGCACTGATGAGAGTGCAATTCAAAAAGTTGCTTGCTAAGACAGTGGAGTAGTTTGGCTTTTAGTGACTCTTTTCTCCCTAGGTAGAGATAGCTGGGCCTGGGATGTGTGAGGTGACCCATCTTGAGCTTACTTTACTTCTCTCTGTAGGTGCACCCTTCCTTTTCTCCTCCTCACCTCCACTGTGGGGAGCGTGGTGTTTAAATCTCTGTACTGCTCATTTCACTAAGTTCATTTCAATGGTATCTCTTCTCCCAAAGCTGTTTTCTTGTCTAAAGCCCTTTCTTTAATCACCACGGCAAACCAGCTCTGATGTCCCCTCTGAGGTCTGCCAAGAAGTTGAGGTTACCTGTTTCTCCTACCCCCAGGTGACCTCCTCTGTCCTGGGAGTCACAAGTCCGGCATTCTCAAGTTTTTCCCACCACCCTCTCCCACTCACGGCCCACAGGCATCTCTACCTTCTTTGAAATGGTAATAGGTCTCTCGGCACTTGATTTCACACCATTTCAGTGCATAATCCTCTCTTCTGTTGTCATAGATACGCTGCCAGCCTCTGCTCTGGCAATAGATGCTCACACTGCATAAGGAAAACATAGAAAAGTAGCCTCCCTTCTATTAACAAATCGTTAGCTCATATCCCTTGAACTCCTAATAATTTTCTCTGGGAGCCTGACCTGACATGCCCAGAAGCCCCTGGGTGGGGGATAAGATGGGAAGCATTAATTAGAATGGCCCTAGTGGACCTGCTGGTCTGAACTTGAGAGGGTGGGGGGAGTAACTGAGGATGCTAAGAACATTATGATTCAGCAGCTCTAATGAGAACTTGTACCATTTCAGCAGGGCTTTTCCAATTAGGATGCAACTGGTACCCATGGAATAAAAATGTTCAGGGTCCAGTCTTAATAAGGAGCCTCTCCCCTGAGGAGTTTAGGGAGAGATGACAAGTAGCACTAGAAAAAGCTGTTTGTAGACAAAACTATGAAAAGATAGCAAGGAAAGTGCTATTTGCTGCAGAGATTCTGTGATGCTTGCTGGTGACAACTTCTAGAGAAGAATGCCAATGTGCTGGAAAGAATTCAGAAAGGAATGAATGGAACTTCTGATCTGACAATTTTTCTTGGGCAGAAATCTCTTATTTTTTGCTTGTTTTACATTTAGCACACCAGAACGTTGATCAACAACAGTGGTTCCTAGCTCTACTGATGAAGAACTAGAGAAACTTTCAGTAAGCAAATACAAGTATTTTGTTACTTTGCAAAGATATAGTAGACAGCTTCTTTACCACTGGTGGCCTTCCAGTGGATACTTTGTATTTAATTTACCTTTAAACGGTTTCCCATGTGTACCACTCCAAAAAGCCAGCAAATCAAAGGAAAATTATTTGAGGCCAATGGATAACATTGCATGACTTCATATATGGTTATACTACTGTTCATATGAGTCTGCTGAGAGGACCTACTTACAGCCCAGCTCCATTAGATCCACTGATATAAAAATATGGTCCTTGTCTCATTGGTACTTTTGGTATCTTTTCTTCTGGCTGTTTTTCTTGAGGGCATGCCTTACCCTGTGTTCTATTCTCATTAGACTTGGCTTTGTCAAGCTCCACTTCAGAGTTGGTAGAAGTAGCTGCAAAATTGGAAATGGAGAAACTTCAGATGATCTGGGATCTTCCTCATAAAATCCACATCCAGAAAGACAGCTGTTACGGAAGAAAATACTGTAAGGTAAGGGACCACTTCAATTGGTTTTATAGCCATCGCTAGGGGCATTGTTTGAAAACAATTCAGAAATTATTGCTAATGTAACGTGGTGGCAGGTACCATGGTAGATTAAGTGGAAATATAATAAAATACATTCCAACCAGCCCTAGTCTGTGAATGCTAAATGGCATTCTCTTACTTGACAGGCCCCTGCTTCACAGGACTTTCTCAGATATCTTGTCTAGGTGAGTCTCAGTTCTGCCCTAAGCTGAGCACAAATCATTCCAGCTATTCAGATGGAAAGCTGGGGGTGGCTATGGGAGATTCTGATAGACTGCAAGGTCTAGAGAGGTGTGGAGGTACAAAGGGAGAAGGGCAAGAAGAGCCTCCTAAAAAGTGTTAGCCATACACTGTACATTGAAATAGATATTATTTCAACTGTTAAAGCCTATAAGAATTTTGACAAGCCCAGGATGTGACAGCTCTGAGGTCCCCCTGACAGGCAGCTACAAAGTGGAATGGCACACATAAACTGTGGTGACAATGACTGAAGGGGGAGGAATAGGAAACACCCTGCTTCAAATTGGTAACTAATCACATCAGGCTTGCAATCATTCTGTTACTTATTCTCAGACCCCAGGGCTCAAAAGCTGGTGAATTTGTAGGGGATAATAATTTTTTTTTCAGTACAAAGTTAATGGGAGCTGCCTAACCAGTAAGTGCTGCTGGGCTATTTGTGGAGGAGAACGTCAGAGCTCGTATCTAGCGTTAGAAGTTGTGAAGAACTTTAACTTCTTGGCCTTCTAGGAATGATAAAACTAAACTGAAAACATCACTTCCAGATCTTCCTCTGTCAAGAGGTTTCACTGTATAATACATAGCAAAAACTTTTCTTTTGCAAGGCAAAATGAGACTCTATGACTTTTCCCCACCACCCCCATGCTTTGTCCGTATTTCAGGTCTTTGATGTTCTACATATAGCACAGTCAATTCTCTGGTGCAGTCTACAATCATGTTCTAAAGCATAAAGATGCTTCAAAGCAGCTCACCCTGACAGAGATATAGGCCCAGAGGTCCAACACTGCGCTTTATAACGTGTTTAACTAAAGTAGCAAAACTTGTTCAGGGTCTTGCCTGATGCAAGACTGATACTAGACTGTCATATGCTGTGGTGCTGGTGGAAAAAAATATGGTATGTGAGCAATTTCTATCTGATCAATCTTCACATTGTTTAAATGTTCTCAAAACAGATCAATGACATTATAGTGCATAAATGAGATGAAGGACATGATCAGTTTGGAACTTGAATCACTTTTGGATATGAATGAAAGAATGGCCAGTAATGGGAAATTTTATTTTGAATATGGTTGGTGGTAAAGGACTTCGAAAGGGCAAACCGTACGGTTTCAGAAGTGGTGTCTGATGTAATGATGTCATCATCCTCAAAACCATTGCTGGATTTATTATCCATTATCTTAGTCTTAGCAAGAAAGTTCTGTTCGTGGTCTTATTTCTCAGCTGGTAACTCATAGCAATTGTGAGTCTGGTGCTTGCTTCCACAACAGCTCATGACTACTTCTGTAACTAGCATTTGGGATATTAATACCCATACCACTGGCTCCAAACCTACAGAAACCGTACAAAGGCTTAAGGCTTCCAGGGGCTGAGAAACTATGCCTCTGGTTTCTCTTTAACTTGGGTGTGCACAAAACTTTGGGGAACAGTAAAGCCTGTGAATAGAAGAAAAAGTCCACTCTGTCCTGGTTCTGTTCCCACTGGAATTAGGTGGTGGCAGGGACGGAGGGAGCAGGAAGCAAGCAGATGGCAAGACTGGAGTTATCTACTCTTTGGACTGTTCTTTTATTGTTATTTGTTATCCTGTGATCGCGTGACTAAAAAACTTCTATCTCAATGACAAAACTCCTTTGACTTAAGTGGCGCAAAGGCATTGGGCATTGTTATCTCTCATAATTTACAAGCACTCGTTTTATGCCTTCGTTGCACTCCACCTATGAACGCAGGTGCAGCCCACAGTGAAGTCTGTGCCCACAGTTATTGGATTTCCCAGCAGGCTCCCACACCTGGTTCAGTTTACTTTGGAATAAAGGAAGGAGACTGCAAACTTTTTGAGGCGGGACTTGCTTTAAATTTCTGCTTCATGTAGGACTTGGCACCAAAGGGTTCTAACAGTAAAAGCCTTAGCGTTGTTACAAACTGCAGCATTATCAGTGCTAATCCCTGGACTCCTGCCTCGAATTTCCTCCTTAAATTAAAACCAAAACAAACCAGAAGAACATACTAAACAACCAGTTCAAACAAGCCAGGGCACAAGGTCCATGATGGAAAACGCTGCCTCGGCAATGTCTTGTAACCACCTGAAACGAGCTTTTTCCACGGTGAATGTCAAGCTGCCCGTTCGTGATTCTGCGGAGCTGAGGCTGCGCTCACTCGCTGCCCGGTGCTGGGACCGCTGCCATGGGGAGGACACCCCAGCGGAGAGCGGTGCTTGGCTCTTTGGTCACCATTTCGTTTTGCCATTGCAGCACCAGACCGGGCGAAAACATAACTAACGTGTTCTGTCTTCCTCTAGAAGAGACTGGCCTTAGCGACTCGGTCAAATTTTTTGAACAAACTGTTTGAAAGTAGCTCAAAGACGGGGTTAATGCATTATGCATAAGCGTCAGGCAAATTAAAAGACATGCAGAAAAGTAGTACAGCTCAACTGTTTTCCTAGATCCAGTGCATTTTAGGAACAGGTTGTACCGCAAAGCGGTACCACCCCTCCAGCTACTGGTATCTTCCACAAGGGAGGCTGATCTCTCTCCTCTGCCTTAGCATGGCGTGTTATAGTGCTGTTCTTGTTACTCTTTGATATGGGAATGTAAATATTTATTTATCTATTTTTAACACTTAATTGCTCATTCATACCTCCTGCGAGAGGTTTGGGCTCTTTTATCATCTCCCTCCTTGCCTGGATCGCTAGGAAATTAACCAATTTTAAACAGTCCCATTTATCCTGAGACATGGACACATGAAATACCCTGCAATGATTGAAGTGCTGGTAAGGTATTCTTCCATTAGTCTGAACACGTACTTGTCTCTCCCTCTCTAATCTTTATAAAGAGACCCAGGGGGTGGGAGCCTTTTATCGTCTTTTCCTGTCTAATTACAGAATCTCCCAGTATTCAAGATGAACCTTCATTTCATTGAATCTTTTGATATATATTATTTAAGCATGAGTCCCCTTAGTCTTCATTTGTTTGTGTGTTTTGTATCCTTAGACAGCTAATTATTAGAGAGGTAAGGAGAAACAGGGATGCAGGGGGTTATTCCCCTTGCCTGATTGCATAAATTTCAGGCTAGGGCCTTTTCACTTGTTTATCAGAGGTGGGATTAGATGCTTGTTGGGACTTGAGCTCTTAGGGTAGAACAGGCAGAGTGGCTTGGCTTGCACACCTAATCAGCAGAGGGAAGCAGATATTTCAGAGGCTGAGTGTGTGCATCTGAACTCAGTTCTACGTTGTCCTGTGAAAGAGCCTCTCTCTGTCCAAAAGATATTAGTGGTGGGGAGGGGGCAGAGCCCTTGGCAGAAGTCTTCTAACTTGTCACGTAAACTAGCAGCATGAAATTAAACGGTATGATTCCCTTCCAGAGAGCCCACAAAGAGATTGTCTTCACACTGGGTGCAGCCAGTAAATTACATTGCTTGAGACAATTTTGAATTCAGCTCATTAATTTCTTTGAGAATTGTGTGTTGGCGGTGTCTGTATAAGCAGCTCCTGTCTCATCTCAGCTCTGCTTTCAGTGCACCCGGGGATAAACACACTGGTAGGGAGATGCAGTCTGCTTTGTATCATTTGTTACCAAAAGAAAAAGAAAAAGCAGAGCTTAGAAGACAGAACTTCCTCTTTCCCTTTTCCATGGAAAGGAAGGTTTAACAGAATAGTAGCTGACGGATTTCTGTAGAATCCAGAGTTTAAATCTAGCTGAAATTTTCATTTAAGAAAGCTAAATGATCTAACCAGCTTTCTGAAGACAAGCATTGCCCTAAAGATTACCTCTGTATTAAAAAGGTTTTCATGTGAAACAAATGAATATATTTTTTACTGCCAATGCACAGAGCTGAGTTCGACAACAAATATGTCAGAAAAATAATACTGTTGGTTTTGTCATTGAAAGATTTGTGGCATTTCAGCTGAATTGTCTCTCCATAAAAAAGTAATGGTTTCTTTTCAAAGGAACTGCTTGCTAACAGATAGCTTGTATTTTTCTTCACATTTTCAACAAAACACTTTAAATGACAGTATAAAATATTTTCATTTCACTAGATATCTATCAGCCAATATCAATTATTTCTGTCTTGAATTATTTTAGAAGCAGAGGGATGGGCTTGTATTTTCATAGGGTTTAAATGAAAATGGTGTAAATTACATATGTCTGTAATTTATGCCATAAGTTAGTGGCCAGCACTTTAGCTAGTATAAGAAGATATAACTCCCTTGATACTGGCATCAATTGAGAACCTGGTTGTAGGACTTGGCACAATTAACAGCTAAAAACAAGGATACAAGATTCACCTCTGTCAGCTGATAAGGAGCCAGCCTGTTGTTGGTTACTTCCTTGCATCATGGATTTGGTGTTCTTTTTCCTCTTGGTTGGCACAAAGGCCATCTCAGCCTAGCCTGCAAAAGGAAAGATCATCGTCAGCCACTTTGCCAGAGTCATGACTGATCTGGGAAAGTCTGTAAGATGTATTTTTCTCTTTGTCATCATTTGCTCTGTTGATTGTAGATGCCATTTTTCACCATGTTCTACAGTCCTTTCGTTTCTTCGGAATCTTTATTTTGACTTAGTTGTTTAGCTGGGAATACATAGGCTCTATTCTCCATCTACAGTGTCTCATGGGTGGTCTCTACTGATAAGCTTGTTGGTGACTGTGCTGGGGATCCGAGTGCTTTTGTATCTAATCTTTGTGTTCTTGCTGCTTCCTTCCCGTTGGTAGCACTCAATGTAGGTCTTGGGTTGCCTTGTAAATTTGCTGTAAGTAACTGGGTGCTTTTCTAAGTCTGCTGCTCATGGTAGAGCAGTGTCCAAGAGCTGTTTTCAGATATTTCTGGTATTCTTTGTCTATGGCATCTTCAGGCTCCAGTTGTTCAGCCTTGGGATAAAAGACAGGCTTCTTTTCGGGAAGCTTGAAAGCTGAGACTAATTTTTTTTGACTTTGCAAAGGATATGAAAACAACAAATGAGATATTTTATCTGGAGACAGAAACCATCATCCTGGATAGTTGTTGGACATAGGGTAGGCAGAATATTTTTAGCAAGTTTCATGCTTGGAATAGTTGTAAAAAAGGACTTGTCCTGAGTCAAGGCTGCAACTATTTTGTAGGAAGGATGCTTGCCTTAAGAAAGCATAAGGCAACTGAAACATTAGCTAGAATTAGAGAGAGAAATACATATTTGCTGCGTTTACTTATAAGAAAAAGTAACAAATAGTCTAAGAACACCAAATAAATGGAGCATACATACTATGTAGTTTAAAGTCCGTAAGAAGGATAAATGCAAAAGTGCTAGTTACTGTAAGTATTCTTATGTAGGAAGATATAATGCAATAAGCTAAATTATAATATTGAGCTACTGTGTCTATAGTTAGATATATTTAAAGCGTATTTCCTATTAAAGACTGTCTTCCCCCAAAGTGATTTGTTGGAGTGGGTGGGCAAGGAAGGTAGATGAACATGTCGATGTCACTGATTCATTGTGTCTGTGGCCGTGTTGCAAAGCGTTACAGTGCCAGTTCCCCTGTCTGCAAGTTTGAGTAATAATTGCATAATTACATCTGGGTGGGACTGGAATTCTCATTTCGTAGTACAGTCAAAGACTGACTGTTCAACTCTATTTGTTCAAATGGAGTTTTATTTTCAGTTGGAGGCCAAAGACCCCTGCAGTTTCCCATGACATGACATCTTAAAGAAAAAGAAGCTGTCTCCAAAAAATCTGAGGTTTAGAGAAAGGCAGGTGTTGTGGAACCTCAGGGCACCTGCCTTTCTCTAAACCTCAGTCTGCCAAAGCCACAGAGGGAATTAGAGGAAAAAGGGTTCTTTCAGACTTGGGTAGAAGGTAGGGAGTGGGGGTTGGCATAATACACAGCAGCTGCCACCCAAAAGAGTCTGGCAGAGGGCTTTTGCCAGCCCGTGAGATGAAGCTCTAAGATCCCCTGAAGAGTGACAGGGAATAAGAAGCTGTTCCTCTAACAACACTCTCGCCCTCAGACTGGGAGGCATCCTGACAGGGAAAGAACTGACAAGAGTTTTTAAAGTGGGGATTTGTTAGACTTAGGTGAGGGTCATGACTCCAGCACAGTGCATGGGGCAAAGGCTGCTCTGGGTGGAGCTGTAGAGGAAGAGGGAACATGTGGAGTGGGGAACAGGAATTACAAGCGGTGGTTTATGTTCAGGTAGCTTTGCATTTGCTAGTCCAGTTGCAGGAAGGAATCTTGCAGTGCTTTCTCCCGCACTCAAAATGCACAGGTCAGGAAAGGCGTAAGGCTCAAGCATGTAATTGAAACACATATGTGAAAAAATCCTCATCATGCTGAGGAGATACTTAGTTTTATGCTCCTCTTTCGGTTGTCCCTGCTGTGGTGTCGAACATCAAAAGCGGAAATCTTCCTCTCAGGCAAAAGCAGTTTTTCCATTGTGCTGGTGTTCTACTATTTGCTTGTTTCTTATCCTAGCCTCTTCCTGTAGCTTCATTTTAAGAAGTTTCTCTTCTCGTGTTGTTGAGCACTTACACGTCACTTCCCTGTGAGGCTGAAGGACTCAAACTGAGCAAATAACTGCTCGTGAGGAATTAAATGCACCCAGCGGCCTCACAGCTTGTGTGTGCCTTTGCATCCAGATACCAAGTTGTATGGAAGTTATTTCACACGCTCTTCTGGCAAAGTAAAAGGATTTTAAAACAGTGGAAAGAAGAGTCTGCAGTAAGTGAAAAGCTTCCTCCTTATGTCTGTCTGTTTAATGATGTATGTCTCTGTAGCACCTTCTTAGTAACCGGTACTAATACAAACCGTAATCGCTGGTGATAATAAAGAGATGGTGCTGCTGTACGCAGAATTTATGTAAAGCCTTTTATATCAAAGAACAACCTTTCAGGCATCGTCTTGTTTGTCTGAAGAGGTAGTTGTTCTGCAACAACTCAACAAAACGGTTCGGTGTTTTTACCAAAGTGTATCGGATGACAGCAGGTTGCCCAGTTTTGGTGATCTGATGAGATCTCAGAGAGGAGGCTTTAAGGATTTGCCAAGTCATGTTTGGCATAAGGGCCTGGAACATTCACTCCAAACATCATAATATAGATGCAAATAGCTGTTTAGCTTAAAAGTTGGCACTGCTGTCATTAGGTGACACAAAATGGCTTCAGCATCTTACTGATAAATCACTCTGCACCATATCTTCGTGGAGATTAGGGAGGCATTCTGTACAACCACAACTTCTTGCCTTTTAGCCCCTTCTTTCAAGGGCTAAACCCACATCTTAAGCTAAGAAAAAGTAATGGAAATTCTAACCTTTGTTCGGCAGTTTCTAAACACGTTAGCTGAGCTTTAACTGCTCCTTGCCCTGCCTTCAGTTTGGAGAACTTGCACTTGACTTCTAGTCGGGCCATAAACAGCTTCTAAAGAAACAAACCATCCTGTGATGGAGCAGGTTTGCGCTCTGGAAGAGTACAGCCAGCCTTATTTCATTGACTGAAGAACGGTGGATTCGCAACAGCAAGCGGAGGCTTAGAAACCCAGAAACTGCTTCTGCTTTATATATATCGAGATTCCATCGTGCCTGCCTGGGAGGGTCAGAAAGCCTTTAGCATTATGAACACAGGCTGATCCCCTGGCAACAGCTGCCTGGCTACTGCGGGTAATCACGCAAGGGGTTCTGATGTTAAAAATGCAAAGGGATTTCCACAAATGTGTGTGCTTTTAGATAAAGCTATCCGATGGCAGCGTTACAGGAGGGCTGCTGAGCAAATCGGCGTGTGTGTATCGGAGTAGAATTGCGTAACAGAAAAATAAGCAAACCAGTTCAGTTCTCTGAGTGTCTGCTGGCTGGCACATTTTTGCTCACTCTTCTGTGGCTTTCCTCAAGTCTTCTAAAGCTCAGGCTTCACCTCTGCTTGAGACACCTTTGCCACTTGCACTGCTCCAAATAGCAAACCAGAAAGTCCGATTTCATTCTCTCCAGTGCACAATCACCAACAGGACAACAGATTAAAGGCATGAAAATAGATACTTTGTCCATACTGGAGTTGGTTCAGTGCAGTGTGCGCTGTTAAATTTGCCAAGACTAAATCAAATTGTGAAAACTGGTAACAGGGCAAAATTAGCATCCTAAATCCTTGTAAGTTCTTCTGTTTCTTTAGGGAACAGAGGCGAATCCTTCTGCAAAGTCCTGAAGAGCAACTCAGAGACCAAAGGCAGCTGCTGCGGCAGCCCTCCAGAGCCAACCAAAGCTGCTCTCTGCAAAGGTAAGGTCTGCACCAGCAAATATATCCATGCAATACAAGTGGATCTGTAGAGAGAGGGAGTACGCCTTTTCCATAACGTGTGCACTGTGGACACCAGATCTTCAGCGCCATCTGTTACTGGTGGGACAGGGTGAGTGCCTTCCCTGGTTCAGCTCTGTCCAAACAGAATCCAGTCTGTGAGCTCAGAGACTACCCAAGAGTTGAGCCAAAGCATGCTGAGGAGGAATGATCGTGATATTTCTGTGAAAATTGCATGCCCGGTGTGATCAAAAGCACACCTGCAAACTCACCTATAGCCATTAAAAAAGGCAGTGTCAAAACACAGCTCACACTGATACAAAATGCCACTGATTTATATAAAAGATGTAAATTCAAACATATTTTTAAAAGCGGGAATAAGCTAATGATAGTGTAAGCTAACTGCCAAATACAGAGATTTGTCTTGGAAGACTCCCTATAATTGGTTATTAAATCCCTTGAATAGTTTTACTGTGTCACTAAGCTGCAGCTACTGGTGAGCTGAGCCTACCAGAACCCAGGGATTAACTGGGTGTAAAGGAAAGGAAAAGAAAGGAAAGAAAAGAAGAGAGAGTCCTGCATTCCTCTCTTCATCTCAAACCTCTTAAGGTCCTATGTGTGTTTCCAGGAGTCTGAGAATGCTGGGATGAGTATGGAAAAGAAACAACTCTATGGTTTTGGGTGCCTCTCCAAAACCAAGTTCTAACCGAATGAAGTGTATCTGTTGCTGGTTTTATGACTACATGAACCATTTTATGACTATGACAAATCACTATTTCTATAGGAGCTTCTCCTCCCTCACATTTTTGTTTTTATTAGACCATTAATTATCTGAGTGCAGTGAAAAGTGGCTAAAAGAATGGGACCTCATTTTTTTTAGGCAGCTGCTGTGTGCTACCAAGCCAGCTATAATAAGGGATTTTTATAGGCTTATGGAGCCTCAGCCAAACATGTAAAGATAGAAAGGCCTATTTATGTAGCCTTAAATTCTTCTCTCCGTATAGATTTTTCTGTTCTTCAGATACAGAAGCAAAAAATAATGTGGGGGGTTTTTGTGACCTCAGCTGGATATGCACAAAGAGTAGGTCATCTCCAGGATTAACTCCAGAAGATAAAGCTTGGAAAGGTCTGCATTTACTGCCAGGCTTTTATGCTTTCAACTCCAGATACAACGGTTCAATTATTGGCCTACCCAGAAAACTTCTGCACATCTGCCAGCAGCACCTGAGATGCTGAAATCTGCTCTGTGACGAGAGAGGTCCCCTTCCAGGGAGCACAGAGAGCTCCTTGCAATTAAAACTACGAGGGAGGAGGAATGAAAAACCAGCAGTAAATAGAAATACCAGTTTCTTATGTGGTAACTCCCCCACCCGCCCCCAACCAAAAGGGATGAGAAAAGTTGATGGAAGGTGGTATTTGGCTTAGATTCAATTTCTCTCCGGGTTGGCCCTGTATCCTCCAATGTGGACGTGCCAAGCCAGCGTGAATACTCTGGCACTCCTCCCTGCCGGTCACAGTGACCTTCAAGAACATTCTCTGTATTTTCCTGTTCGTGCACAATGCCTCTGATTAGCTCCAGTGCTCACGCAGAGCCAGTCAAGATCCTGTCCTTGCCTTACCTTCAACCTTCCTGGATTACCTCTCATGGCCAACCCACCCAACCTAATCTCTCTGGTCATAGGGAGAACAGTGTGGAGTGGGAGGACGGCAGTGTTGCAACCTGGGGCACTGCAAATACTCTCAGCAAATGTTACACCCTCTAGGAAATGTTGCCTAATTGTTGGAGAAGGGGAGAGGCTGACAGTTACAGAGTTAAAGGAGGTATTTCATTCACCCGAGACGTTCACATGTGCTGCTTCAGTTTTCCTCTGCGTACAGCAAAACGAGACATTCCTTAGGGAATTACCAGAGAAGACTGAACTATGTATTTGCGCTGCGTTTTGAGATCCTAACACAGGCTATTTTAAATGCACTTTGGACACCTATTTTCCCGTTTGAATCTCTAGTGCTAAGCATGTAATTCAAAGAACGCTGGAGGTTTTCCTTTGGATGGGAGGAGGAAGGGGCATTCGTCACCTCTCCCTCTTCTACCCTGCTGCCTGTTTACATGAAACCTGCATGAATGTAGGAGGCCTCAAAAAACTGAGTTTTGTAGAACTTGACCAATAGGTTTGAAAGTCAGTAGAGTAAGAAATTACGAAGTGACTGTGTAATCCTTACTATCTTTGAAAACCAGGCTCAAAAAATAACATGCAATAGAAAAGAATGTGTACTGCCAACACAGGTACAGTTAGAGACAGTGCATGTTTAATTCAAGGTAGTTCTTCTGTCAAAGAGTTTCTGTGACTTGATTAGCTATACAAGCAACATTTGAGTCATCTGTTTTGGGAATCAGACAGTGGGACAGCTTGCTGCTGCATTTGGTCTGTTGTTTAAGTGTATAAGGTTGGAACGTTTTGATGTGAAAGGCCCATTTGCATTCCATATTTCTGAAAGTCTTATGGGATCCATATGAAATACAACAAAGTAGTCCCTTGACTATAAAATATATCAAGATTTATGTAAGAAATAGATTTCCACCATAGAAGAAGCAATAATAAGGTTATAATTCTTTTTCGAGGTTCTCATGAAATCCAAGCTACAAAAGCAAGGAGCGCTGTATAAAACAAAAACTAGTAAAAATTCAGATATTAAACCACAGAAAATTCCTTTAAAAAAATAAATGTTCTACTTTGTTACTTACGCAGAACCTTGCAACTGAGCCTTGCTATTCAACAGCCAGCAAAACAACGAAATAGAGAGCTCACATCAACACAGGCTGCAGGTAGGAAGGACAGCAGGTCTCAGAGGGTCTGAATTTTTCTCAGTTTTTGTAACCACCTAATGGATTGATTTCACAAAGCATACTGTGGAAGAAAGCAAGCTACGTAAACACATGTTTATATTTTCTTGCTGAAGAAAATAATCTTAGCTTCACTGCAGGAATATTAATGCTTTTTGATGCTTCTCTCTATAGATGCAATTTGAGGACAGAAAACTACTGTTTCAGTGGCATACGAGAGATTCCTTAGCAGCTTCTGGTCCTGATCATCCCAGCATTCAGGTGAGCAACAGTATTCCATCCAAAAGCCGCTGAGCCAAAACCAGTGCTCAGGGCTGGGCACCAGCTTCAGCCATGAGGCGACAGCAGGGAGGTGCTGGCGGTGGGAGAGCAGCACTATCTAGACAATCTCTTTCATTCAAAGATTTTTTAGGAGTGACTCATGTGCTGGTAGTGTGTATGCTCCCAGTGCCCTTTTTCATAGCTAACTGGAGGGTCAGAACAGCACGTCTCTCAGAAAACAATGTTTTAATCATGTTTGGAGGCTGCCTTCCCCCCCCCCCCCCCACAAATAGAATAATTCCCAAAGTACCTCTGGAGCTGAGATGAGATCAATTCCAATGCTGCTTTTTTTTTTTTTTCCTAGCTTGGCATTGCTATTTTCCAATGGTAGCAGTGTTTTTTACAGCGTGCTTTTACAGGGCGTTACAGCACCAACCATCTGGGAGGGAGAAACCCACCTTGTGGAGGGAGCTAGGAAGGACTATTTTCTTGTATTTTTGTGTATTTTCTTGAGTGTGCAGCAGGGCTGTAGGGGTCAGAAAGCATGATTTCCCCTTGGTTCTGCAAGAAAGCCACTGTGAGAGACAAGGAAACTCATATACTCTTCTAGACTTTAGTTTTCTCACCTGTACAATGGAAAACCCCCAATATTTACATGTTGTGGACTTTAACAATAAGGGAGAATTATAAATTGCTTTGATATGTTTATTAAACAATGCATACTTGGGTCTCCAAGTAGTGAGTTGTGTGGTCCCCACCCAGAATCAAGCTGCAGTCATGGTCTGTGTAGGTTTTATTTCAGTACCGGAGGGAAAGTAATAGGAAGTAATGCAATATGTATCGGCTTTCCCAGAGAAGCTTATCAGTTTAGCCCTGTCTCTCACTGCACAGCAGGCATGCAGGCCACAGACACATGGAAATTAATGATTAAGCCCAAATTGTGAAACAAAGCTGTGGCACTGGAAGACAAACCCTCTAGATTCGAACATGAAATCCAATTTTTTTGGCTGGCTGCTGTCATAGTTTTGTACCGAGGCCACTCGAACCCACCCTACAACTGTGGAAGGTTGAGCACCCATTTCATGTAACCTGTCACAGAAACCCTACGTATGCAAGGAGCCTGACCCGTCCCCTACCCACAAGTGTTTCTTGCAACACGATGGGAAAACAGAGCAGCTGAGATGGTCAGCTAAATCTCAGTTTACACCTACATACCTGCATCAACAGGTGAATTCTCTGCACAGTGATTTTACCAAACCAGTTTCTCGTAACAGAACCAACTTTCAATGTTGCTGAGCACCCACAATCCTGCTTGAAATCAACAGAAAGACAGGAGCACATCACTTCATGAGAGCAAGAGTTGTGAGAGGAATGGAAAAAGGAATTTGGCCTGAAGTCCAGTGAAGTCTGTGGAAAACTTCCAAGGGTTTCATCTGGCTTTGTATCAGTATTTTGAGGAAACTGGGAATATTTCCTAGAAAATGCATTGCCTTTCTCTCCCTCTTCACCTGGCTCTGTTGCTTTGTTTTTTGCTGCTTTCTTTTTGTACTGAACCCTTTCTGATGTTTTGTTCTTCTGCCTTGTTCTGATTTGGAGCTGCAACTTAAGAAGCAGCAAATCACTGGAGTAACATTACGTGCAGCCGGCCATCCCAGCTTAAGCAAAATTCAACCCACCATCTAAGGTGTGGCAGTGGGAAAAAGAAAGGTGAGAAAAAAGTAAAGCAAACAGCCATTGTACATGGTCCTTCCCACTGCTCAGGTTTCCCACTGCTCAGTTCCAAACCAAGTAGCGCTGTTTATGTGAGAGTCAGCTGCCCTACCTGAGCGTCTCCTGGTAGATCCACAGATGCTCGTATCGCTGTGTGTATCCTCCTAGCCACTGCTGTACGTCACCGAGTGCTTCAGGCCAGGAGTCACGGCTGAACACAGGTAGTAAGGTAGTCCTCTGTCCAAATCGTGGCTTCCAGCAAGCTTCCACCCCTCCTCCTTGCCATAAGAATGGACTTTGTGACCAGTCCTCCCTTACTCTCACCAGCAATTGACCAAACTGCTCCCCTCTTCCAAAGATAGACCGAGGGCTCTACCTCAACATGTTTCAGCCCTTTACCTCCTGTCATCTCATTAACCATCTATCTTCCACCAGCAGGAACACAGGACCTCCCCATAAAGATCAGACCTGAGGCCAGTCCACCCTTGTACCTCAGCCCCGACAAGAGCTTCAGTGGACAGAGTACTGAAGGCTGCAGGACGCTACGTTGGAAGAGGCATGGCTTCACTGCAGTGGAGGCACTGTGGAAATGTTACCGCTGAGGAGGCAGAGGTGAACCCAAAGGGCTGATGAAGCTGGGGCAGAGCTGAACTGCGTGCCATGCCATGCTCCACTTTTTTCTGGTGGAGCTGGACCACTCTGCAGCCAGGACCTCTGCTGCCTCGAGACAAAAAGAGAATATGTGGGAAAAGTTGTTGGAAAAGTGCCATACTCCCTGCCTGCTTTTGCCTGTGTTTTTCTGTGCTGTTTCTAAAAATGCTCTCTCCTTGTTTGAACTCCTTCACTTCCCTCCTGTTCCCCTGGCTTTTCCCATTTAGGTAAGGAAGTGACCTGTTCTTGACACAGCATCCGAGGTAAAGCCTGTGACCGACTCGGTCCCCAGGCTTGACAGAAGACTTGCCAGGTTCTTTGTTTCTGCGTAGACCGTGAGGAGCCCTCTGCGCTTTTTTCAGGTGATTTAATCCGCAGTTGGCCACGCCACAGATGGCTCTTTGCTGCTGCAGGTGCATTGCTCCAAGTGGCACATGAAATGCTGAGCTTTCTCGAGAGCACTGAAATCCACTTCTTCTGAGTTGTCTCCATGCAACAGATGATGGCTTTATGAAGAACAAAGCAAAGGACCATTTTACAATAAAAGAGGAGTGTGCTTTGGTGAGCGCAGAATGTTTGCTCTGCAGCTGTTAATGATGCAGAACCTCTGGGTTTGGTGGCTATGGGAAAGAAGTGACTCTGGGCTGTGTGTAAGGCCTGTTAATGTTTGTTTAACGCTAACAAAGGCAGGAATGCTGCAGGCAGGAGGAACAATTCTTTGCTTTTCCTGCCCACAGACCTCTGCTAACACATCTGCTTTCTGCTCTGCACCATGGCTGAGTCTGTTGTTCCAGCAAACTAACACAGCATCTCAGTGTTTACAACAGAAAGCAATTCTAACCTGTGCCAGCTTCCATCCACTGCCCTAGCCTGCAGCTTTCCCATCATTCAGGTCCAGTTACGCCCTCTTTTACCTGTCTCCCAGAAAGACAAAATCAGCCTCTGAAAGCCAGGATCTTACTAACATTGCTATGAAACAGGGTTATGAGCTTTTGTAAGCACAACTTATGCCACATAATGAAGTCCAAGAAATAAAGATCAGCTTTTTACCTGCCACCTGTTTCCTTTGCCCGTGTTAGGTTGTGCCGGAAGGAAAACCAGAAAACAGCACAAGGCAATAACTCACAGATGCTGGCGAAGAGCTGGAGGAAGCAGTTACAGAAGAACTAAGAAGCTGTAGTGGAATCATAGAGGATGAAGTTAACTGCTACAGGTACCCGAACTCATAGGGCAGCAGTAGCGAACTACTGCCACAAGTTTGGCACTGACAGAGGTTTAGGCCAATGCTCATGAGCTACAAATATTTTTAAATAAGCTTAATAATAGAAATCTTACCTGCTTGCCATCACAGGTACACCTGGAGAATGATGCTAAGGCTGTGCTCTCCTGCAAAGCAACCTGTCTGTTTTGGTGGCATGGAGGCAAGAATGTATCCCCCTCAGCTACATACATGCATTTTCTGAGGTATCTGGAAGATCACAGGATTGTGTGGCTCATCTTTGCACCCAGTGAAATATCTAAATTAATAACTTCAGGAACTCACTGCCACAGATACAGAGAGATATATATAAGGTTATATAGCCTTATATCCAGCCTTTTAAAGCTGGATCCAACACTGAAAAAGAACTTTAATATAAAAGACCCCACCCCAAAGCAGCGTAAGGCACAAGGGACGAGTTCTGATTTTACTCACAGGAGAACAAATCACTTGCGATTTCATGGGCTCCAGTTTCTAACCTGGAGAGCTGACTGATTGGCCTTCAGTTTCTTACCAGGATAGCCCACTTCCAGAATTCCTAGGAAATTCAAGATGGACACAAGCAGGGGTAGTAGTAGTGAATGAAAAAGAGTGTTTTGTTTTTTGAAAGGTAAACTACTGCCAAGGCGTTGCTCTTGCTGCAAAGAGTGACCGTACTATTCAAAGTGTCCCCCCCCATTTGCCTTTGCTTGCTCTGGTCACTTGATGTATCCAGTCAAACTCCAGAGGAAGGGCGAGGGTGAAATTCCATTTCATTATGGAATGAAGCCATTATAAAAAAGTCACCTGGACTGATTCACTAACAGAGTGATGCAGGTTCTCAAGTAATTTGTGGCATTTTTAAAGGTCGTGGGGTGTTGAGCACCCGAAGCTCATTGAATTCCAGTTTGATTTGAGCACTTGGCTGCCTTGGCTCTTTCAGAAATCCCAGCTGTAAATTCCCCAGTCCTGTCTGCACCCTGCTGCGTCTCTGTGAAGCTGGAATAACCGCAGTGACCTTACTGAACTTCCCTAACACCAATGCTGTCAGCACTACCATCAGAAAGCCAGTCCATAAGGGATGAGAGCTATTACAGACCCAAAGCCATCCCTGTTTATGCTGAGCTATATACCTTTGCCTCCCTAGAAGAGTTTCAGTGTTCTTTTATTTACTGTGGTATTTTCTTCAGGCGTTTTATTTCATATACCACTTTGGGAGACTCTCAAAGGCTTTCTAAGTACAAACCATTGCTTGGCAGGCCTTTTCCCGAGACTAAACAAATTTCTCATTGCTATACCAGTCGGCTATAACTAGGCATGTGTCCTCTTTCAAAAATGCCTTTGGTTCCTTTCAGAATCCACAGCTGCGCAAGCCTGGACCTGTCTCTTGGATGCCTCCAGGACTCTGAAGTGATGCCAGTGAACCATGAAGTCAGGATGCTCCACCCATAGTCCACCCTCCTGCAGAAGGTGAGAGGGATGCCCAGATGCTCTCAGAAATTAATTTCTGTTGAAACCTCATATTCCATAAGTCTAAGGCCAACTTATGGCAATCGTCTCAGTAGTTTTATGGCAATCAGATTGTTGTAGGATATGTGTCGTTCCAGTTCCTTCTTTCTGTACCTCGTGAGCTGTTCAGACCCTGACAGGGCCCCATCTGTTGCTGTGAGTTACTGGCAAAGCGCGTTGCAGTTCAAAAAAGCAGTTGCTTCACAGTATCAGATGGGGCCAAATTTTCATGCGTGTTGTCAATCATGTTTTGCATAAACTGCAAAGACCATCCCATGGAGCCATGCTGCTAGCTATTTTTATTTTTTCACTATGGAGAGTAACCCAGTGAACTTAACCATTTATTTGGCATAGCCAGTCATTTGTGAACTGTTTACACTGGCCCCTTACAGCTTCAGATGAGGAAAGATTCCCTTGTAGTGTTCCAGAACTTGGCTTCCCTTTGGGGTACTCAATTAGCATCTACCAGTTCAACTCCTTGTAACATAAATGCACACTGTAGGCTAGGCTGAAGAGACCCTCACTTCATACCAATAAAAGGTCATTGTGATTTTGGCAACATCAACCTGGAATAGATGCGGACTGCTCACTTAAGAAATGGCTGTACGTTTTTGAGCTACCTGCAGATGCAGCCTGTAAATTCTGTTTTTAAAAAACATTCAGTATTCTGGTGGCTTTTTACAGACAGAGCTAGCTTTAGTTTCCGTCAGCTACCTGCACCAGATACTTGTCCCTTACTGGAAAGGTACAGTCTGCTATGAATAACCACATAGCTCGATGACAGATGAAGTTGTCTTTGATTTATCAAGTTTATGAAAACACCCTGAAGGGCTGGTTAGGTATCACTACACGTCTGACAGTTACAGCTCTGGCCTTGAATGGCCTCACCAAGATCAACTCGTACAGTACTGAAGGAATCATTAACTCTGCCTTTCATTTCCACAAAAATAGGATCTCACGACTGCTTATGCAGTATTTCTGCAGGGAAGTGCACCTCACAGTATAAACAGAAATGTGTAAAACTATTCACATTCATACAGTGAGAATCACAGTTGACCTCTCAAGCTGAACCTATAGCATTTACTGGCAAACGAGTAAATTTTTCTGGGATCAGCAGTGGTTTGACCATAGTACCTGTGAAGAGAAGTAGCTGAATTTGGTAACAGTGTATCAGAGAGAGCCACTGGAGGTATAAACAGGAAAAAGATTGGGATATTTCCAGAAAACACAGGAATGAGGAACACGGCAGGCTCACACCCACATTTCTCTGAAACCCCCTAAATATACCACATACAGTACGTATATGCTGAGCCCTTGCAGATGGGGAACTTTCACCCAGGATTTAGTTCTGACTGAAACCATAAAAAGGTTCTAAAGTGTTCAAAAACCAGATTCCTGGCTGCTGGAATTTTGAGACCTTAAGCAAAGCTGCTTTAATTCTTGTAACCATAAGCAAATGTAAAACTTTTACATTACAGACAATACCAGCAGTTAGGGCCAGCTCTAGGACAGAAATCAGTAAGCATTAGGAGTCCAGGGCGTGGATGAATTTACAGAGACTCAGGAAACGTGGAAGAAGTTGGGTATGAGCTGAAGACCAGGAGAAAGACGTTTGTGAGGAGCCGAGGCTGTGGCTCTGGGTGCCAGGGGTCCTGCCCGAGCACAGCTGAAGGGACTTGCTGCTTATCTGGTGATTTATAGTGGGAGTCACCTGGCCAGGTGTGAGGTCAGAAGCTGACCAGCAGTTACTCCAGTGCGGAGCTGAGGAGCTTCCAGGTAAGAAATGTGTTTTTCTTTAACTGGTCTGATCTGTTGCTGTAGTGTCTTGGAGCTGAGGCATCGGTTTGTTGTGCAAACACAGCAAGGGAGGTTTGTTGGGGGTTTGTCTGTTGGGGGGCTTTGCTGCCCTGCTCAGTGCGTAGCGCTGGTTCCTGGCTCGCTCCATCTCTGTGCCCAGCCTCTTCCTCCAGTGCAGCGTAATGGTTCCTTCTCCTGCCCAGAGGAAAGGTGTGTGTTGGGGAGCAACAGGCGTTATTCCCAGTCTGCTTTATTTTCCTGCTCTGTTCTAGAGCATGGACTCGCAAACGCTAGCATTGATAGGAATAAGGAGGCAGCAAAGTGCAGTGACTGGGGGAACACGAGGCTGGGAAGAGGAGGGGGGAGTAAACCTCTTACCATTTATTTAGCTGCCAGGGTAGCATTGAAAAAAAAACAAAACGCACCCTGCCCCCAATACCCCTTATCCAGACAAAGGGCAGGAAAATGGGATATGGCAGGGAATGGGAGGCCTCTCAGTCCTGCCGTAGTCATGCCTAAAACTTCTAACAAAGAAAGAATTAAATGCAGGCCTTGTCTAATTCACTTTGTTCACCATACAACCACAGTTAGCTCAGACTCTTCCCAGTCTTCTGCTTGCTATTTTTTTAAAGTATATTTGTAGGCAGTTCCTTTGTTCCCAAACAGTTCTAAAATGGCCCTGATTTTAGGACCTGTTCGAAGGAGGATAAAGGCCGAGTAAAGACAAGTAAGGATAAAGACAAGTAAGCAGCCTGGAAGAGTTGCATGTTATTAACTCATCCTAGTTTGTTTTCAGGTTTCCCTTTGTTCAGTGGTACTCAAAGCTTTTTCTCTCGATCTGCATGTGTTTATTGAAAGGATAGGCTCACAGTCATCAAACAGCAGATAGTGAATAATAAGTTAGGCTTGCACACCGAAATCCAAATGGGTTTGTTTAAAGTGGTGCTTGGTATGCAAATAAAATTAGCAATCCAAATCAGGTTGTTTCTCCTAAGAGTTTGCTTCGCCTCTCCCCTGGCTTTGGCTCCCAATTGGAGGGACTGAGGTAACGGTTTAATATAGTCTATTAAGTGATTTGTGTTTGGACACCAAAATTAAAATGGAATCTTTATCAAATATCAGATCCTCTTGGTTCTTCTGGAGAAAAGGAGGCTGAGGGGAGACCTTATTGCTCCCTACAGCTACCTGAAAGGAGGTTGTAGCGAGGTGGGTGCTGGTCTCTTCTATCAAGTAACTAGCGATACAAGGAGAGGAGATGGCCTCAAGTAGCACCAGGGGAGGTTTAGATTGGATATTAGGAAGAATTTCTTTACTGAAAGGGTTGTCAGGCATTGGAACAGGCTGCCCAGGGAAGTGGTGGAGTCACCATCCCTGGAGGTGTTAAAAACCCACGTAAACAAGGCACTTCAGGACATGGTTTAGTTTAGTTTAGTGGGCATGGTGCTGTTGGGTTGACGGTTGGACTCGATGATCTTAAAGGTCTTTTCCAACCTAAACGATTCTATGATTCTACACTGTTTAAAAGTGAACAGGCAGTTTCAGAAGGGGACAGTGAGGTTATAGGCACTACCTGCCCCAGCGAGTCAGCCGTGCTCTGGCAGTCCTTGGGGACTCCCCAGGGCTCCCTCCTGAGCAGTCTGCTTGCTCTGTGCAGTCCCCAGGGCAGTGTCACTAATACTCTAACCTGAATATGGAAGTAGTTTAGATCCCATGTACTTTTAAAGCAAGCTCATGATATGTGGGGGGGGACAAAAAAAAAAAGCGCTGTTGCCTTGAAAAAGGTACCTAGTTTGATAGAAGTGTATGTTATTCATTAAGCAGCTTCTTTAATACTTAAATCCACTTTTGTTGAGTGAAACGATCAAATTATGTGTTCATAGTTTCTGAAGTCTAAATGTCTTGAACTTTGTTCTTGAATCAGTTTAGATTGTAACAGTCGTGCCAGGAGGTGCTTGTTAAATTTACTGCCTTGGGAGCTGACTCCACCTTTCCTTGCCTAAAATAAACTGACAAAAGAATATGAAAAGAGCTCCTCCCAAGCAGAAGTTTCTTAAGGGGGCTAGGTATTAATATTTTTCTTCCCTACCACCTAAGTATCTAAATAGCCTTCTATACTACGTTTAGGGCTGATATTCTGAAGAGCATCCATACCACACTGAGAACAAGCCTTTCTTATCGATTGTGCTTTCATCATACTTAAAAGTGATATGAAGTGTTTTTAACGCACTGGAGTTTTTACTGCTTCGTGACAACTAATGAAGTATTTAGAAGGGTTCGAGCTGGTTTTCCCCCTGAATGTTTTTATTCATACAAAATACTAGGAAAACTAAATGCTTTTTCTTTGTCTTTGCTCAGCTCCCTGTTAGAAATCCCTGGTTTATTTTCACTTGTTTTTAAAATTGTTAATTGTAGGAGAGGAAAGGAAGTGCTGAACTTTTTTTTTTAAACCCATACATTGCTATGCCAATATGTTAAACTTTAATGTTAGTAAGTTAAAGCCAAATAAGAACTCTGAATACTTGGAGTCTACAACAAAGTCTCTTGGTTATTTTCTTCTGCAAATGTCTGGACAAGTTATTTTCTGTGTCTGCCTGAGTTTTCCCAATTTGAACATGTAGGTAATACATAGCAATTTGATTGCAATGCTGTCTTCAGCTAATAGTTGCAAAGGCGGGGGGGGAGGGGGGAGAAGGGGACGGTGCTCTTGTGAGCTGAAGGGCTCATAGTATTGGGGGGTCTCTGTTCCTCCATGCAGTGTTGCTAGTCAGCTGAAGACTTTAATGCCAGTTGGGATAGCGCTGATTATAGTGGCGGATGTGAAGTATGCTCGAGTGTCTATGTTTATCCCTACTGTAAATATGTGGTGGGCCCATACGATGAAGCCTAGGAATCCAATAGGTAATATGGCTCATGCTATTCCTATGTAGCCGAATGGTTCTTTTTTGCCTGTGTAGTGTTACTAAGTGGGAGATAATTCCAAAGCCTGGTAGAATTAGGATATAAACTTCAGGGTGTCCGAAGAATCAGAAGAGGTGTTGGTGTAGGATTGGGTCGCCGCCTCCAGCAGGATCAAAGAATGTTAGTGTTGAGGTTTCGGTCTGTGAGTAGTATAGTGATACCAGCGGCTGGGACTGGGAGTGAGAGTAGTAGTAGGACAGCGGTAATGAGGACGGATCATACGAAGAGGAGGCGGTTGATATTGTGAGAGGGCTGGAGGTTTTATGTTGATGGCGGTTGTGATGAAGTTGATTGCCCCTAGGATGGATGACACACCTGCTAAGCGTAGAGAAAAGATGGCTAGGTCTGCTGAGGCTCCGGCGTGGGCTATGTTGCCAGCTAGCGGGGGGTAGACAGTTCATCCTGTGCCGGCCCGTGCTTCTACTGTTGAGGAGGCGAGGAGGAGGAGGAAGGATGGGGGGAGTAGTCAGAAGCTTATGCTATTTATGCTTGGGAAAGCTATGTCAGGGGCACCAATTATAAGTGGGACAAGTCAGTTTCTGAAGCCCCCGATTATAATCGGTATAACCATGAAGAAGGTTATTACAAAGGCATGGGCAGTGACGACTACATTGTAAATTTGGTCGTCGCCTAGGAGGGTGCCTGGTTGGCCAAGTTCTGCGCGGATGAGTAGGCTAAGGGCGGTGCCGACAGCATTAACAGACTGGTGACATTGCTATGTAGCATTATGACAGCAAACAAAGCCAATTCTGAAACCCTTCCTAGTGCTCATAAGCAGCAGTATGAAGCAGCAATAATACTTATGTACTTATGGGAGGCAAGCAAACAGGAGGTATTTGAGGGCTGTGTTTGGTAAAATGCTATCCCCGCTCTGATGCTGTGCTTGATCATGCAAAGGCATAATGGACTGCTGCCTGATGGTGTAGAATGTACTTGCATATTTTACCGACTGGTTTGTAAAGTGTAATGCAACAGAGTCCTCAGAACTTTTTTTTGTATGCCATAGCACGAGCTGTAGGCTGGTAAAAGGATATTTAACTTTAGGAGAACCTGTGATCACCTTAGAATGTTAAAGCATGTTGAAATAAGGGCTTTAGGGGTTTGGAGGAACAAATAAGGCTGAAAAAATTTGTTTTCCACAACTTTAAACCCAATATTTGTCACTGCTTTTCAGAATTTTCAGTACCAAAACATTTTAAGTCTGAGATTAATAAAAGGGAAGCAGACCAAAATGAAAGTTTGCCCGATTTCTTTTGACCCCAATATAATAATTTGCTTATAAAGTTTTGTTACCCCCTACAAAAATAAAAATCTACTAGGTACCAAGACTGAAAGCAGGGATTAAGAAGTTGTGCCTGTACCTAGAAACCAGCGCTGGTAGTAGGCACTCTGTTTGGAGTTTTTGTAGCCTTTTGAGTATTGCTGAAGGTATTACAAGTAGTGGGAAGGCTCCTACTTGCCTTGCTCTTATCATAAGTCCTCAATCTACACAGTGAGACATAATTACACTAGGCAGAAACAGATTGCTTCAGTTTTCACCTTGTCTGAGCCCAGGCTATTCTGACAGCAATACATCTTTCTACTCCCTGCTACTCAATTCAGATAACCTACCCAGGGTGTTCCCTTGTCAATCAAAGAAAGAGAAATAGTGGTTTTGCTGAAATAGAAGTTTATTTCCTTCCCACTGCTTTCTTCAGAAGGGGATTTGCGTTAGGATCTCTCCGCCTTTGTGAAGGTGGTATTTGCCTTGCTAGTTCAAGGATCATAAGAGGGTATTCAAGTCAAAAGTCGCCTTGGCTTGTTCCAAACTACAGATCAGGAGGACAAGTAACATGAAAAATATATACATATATATATGTTGAGGAGTTATAAGGCAGAGTTTAATGCTTGTATTCTGTGAGAGACACTAGCTCCTGGCTTGTGTAAGGACCATTTTTTCTGGATAAAGGTTTTTTTTAGGCGGGAGCATATTGAGAAATTCCTCCTCCCTCCTGCCCCAACACACACAACGGCAGGTCCGTTGTTTAGAAATCAAGGACATTTCAAAGTATAGCTTGCTGAAATGTTACTGAGTTGGTTTCAGTCTCATGTGGCCGGCCAGAAATTTATGAGTGGGGCAAGGATAAGGCAATGTTTCTTCAGCATTGTCTCGAACGCCGCTTCAGCTTCACAGAGGTGCAACCCCTTTGAATAGCTGTTCGTAAATTGTGTCAGCCCAACACGGTCCATCTGAAGGAAATGCATGAGTAGCAGAGCCTTGGAGTGCACTAGACATACAGCTGTATCAGTGCCACATCATATCCAAACTCGTAGAGAATACTCTGAGGAGCTGGCTGTATCTTCATACAGAGCTGTACTGAGAAGCAGTTATTGCTCTTGGACAGGAATTATTAGACTGAATTCAAGCATCAGGGAATACTGTTTACTTGGTTTAAACACATAGAAATCTGTATTGTTTCAAAATAAATTCAACTCAGAGCTGGGTTGAGATTCAACTCTTTTATTAAATATACAACTAAAATGCCTAAAATTAATAACATAAGCTCTAAGGCAGTGAAACAGCACATTAAATAGCATGTAGGACGTAAAAATGTATCTATACAACAGCAGCTAGTGAAACTGTTCTTTCTACTTCTACAAAGAAAACAATCTTTTTGTACGTGTTTATCCACTCATGGATTCTAGTGATAAAAACAGCGACAGTAGAATATTCATCAGAATAATTACAGTAAGCTACCGGTAGCAGAATATGTGACCACAGCATTAGGAACTGGAGTCATATCTTCATCTCTTTGCCTTCTCTGAGAATGTTTTATGCATACCTGCCCTTTAAAACTGACCGCACAGGACATCTCGTGGGATTTTTTTTATTACCAATTTACCCAAGAACACATTCTAATAAAAGGCATGTAATGCTTGTTTTCACTTCTTTTAAAGATAATTAGTAAAGGGTAGTATTGCTGAAAGGTCATATTTGTTTCATTTCAGGAAACACGATGACTCCAAAAAAACCCTTGAACATCATGTTGAGCATCTCATGAAGACAGAAATAGAAACAGTGAACTTCCAATAAGAGACTGTAGCTTCTGTGAAATCCAAAGGGTAAGTGTTGGACAAAGAGAGGCTTATAGCGGAAAGGAAAACAAGGAATCCAACAGTGAAGTTCAGGGATAGCACAGGTAAAAGTATAAGATGTAGTGGACTAATATCTTGATGAGACACTGCAATATACCAAAACAAGTAGCAAGTTTCCATAAAATAATTGTACTATGAAAAGGAATACCATTTGTACCCTGCAAAATGAGACTTGCTAGCATGAGTCATTTTAACCAGGACATAGATACCATCTTCACCATCTAAGCAGTTTTGGGCAATGAGATTTCCTAACTGGGAAATTCTTGTCAATTTAGTGAGACTTGATGTAGAGAACTATGCTATCTTCGTTCTCGTGCCTCGGGGCACAGGATGCTCATCAGCTGAGGTCAGGAATACATTCTGTCATGCTCCTCCCTCTCACCACTGTTATATTGCACAACTCGGGGTGCTGTATTAAGAAATCCAACACCTGGTATAGGCTATTGCTGCTTCTCAGTATAGGAAAGATAAAGGCTAGTAGCCACGTGTTGGGGCGGAATCAGAGCATTTGTCAGGGAGGCCACCTTTCTTATTCTATAATTTGACTAACTACATCTCAAATAGAAGATCTGAGGGCTGAACTGAGGGCTTTGCAAACCCTTTTATTTTATAAGGTACCTTTAAAAGTACTTTTCTGTCAGTGTAAAAATAAAGCAGACCTTATTCAAAGTTGCAATGTTGTAACAGGCTGCACTGATCTGTTGCTGAATTTTGCTCGTTTAAGAAATAATTTCAAAACAGAAGCAGCTACTTAAACTGACAGCAACCTCAGACTAAATGGCCCAAGCTTACCCAGAGAACTTCTCTTCATCTTAAACAGCAGCAAAAAAGCTTCAGTGCTTTCTGTATTGAGTATAGGAGTAACTCTTTACGATGAAGAGTTTCTGAATCTTAAAATATCAACTTCCTATGCCATGGCACTGGGAGTTTTCAGCTGCACTTACTCTGCAGTCTTACTGTCACTGCGAGCAACGATGGTCTCTGCTTAGCTTAGTTTTATGATGTCTTTCTCAAAGCTACTGGGTTGTTATGTCTGCACCCATCAAATTTCAGGAAAGTCTGGCAATAGGTCCAAAAGTTACTAACATACAGATAGCTAGTGAGTACAGGAGCCTAGTTTCTTAGGGAAGCGAGTTCAGAAAACGTATCTCGACCTACCTATATATTATGGACATGCAAGCTTATACTCTTGACTTTTCTCATCTCTCTTTATACTTCTGCAGGCATTACAGTACATGTTTGGGTGTTAACAAGACAGACATAGAACCAGCGCACTTGAATAAGCTTTTAACGTAAGCCCAAACTCCAGTGAGAAGGCCCAGACACCAGACTTCATTGATTCTTCTGATAAAGGCAAGCTTTTTTCTCCATATTTCTGTCAAGACGAAGATTTTTGCCAATGCAATTGACGGCATTACCAGACAGTATTAGACAAAAATAGCTAGATCTAACTTTGCCTGGTAAGACAGCAATCAGCAGGCACTCAGACTAAAGGAAACCACCAACATTAAAGGAATTTTTCCAGGTCCAGGACTAAAAAGATAGGGCAGGGAAAGGCTGAGGGCTTCTCCCTTAGACAAAGCAATAACCAGTCAATATTTAACTTGAAATACTTACTGATTATGAGGCAGTATAATTATGAAAACAACCGTTTCCAGTTCACTGGTACACGAGTTAAAAAAAAATTGTAAAGAACTTAACTTACCAACAGCTCTGTCCACTGCATCCATCTTGCTGTGAAATTGCTCACCATGCCTGTGTCTGGTGCAGCTCTGTCAATAGTAGCACAGCAAGACTGTGGATGCACACGTTTCAGCTGCGCTCTAAAGACTGTGCCCTCATCAATATTAAAGCTCCCCTCAGTGAGTTAACTTTTTTAGAATTAAGTCTGATGCAGACCAGGCCTCAGAGAGCTCTTAAACCAGCCTAAGACTCAGTACTGCCTGTAGAATTGCTCTCCTGTGAAACTGATTTAAGCGAGATGAGATGAAAATCAGTAGGAGAAGGGGAGGGAGAGAAAGATATTGAGGCAGAGGGGATTTTTCTGGGTTGCCCCTGGCTCTCATGACTAACTCCCTCTGAGACAAGACTGAAGGGACACTTTCCTAAGCATACATCATCATGGGGGAGGGTAGGGGGGGATTTCCCTGGTCTCCATTTCATTTTTTTTGAGGTGACATTCCTGTGCCTGGCATGGATGCTCAATTAGTTATCTCTTTTTTTTTTTTTTTTTTTTAATTTACTCAACTCCATCCAAGGTTAGGACCCATACTTTGTTTTAAGAAGAGATGGATGGGAGGTAGGTGTGCGCTCCAATTCATCTTATTTAAATGCTTGTTAAAAGCCAATTTGCAGAGTCACTCAAATTTCACACCATTTCCTCAATCCCTTGTGAACCAGTTACTTATTAACACTGAGGCTAATCACCAAATAATGCTTCTCTGCTTCTTCCTTCTCTCTCTTGTTTTCCTGAGAATTACAACCTGCAAGGGCAAACACAAAACTGAGCTTGTTCCAGTGAGTCAACCAGTGGAGTTAAAGCAGGCACAGTCAGCTCCTTTCAAGCTGTTCACATTGTAATGTGAAACAAGTTTAAGTTAAGTTATATACCAAATGGTTCATTTTTCCTACTGTTCCTGTATTACCTAGTAGTTTTGGTAAGGAATCATACACGCAGCTTACTGCAAAGTGTTGAAAAAACATTTAGAGTTTTCCAGTGATAAAGGCAGAGAATGCAGAATTTGCTTGTGTACCACTGTGTTGCTATACCAGTTCTATTTTGGAGTGAGGGATTAACACTAAGTTGAGGATGAGGAAAATGTTTTGGTGCTGCGATTCAAACACAAATCAATACTTGGAATCCATTTAAAGATCTGGGGTGAGGAGTGTGTGGTCAGGGTGTGTGTATAACACTGCCTTATATTTCTGACAGAAAGGAGCTGAAAACCAGTGGGTACAATACTGAAGAATCAGTACAAGGTCTGTGCACCGTCCCACCTCAGGTTAGATCCCCAGGAGTGCTAAAATTTTATGGTCTTTCAGAAGTGCAGGCAGTATGAACACTCCTTGTGTAAGGATGAATCTCAGCTTATATGGTGGACTGCTAATGAGTTCTGACATGAATTGTTATCCTCTACAGGTAGACCAGGTTGTCTGCAAAATACTGACTTGGATTAATCTGTCAAGGACTATAGGAAGGACCTGCAGGGTAAGTAAAGACTGGCCCTGAATATGTACATGCAGTTCATAATGCAGGAGGCATTAAATATCAGTAGAGGAGGGCAAGACTTGCACCTAATTTAGTCCCCAAATTTGGCCTGCAAATATATGCTTTGTTTTAGGTATGTGAACGATCCCAGAATCTGCTAAAGAAGCAGATCTTTAACACAGCAAGCAGTATTAGCACTAGCAGTGCTGAAACTTGTGCTTTTTTACTAAAGCAGATGGAGCTGGACTATCTGGCTCAAATATGACATGATGGGTCACTAAGATAATACTCTTACAGTAAGAAGAGGTCTCCTCAAGCACTTGCTCCTCTGTCACCCCAGGAAACTTGTTTAAATCTGACCTCTATGTCATTTGAGAGAAGTACTTACTTCCTTAAGGAGTCCCAGCTTCTAATCAAAACCTCATCTATTCTCATGCTCAATGCAGCAGTGTACTTCTACATGAGCTGCTACACAGAATGAATTCTTGTGAGTGGTAGCTCTTTGTGTGGAGTAGCGTAAGCATGCAGTAGTTGTTCCTTGCCTGGGTTAAATTCCTTTGTTGCTTAATGGAATGATTAGAGTGATTAACCCACCTGTTCTATAAGCTGAAAGCACTGCCTATATATATATAACAGGGTAGGTTATAAGGTTGAAAGTTCATAGGCCGTTCAACCATGGAGGTATAATTGAACTGTAATTGGGAAGAATGACCTTTACAACCGGTATCCTGCCCCTGACCACCTTTCACGGCCAAGCATGGCAACATTACAAGCAAATCTTTCAGCCTCCTGGACAAGGGCTGTGCCATGCAAATGCATCAGAGCTCTAACTACTGTTTGGAAGGAAGCAAGCATTACTGTGCCCCTGAGAAGACATGTGTTTTGTATGTTATTGCTGATATGTCCTGCCTCACCGTCGCAGCAACATCAAAGGTTCAGTAGCACCTAACAGAGTGGTTTCCAGCAACTTGTTGTTGGAAGTATTTCTGATTATAGCCATTTACTGTATCTAAAAATACTTGTTAACGTGACAGCCATCATTCTTACCCTCTTGTCCAAATGTTCCACTTTGGCCTAAATTGTGGTACAATGTCTTTCTGTGAGAGCTCCTCCTGATGCATGTTGTTGTTTGGTTCACCCTTTAAACATCGTTACCAGACAGTGTTAGAGTAGATCCAAAAAATCCAGCACTGTCTAGTAAGATGCCCACAGAGGACCATAGTCTGTCCAGCAGTTGGAGAAATGAAGCATCATCTATTAGATTCCACATTCTTCAGGATGTCAGTGTTCCACAAAAACTAACAGAAATGGCTTGAGAAAGATTGCCTTACATCACTGAATGTGTAAATAATTTACCAAATATGTGATAGGCAGAAGGAAGACATCTGATATTAAAGGATAGTTTGAAAATCATGGTGGATTTCAGGAGGCAAAGATAGTATAAAAAGTTGATTTAGCAAAGATCTAAAATAGAAACATAAGGTTAAGTTAAGTTCTATTTCAACATGATGTAAAAGCAGTAAGATTTCTTGTGTGTTATTTCGTGGCTTCCTCACTCCCTCCTCCATTTTGATTCACAAAAATACTGATTCAAGTCTTTCCAATCAATTAAAAAGACATACCGAAAACTGGTATATAAAGAAAACAGTACTAAGAAGGGCACAAAAAAGTAACAAAGATAGCCTAGCATTTAACACAGTTTCTTTTACAACAAATACTTTATTGTATTGGTTTTCATTTAAGGACTGCAGACAAATCTGAGTCTTAAATAAGTGTGACAGGAGACAGGTGTATAGTTGAGAGACAGTAATGTAATTAAGCATAGTGAATACTAATGGTAAAGATGATAAAGTCTTATCTGTCTGCTTTGTTTTCTTTTTTTCAGAAGGAGGAGAAGCTTGCTGTAGCATGCCACGCAACAGAGAAGGTAAAAATCTAGCACACGCTTCTCAGCCTTGAGCATTTCCCTGTGTAAGAGCTCTGTGCCATTCTACGTGGGACTGTCGCTCTGAGGACTCCAGATTTCTGACTGCCGCCGACCCACTGCATCACCCAGGAAGAAGGCAGAGTGATTTGTTTCGTCTTCCTTCCTTCACCCCTTATTGTTAGTCTTATAGCTTGGGGTAGTAATGCCCTCTCACTATGTGACAGCTTAAGAGAACTCTGATCGGAGCTATACTGTGTAGGTAATGTTATACTGCATGTAATATTTATTATAGCCATAAGATGCTCATAAGTCTTTGTGGATCCAGCACAGTATTTCACATGGTATGTATACAATGTTTCTGTCAAGCTAGACTGTAAAGGAATACATTTCATCCAAGCTACACTTCAGTGAATCATTCAGTTGACGTTTCAGAATAGGGTTCAAGGAAACAACCACCCTTCTTCATGCAAGTAATTAAAAACTACAGCACACCGTGTATCAGTAAGAGATCCCAGGGGGAGGGTGGGATTGAGGAAGGTAAGGGGCAGGATGCTGCTATTGTTGCATTTTGGTGCTTAACACCTGCCAGGTATAGTGAAACACCTGCCCATAAAGCCATGTGTCAGATAAAAACATCTAACAGCAATAATAGCCTTTCTTGGTGATAGCCTTTATAAATCATTATTTACAGTACCTTTAATATCTGATAACTGGGAAGTAAAACTTCCTGTATTGTTTTAATTCTCAGTAAAGAACAAAAAGCCTCCATGAACCATTTAAGACAACATTCTCAATCCATTTAGTCCCTTTAGACTGAGCTAGCTCTTTCAAGGTGATTTTAACTAGTATAATTGATTTAGGGAAAGGAGCCCCATCAAATAAGAATCAAGCCCATCATATTTTAAAATGTATTTATTAAAATATTAGTCCACTAAAGTAATGAAAACAACCTAAGGGAATGGGATTTAAGTCTCGTTCTGTCTATCTCTCCAACCCCTGCCCCCCCTGCCAAGAACTGACAAATGGATGCAAATAAAATTTAAAATGTATACATTACATAAAAGGTCAAGGTTTTAAAATAAATGGCTTTGCTATTAGAACATTGTACTAGAGAAGAGCAGTCTAGAGGAATTGCTGTGAAAAGGAAAGAGTAAGTTACAATAGCAAAGCTGAAAAAGTAAACTCCACTTTTGATTTCAGCAGTCTAGTTCTTCAATTATCTTATATTTAGGTGAAAGAACATTTTGATTTTGAGAGAAAATTGTAAACAGGAAAACTCAAACGTTAACATTTCAATAAAATGTTACTTTCATTCTCTGGAAAGCTACTGTTGTTTAAAAGTAAATAAAAAGAACATGTTTGGAGCAGAGTACCTACATTCATCTTTCTTACTGCTTACAAAACTTACTTAACATTTTAATTTGAGTGCATTCTAGTGTTGCAGTATCAAACATGTGCTCTGTTCCACATTCTGCACGGTTTTCTATTTACAGGCTTGTTCTAACATTATTTTATCATTCTAGATTTTGTTTGCTTTTACCCTTTATTCTAGAACCCAAGGCATTTAATTTTAAATTTACTTATGCTTGGGGACATTTGACAGTCAAGCATGGATTTCTCTATTGGCCACTAACCTCTGTTTCCAAATTCGCTGTTGAACTTTTCCACGTTGTACACGAAACACCATAATCATCATTACCAGGCAGTATTAGAAAAACAGAAAACATCCAATGCTGCCCAGTAAGATGGTAATGGCATCTCAGGATCATGGTCTACAACCAGCAGCTATACCACCACAAGCTATAGAAAGCCTGACTATTTGAAGTAGAAGAAAAAAAGGTGTAGGGGGGAAGAATACCACCTGTAGCTGTCCCTCCTTTGTGATTTCAGCAGTTATCAAATGCTGTTCGTTTGGGAGAGGTGGAAGCAACAACGTTCTGAAAAGTTATCCCAGAAATATTTGTACAGGTCATACAGTCCTGCCTCTTCCCAGCATCCCCAGCCTCCCCACACACCCCCCTTGAGAACTGTCACTTACCAATAACTGCTCTTATTTATATTTACACCTAGTAAAACACACGAACTGAACAATGTCACAAGATGGTATTTTAGGTATGGGCAGTTACAGCCAACCTTATGCCCTATCTGCTACTGCAAATTAGAAGTGTGGGGAAATGCAAAATCCAGGAAGCGACACAGGTGTGCAGACTTTTAGGTATATAACTCTTACCTTTCTTCCAGTACCTCCAACCATTTAAGCTTTACCTATGTTTTTATTAGGCAACTCCTATTTGCCGATTCCTTCAGTCATCTTTTAATCACATTTATATTTGGGGAGTCCAAAGATCTCGCAGGGCATAGTTATTACAAAGAAACCATAAATATTTAAATGCTAAGAATGTTTGGAGCCTCTTACTCTTCACATCATCTCAATGTTCATGAGATTTTTGCGTGTGTGTTTTTTTACAACATTGACAAGATTAGAAAATAGGCCTAGACCTCTAAACAACTCTGGAGTAACTAAACAAATTACTACAATTTGCTCACCACAAAGAAACTCAGCATTGACATTTAATACCTTTGAAAAGAAAAGACTTGTAACCTGACAAACATACCTTCCAGTGCATTCTGAAACCCATTGGAAATCTCTGTTTGCCAGACTCCACGGATGATAGATAAACCTTCCGTAGCCTAGTGGCTACAGCATGGTGTCATTCTCTCCCTCCACACATTTCCTCCTTCACCTGCACAGTTGCTAAGTTTCTTAACCAAAACCACACCGTTTTGATTAGTGATTGGGTGCAACAATAAAATGACCTCCAACTCAGCAGACACTGAAGGATGCAAAAGGTGCAGCTAAAAGCAGGGGAAGAGAAATTTTCATTTGGTTCCAGATAACTCCAGGTCAGAAACGCTAAATTCCTGAATAAAGGGAGCTAGTGTTTTGATTTGCAAAAGCAACAAAACCAAAAATACCCTTACTGCTTGCACTGATGACTTCAAAACTGCAGTAAGGTGAAGGCCATTCCCGAACGCTCGGCAGCACAGTAACCGTTTGAACAGCAGGACTGCGTTCAATATAAAGATGGTGAAAATAAACTGAAAAATAACTAGAACAAAATGTGGTGAAATGACAAAGTCATTATTGCAACTAGAATCCCATTCCAGTTTAAGATATCTACATCTTTCATGTCATTATGTGCATTACCTGACAGTTTAGATGGGTCACTACGCTACATATCATTTAATACCTCCTCAAGATTCACTTACTTAAGAGAAATTCCAGTCAAATTCTGATGTAACGAAGTTATAGTACAAGAGCTCTTCCATGAGGCTACACCAGACAACTTTTATAGTCTTATAATGTATGCCATGCCCTTACAATGCCATCTGAATACAAATACACGTTTGAGTCCCCTACTCCATTTCTGGTTGACGTTCTGCAAATAGCTAAGTAGACCACTGCAAAAAAAAACCCTGGAGGTGGGTTGCTTTTTGCATTTTATGGTTAAAAAAAACCAAAAACAAGAGGACACTGAACCTCATCAGTTCCACTAAAGCAGCTAACAAGCAGACATGCTCCACTTAACCGTTACAACAGAAAGCGTCTTTCCTACATCAATAACATGGAATAAAGAAAGTCAACAAGAAGCAGAATTAGACAATAGCTCTTTGTCTAAAGTACCCTACATGTTAGATGTGATAGCGGTAGCTGAAATAAAAGTAGGCAGAATGGAGGCTTTCTAAACAATAAAACCCCAGGCTGTGTTAAACTCTGTTTTGATGCATAGCAACCAGATCTGTTATCCATTTAATATGGATAATAATAATTTCCTAGAATGACCACAGGTTTTACAAAAAATCCCATGATGCTTAGTTATAATTAGAGCAAAAATATTCAATTGCACATGACTTAGGAAATGTCAGCCAACTGACAGGAACAATTTAGGGAATAAGCTAAGATTCCAGCTAATTTTACCCTTTTTGCCTGAAGACTAGTGTCTTGCTAGGGTGAGACACGTGAGCTTTTTTCTTGCTGCCATATTGATAGAACAGTGAAGCAGAAGTAGCCAAGAGTTTGAAGTTCTCATTCTGTTGCTTCAACTTCTATTTTAGAGGGTTTCATGGCTTTTTTTTTTCCCCCTTTCTTTCGTGGCTGTGATGTCTCTTTGCAGTCTGGGGATTTTCTTTTTCAAATGACAAAAAAAAAAAACCCAAACCAAAAAACTTACAGATGTTTTTCAAGTAAGGTAGGTGCATTAAAAGTAGATGTTTGCACAATCATACTAGAACCTTATCATACAAAGTCTCACTTAATGACCAGAATTAAGTACCTATTATAACAAGACATTCTCTGCTAGTGTCCCATGGGTATTGACATGTCAGTTTTTTAATAGTGCAAACACCATATCCTTCATTCCTTGACAAATGACTCCTTCCTATTTGGCATCGATACTGGAGGCCTAACAGCTGAATTTTCTTTGATTCCTTAGAGGCCGAAGGTGATGAACACATGTAAATAGGCCTGGATTGTCAGACCTAAAACTCCTAAAAATTGAAACTAGACCATTGCTAGAAAAGTCCATTCAGCCGAGTAGAATCACAGGCCAGAAACACACTGAGAGCTCCTGACGGTGGCTTCTGGTCACCTGTCTCTTGGGAGAGTTTTATGGTTCTGTGAAGAAGATATTTTTATGGAGTTTCAGAACAGATATCAGTTTTATTGTTGCCACACTTAAATCCTTGCCATCCCTTTCACTGTCAAATAACAAAAAGGCTTTTTTTAGCTCCTTGGTTTGGACATTGATCCAAGAGTTGTTACACTACAGACTTACAGCAAAGGACGCTGTTCCACATAAGCCACTTCCTCAAAAGTCCATTCATAGATTTGTCTAAAGTCCTGAAACTTAGTCCCTTGAATATGAACTATAATATGATATAATACATCACTTTAGAGTGAGCATGGGATCATATATTTCAATTTACCACTCTAGTTCTGCCCTCAGATACAGCATGTATTCCCTCTGCTGCAAATGGAAGTTGCTGTGTGGATACAGTTTGCCAGTGCATCCTACAATTGAGATGGACAAGGGAACGTTTCTCCCTTGAACTTGGAGTAGAAAATACCTGAGACGTCAGTGCTTATAGAGAACATAGAGGCGAGGGTTTAAGATGTCCTCTTCAGCTGATAAAAGGGCCTTTGCTTAATCTTAACATTTTATACAACATAAAGCTGCCAGGAAACTACTTTTTCACTTAAAAATAGCGCAAAAGGAAAAATGCGTAAATATTTTACGTTAGCATTCACATGCACCGTCATTGCCCCATCTTCTCATGACACAGAATGGAGTGATGCAAAGCGCGTCACAGACTTATCAGACCTAGCATGAGATGAGAGGTTGTGAAACCTGCATCCTTGCGCATTTTCTGAACTCATCTGGAAAAGGCCATGAGCTACCAGATCTAGCTTTAGATTAGACTAGATGACCTTTATCAGCCCAACCCCAACTAATTTTTCTCTGATCTAGCATTTCTGATGACATCTCAAAGGTGCCACAAGGGCAATTCAAGGCAATCACCATTTAAATTCTGATGTACTGGGAACCAACTCAACAGGAACAGGTGTTGGCATGATCCTGCTATTTTCCAATCATGCAGGAATTATTTCAGCCTGATGCAAAGTATTTCATCTGTGGCCCACCTAGAAGGTGACATCTCCTGCTTTTACAAGCATGAGAGAAAAACCATCCTAGAAATATACTCTAAGCTAACAAATCACTGCCCTAAGGCATTCAGCAGCAATTCTGCCCCTCCTGGGTCTCAGTGGATGTTTCCCTAAGCCAGTTTCTTACTATTGAAACCTTCCAACAATTTCAGAGCTGTTGCACTGACCCAGACGCATGTTCAAGCCAAAAAACCATGCACATAAATGCCACAAACTAACGCTTATAAGGTATAAATCCAAATCTTGCCAAGAGATTCAACAGGACACCTCTTTCTATGTCCAGAATGTACAAAACCAGTGCCAGTGAACTGGTACCTAGTGAGCAGTATTATATCATCTCTCATATCCCTCTTGCTCACCAGAGGTGAACACCTAAAATAAAGAGATATTTCAATAGGAAAGCATTGGTTCTTCCTGCAATAGGTGTAGGCAAAAGGGAAAGTCAAAAGGAATAGGAAATGAGGAATTTTTCAGGGCCTTTTCCTTTAAGAACTCTTTCACCCTCCTGACTTTGACACTTTTGTGATAGAGAAAAACCCTTGAGGTCAAGTTAGCTCTAAGCTTAACTCTAGCTCTCACTAGAAATGCCCTTCCTTCTACTAATGCTGCTTGGAAGGTCAAAGTTTCTTCCATAAAGCAAGGTGAGTACTTTAGATGGGTTCATTGCAAAAAAACCCACAAGGTACGTGAAAGAGGCAACGGGCATTTTTCATCAGTACTACACAAGTCAGGCATAGTCTGTCAGTAACCCTCAGCTCAGGTGTTCAGGCAGTTCTCCAACAAGCTGGAGAGAAACATAGCTGTCCATCTTAATTTGAAGCTCCTTCATTTCTTCCCTTGCCTTTTGCAATTGCAAACAAAAGGCTAAGTAATCTATGAGGGGCTGTGCTGCTACAAATACACCTGTTCCGAAAGAAATCAAATTGGATCAACCAATTCCCTTCACACATGCAAAGAGAAAGACAAAAAAAAGCACCAGTCTGGATTAAATTCACTGTGGAGAGGTGAAAGGCCTCAGTCCACTATTCGATTTCCCACATCTCCTTATAGGAATGGAAAAAAGGTGTTTTTCATTCAAATCTTTTTCTTAATATACCATCTCCTCCGCTGACAGTTTTTACAATTCATTCATTCTGCTCTGTCCAGACTGTCTCTGTAGCCTGCATGCTAGATGGCCATTTACAGTCTCTGTACAGTGGGCATATACCAGAAATCAGAATACTTCACGTGGTACAACCGGGTGAAGAGGTTTGGGCCAATTACATTCTGCCCCCACTCCCCGCAGCTAGTGACAATACAAAATGCAAGTCATTGCCACGTCAGGTATATCTGCCAAGCGCAGGATTTGACTCACAGCGTATTACTATGAAAAGACAATACTGTAATATTATGCAATCAAAAGTTAGAGCAAACCTGCAAAGTCATCCAGTCCTTCCTCCGTGCTTCCTCCATAGCTAGCCCTCGATAGGACTGTTCTCAGAAGATTCCTCTGCATTAGGGCTGCCCTAGGCTGGGCTCCTGAAACCTCTGGCATTAACCATGTTCTTTGCAATGTCCTCCAAATCTGTTTCCAGTGAAAATACGGACTCTTTAACGGTGTACAGTATATCAAGAGAGTATGGTTAGCACACCATAGGTCAAGCTGCTGCTTCCAAACGAGTTAAAAACACCACCTTCACAAATGTATCAGAACTGCATCCCAGCGCTACACTGACTTCCAGTCACAGCTTCAACAGTCAACTTCTTAAGGCCTTGTCCTGTATTGACTTCCATGAGTGCTAAACACCTGAGGATTAAGTCAACCAGTAGAACCTGCATCTGGAGTTAAAAAACAACAGCAACAACAAAAACAACAACAACAAAACCCCCACCACAAAACAAAGCAAACCAAAACCCCAAACCCCCACCTCTGCATAGGTTTCATATCTAAGCCGGGAAATGGTAGCATGCAACGATAATTACAAAGGCACATATTTCTTAGCTGCATAATGCTGTTCTAATAAACAATCCTCATGCCTTGCTGTTTGTGTTAATCATTATTGAACCTGACAATGGCTGGTGAATTTTATTTTCAAAACTTCGTATCACTTACGGCCTATCTATCATCACTGTGCAATGAAAAGGATGCCTTTTGCGAAAAAAAAAAACAACAACAAACTAAAATCTGACATTGTAACAGACAAAAAACTGTGAAATAGTTTCCAAGAAGACCTAAGTCCTTCACAGGGCTCTTTCTGGAACTCTTTTAGAGCTAATCCATTAAAATAATAAACTCCTTGGTTTGCCTAACTGCTGTCAATAATAGATCACAGCACGAAAGAAAGAGCTTTTGTGTCATCTTCTGCACAGTACTGCATCTGTTTAAATTCTTTTTCCATTAGTCCCATAGCAGATACTTTATATATAAAACAAGAAGTTTCAGAAGTGAATTATAGATAACGAAGTCAAGGAAAACTTACTCATCATACGCAAATGTGGCAATTTTGTGCTTATATAAGCAGGCAAAAGACCAACGCCAAACCTTGATCTCTGCTAAGATGTTATACATCTACAATACCAAATAAAGTTAAAGAGTTTATCTAGCTTTTACCATAAAACTGAGACCAGAAAATTAACTTTTTTTTAATCATGGGTTTAGTACATGGACTAGCTGCTACTTTAAAAGTTTAATAGCAACTACTATGAGTTAGGAAAACAATTTTATAAAAATTAGCTTAAATGGTTAAATGTGATGTTCTGAGAAATGCATTTTGATCTTTGCTTTAGCACATGCAATTCTGTACACAGGACGGAAAGAACTTTCACAACTCTTTCTTTACTACAGGAGCTGCCAAGGATTTCATAAACTAAGGAATGTTTTGCTTAGTGTCCCCCAAGAAGGTTACTCACAGGCACAGCCAATACTATATTATCAACATACCATAGCCACCTGCTAGCCAAGGCTATGCTTGCAACAACAAACTATAAGGCACGGAACCCCCCAAAAGGCATGGCATACTATACAAATGAATTATGGATTCTATTAACCAGCTCAACTTACACGAAGACAAGTCAAATGGAGGCATTTACTTTTAACACACATATTCCTCAGATAAATCCTCATTTCACACCCAATAGTAACTCTAGATCTTTTGCTTTTTTAATACTAAATTCCACATGTTTGTTTCTGTCTCGTTCAGCAACTAAAAATAGTTTGTTAGAAATGCTTATTTCCCGTTGGACTAATAAACAATGTCAGCTCATTTATTAAGTCTGCTTTGAGTGAGACTTATTTAATACCTAGCAAACACATTAATTATTAGTATTTACCAAAAAAAAAAGAAAAATAATTACAAACTATCCAATCAGCCTGCTGCTTACATTACCATTGCCAGTGAAATATGCAATTCATGCCCACCAGAGGCCTGAGAATTAGGAGAATTTCTGGTTCCATGAAAGATGGCGCTTGCTTTTAGTACACTAAATACAAGTGTGGCGATAGCACACAATTAAAAGAGATTAAGTGCTTTGTCTGGAGAGAATAACACTAAGTTATTATGGCAGAAGCAGGACAAGTCTAAGATACATCATAAAAAATAAAAATCTCCAAGCCAATTCATCTAGCATATACCTAGTATATTTGAGAAATAAATCCTTCCTTTCACCTCCTTTCTTCTTCTCCCCAAGAATAGTATTTTACAGGTCGGCCAGCAAACAGGTGGAATCTATAGGTATAGTCATATGCAGAATCTTTCAGAACTGGCAAGTCAAAAAGAGAAGGAATGAAAAAGACAGGAAAAGAAGGGAAACATGGAAGAAGGTGGTTATAACCTTACCGTTGTGAAACATCAAGGCACAAAATGCAAAGTTAAAAAAAAAAACACAATGCAAAAAAACCCCACCACCAAAAAAACCCCAAATACCCCATCTCATTTTTCCCCGAGGCCTCAATAGTGTGCTTTCTCTGGCTATTCGGTACCCATGAAATATAAAACCACCCTAATGGTCACCCAGGTTACCGACTTCATTTAGTTAATCATCACCATTATTACCAATGTTCAGGCCTTGAGAAAAAAGGAAAGAATGACTGAAGAGGAGGAAAAACAAGGAACTCAAATGAACCCCGCCCCCACTTTTTTTTTTTTTTAAACAGCACTAGTAATTAGCTTTTACCTACGTTACCTTTCTTTCTCCTCCCCTCTTCTACTTCCTTACCTGCCTCCCCCACTCACTTCTCAAGTACAAGGACAAAGTTCCAGCAGCCTTAAAACAATTGGGTATCAATTATTCTGCAAGTGGGAATACAGAGAAGCCCATTTTTACCCAGGTAGCTGCAGGTCTGAAAAAGAATGCAGCTCCAATGGGGGGAAAAAATAACTTGTTAGTTAACCTGTAGGGCTGAGCCTTAATCAATAGTCAACGGCGATGAAAAGAACAAAGCATGTGAAACTTAAGCCTTTATATCTTCGAGCTCCATCAGATAAAAGCTGTACCTGGAGTTTGAAAGGACAGACAGGCTTATTTGAAAGCTTAAAAGCATCAATGCAAACTAAGTTCTGTTTTAGTGTTCAGACTGCTTATTGATTCATGATTACTTCTGCCACAACCTAAGATTAAAGACCCTAAAACTGACTTACCTGACTCTAACGACAGAGCCATTTAAAAAAAAAACTAAAGTGAAATGTCCATCCCAATTGCAAAATGTAATTTCCTTGGGCCACTTTCCCCTGCCCCAAATATGGTAAGAACATTCTAATTAGCTTGTTTTGCAACCAAAATATCTAACAAATGAACATCAGATTGCACATATATTTTGTGTCAAGTTTGCATTTTTGTAGTTCTAAATCTCATTATGTGCCTTTTTAGTAGAAATGCAGAAAATTATCACTTCAGCCTTCCTCCGTGTTTTTTAGACTAAGGACACTAAGAAACCCCTATTTCCTACATAAGTAAACCATCACAAAAAAAGGGGAATCCTAGGAGAATTTTCAAAGTTTTATGAATATCATATTGAAACAATTTACAAACACTAACTGGTATATATTTTAATGTGTCCTTTCATTGATTCACGTTCTGATTAAATTAAAAGCATTGTTTCAGGGAGGATTTTTTTCATCTTTCTGAAATAAAGAACTACTACTCAATTTTTATACAGCAATATGTATCAGTAAAACTGTGTCACCAGGTCAGTTTCAGGACTCGCACTCCTTTGAACTCATTCACTGCGTGGACCAACATTTCAGTTAGTGTTAAACAGGGGTAGGCTCCAGACCAGCACCGCCCAGTATAACCGTCAGAAGAATTTAGCCGCTGCTCCATTTGAAAAATTGAACAGCATCACTGTATCTGGCATTTAGAGTTCCATGCTGGTCACCCCCAGATCTCAGTGACTTCTGTAAGATGTCAGATTTTTAAGTTCTGATTGTTAGCTTTCCTGAAATGTATTAAAAGAGCCAAGGTTGTGTTCACGACTACCGCTGCGAGTAAGTTAATTCATGTGAGGAATACCTGTGCCTTCACTGGGATCATTGCTTGCTGTGCAGAATGGGAAGAGGAGACAGAACTCAGTGTTTAGCTGACAGTTTCCAAAATCCTGGCATTCATACGATTTTCTACAATTCTGTAACATTTTGGTTGCCTGAATTTAGTTGCCCATATACCAAGGAGTGTCTTTTAACAGCTCAAATTCTCATTCAGTAACAATTTAAAATAATAATTCAATAGTTAAATTCACAAATTTTGAGAGCGATTTAGACACCCACAGAGCAAAGGTGCTTTTGAAAGTTTTGTCATGTAACACCTCCAGCTCTGTGTAGGCACTGAACTTCAGACACCCACATCTGCAAGCTGCAACATAAGTTCAAATTTAAAAAAGGTATCAAAACCAATTAAAAAGACTGAGACCATTCCTGAATTTGCAAAGCCAAAATTAAATGTTTAGTCCTGCGATAAAACCTTGTAGCTGGCTTCAGTATTTTGGTATTTGTGTACAGACAGAACAGCACACGATTTTTCGATATTAATGCTGTTCCCTGAGCTTGAAGCAAGCATAAACTAATCTTCTGTTACAGAGGAGTCTAAAATAAAGCAAAATAATATTTAAATAATAGTTTTTTCAAATAAAGGTTAAGTCAACTGAATTTAAATAATTGCAATTACAAGAAGAAAATACCAGCAAAAAAAAAAAAAAAAATCAAGACTTAACCTTACTGAAAAAAAGGGGGTAAATAAACTAGCAATATTTCTTGCATTCTCGACACAATTTTTCAGAAAACAGCTATTAAAGACCTTCTTGAAAGTAAATAACTCAAACAGCATTTAGATCGGGACAAGCTTTGCCTCCTTATTTCTGAAAAGTTAGACACTCTGAAATTATTTTGGCTGCAAGCTGAAATTATTTCGAGCTTTGTGCCTCGCAGAACTTTCTAGAAGACTGTTTTACTAAAGGGGTGGAGGGAACAAGTGAGCAAACATTTTCTGCTGACTCCCTCAGTGTCTACAAAGCCTAATGCCTCTTTCTGAATCTGGGCAGATGAATTATACAAGAAGCCTGCTTGCTTACAAAACACCTCTTACTCCTCATCCAAAATTATCACATCAACAGTATCACCTACCAGCTACCAACCAAATTATAAAAGATGAGAAGGGGCTTTTTAGGTACCTCGATCTTCCAGTCTGAGAAAGCAGCACAGCTATTGCATCCAACCCACAACTAGACTTCACACTTCAAAAATGAAGCAAACCACTTTGTTTTGTCTTCTGTCTCTTTGGTGTCCAACTAGCCAGTGCAAGTAAAGGCTAGTCACAGCTGGCACAGGTAGCTCCATAACGAGAGTGAACTAGCACGAGAGTGAAGAGAAGACTTAATTAAGCTCATTTTGTCATGCACAAAAAAAAGCCTCAGGTAAGAAAAGAATAAACAAAACGAACCCAAAATGGCTTCTCCATGCCATGAGCGGAAACCGATGACTAAAGCAGAACAAGATCTTTCCTTGACTTCCACTTTGTTTAAATAGAAGTGGTGTTTGGAAAATTCCAAATCCGTTTCCTTCACTTCCAGCACCCTATCAAAGGAATCAATTTTGGCTCCAAAGTAGCAGGAAAAACTAAAACTAGAGCATTGGGCATTTTGCAATTGCAATAAAGCACATTAAAATGCCAGATAATTTAAAAACTAATTGAAAAATGGCAATCCTTACACAGAAATTGAAAAGGCGCCAATAGCATACTTGTGTTTAGAAACGTCGCTGCTGTTAGTACCGAAGCTGGACCCTCTTTGAAATGCAAGGATTCTCTTTTGAGAGCACCCTCTTAAATTTTATACTCATTTTATTTTAGTCACAATAAACCTTCTCCAAAGACGTCTTTTTTTCCAAGCTCACCATGACATCTCAGTGAAACCAGCTTTCCCCCACTGGCTCCCTCCTATTCAATTTCTTGGTTCTGCTTTTACCTGCCCTGACTGGTTTGGCTAGTTGTAAAATGAACGTTTGAATTCATGTGCTGTTCTCCCCTCCCCCATAACTCTGAGCAGACAAAACCTGATATGTATAACAAAACCCTCTTTAATCTACCCGGGGAAAGAAAGAGGAAGAGAAAAGAGGACAGAGTCCTCTAGGAAGTTAAGTCGAGAGGAGAATATTGATGAACAAGTTAGGAAAGGCATTAAAGAAGTCATTCTTTGTGCTAGTTAGATCACTTTTTACCACAGTACCTGGACACTATGGCTTACCAGGACCATGAACACACACACACGCAAGCAACTTCAGTGCTGGAAGCACAACCTCCTTCTCTCAAACCAAGATCACCAGCCTTCAAGTGGGTAACAAAAAGGACGAAATGATCATCGGGAGAGCGTGCACAAGAGCTTTCATCTTCCGATCTTTCCGTGTCCTGGAAAAGACGAACTTGGAGCGAGAGGCTTTCGCAGTGAAATTCACACGAAACAAAAGACGACAAAAATGTAACTGTACCTGAAAAAACAACACACTTCTAAATTGTGTTAGACTACTGAAATAAAACCAAATTTAAAAAAAAAAAAAAAAAAAAGGAAAGCAAAGGATTAAAACGCGCATGGTTTTCTTCGCAGCCCAGAGCAATGTTGCTTGTTTAAGCTGGAATTGAGAAGAGACGGCGAGTGTCTAAGGCTCGTCTTACATGTAGTCCTTCACCCCTCCCTGCGCAGGTGCATTCTTTCCATCCAACCAATCTCCTTGCCTCTAGCTATTAACAGGTGTGTCCTCGGGTTTTGGGAGCGGCCAGGGCGAAACCAACTTGACTTGCGTGCTGTAGACATGCTGTGAGGGAGACCGGCCTCTCCAGGGGCTTGCCCGGCTCACTGCCTCTGCCATGGCTTTAACAAAGAATGAATTATTTCCTGAGCGCAGATTCAGATTTGATACTGCTGTTCCGCAGTGTGTCTCATGCTCCTGCTATACACCCTTAAGATTTGCTGAAGAGTAGAGGCCTACTGGCAACCAAGAGTTCAGGACGAAGGGGTGTTCTTCCCTCACTTTAAAATCAACCTCCAGACACTCTTCTATTGCAAACCAATTTCCATCTGCCCACTGCCATGACTACCATACTGCTGAGCTGATATTTTAAAAGCCAACTAATTGTTCAGCCAACCAGAATATGACTCCTGTTGAATCAAAGATTAGATTATTTAACTGGAACTCTCCTAGGTCACCTAACCTGCAGCAGAATAGCAGGGACATCGATGGGTTAATGATCGCTTTCTCAAACGAAAGGGGCAACATATACAGAGACAATCTAAGGCACAAACAGAGACAAGGACTTGCTGAAGGACATCCAAACAATTTTGCTGGTAAATTCACAAGAGCTGATTTTTTTTTTTTTTTTTTTTTTTCTTCAAAAACTTAGCAGAAGCTTGAATCTCATCACCATCTAGTCTTGACATGCAAAATAGTTTCAGAAACTAATAAAAAGTCTAACCGGAACTCAGGTCTCCCAATATACAAGCTAATAAGAGCAGAGGCCTGCAAGTGGATTCCTGCGTCTGTTCACGGGCACCATGATTGAGATTACAATGATTACAGGACACTTCAGCCCAGATCTTTGTCATATTCGCTCCTGGTTTAGTCAGGTAGAAATTCCATTTTTTATGTGGACATATGGGAAGACCAAACCAACCAAACAAAAAGGTCCCTATTTTGGCTACATCATGCACTATCACGAACCGTACTTCTCTTTCCCTGTACAAAATGTTTCTTGGATGTTGACAAGTGGAATCTCTTCAGTGACATAACCTAGTTTTGAAAGCACTGAAGGATGTGGAAAAGGCATTCAGACAGAACTGATGCTCAGTTCTAAGCATGCTTAGTAACAGAGCACTTAAAATAAAAGAAAGCAAAATTAAAACTGTGGCTTTCTTAATACTGTTTTCATCCCCTTTTCAAGGAAGTTTTCAGAAAATTCTCGTCAGTATCATGAAAAAAGAAAAACAAGTAAAATGTTTTCTCCTTGTTATGAAGGAAACACACTCATATTTCCCATGAAAGCTGCGGCTAATGAAACAACAAATTGTCACGTTAATTAGCCCAACTGGCAGAAGAATTCCCCTAAGACACAACTTATCCTCATAACTAACTGCAGAAAAACCTTGGAAACCTTTAGTTGTGAAAGACTGATTTATCCTGCAAGGGTATTACACAGTTCACAGTTCGATTATGCTGTCAGCTGTGCTCCTGAGCAAGCTGGCTTGTTCCTTTTCATCTCCGACTTGCTAGAGCTGAAGCTTCGAGACACAAATTTTTGCCTGGGACATGCCTAGCCCACAGTATTTTGGAGAAGAAACTTATGCCTGAAATAACTGAATCTGCATTTATGTACTCTCAAAAGAATTTAAAAGTCAAAGTTAATAAATAGCTTTCCAAATACAGGATTTCTGTGTCCAATGCCTTGGCAGGCATAGTTAGCATAAATAGCATCTATAAACTATAGAAAACCACCAACCTCCTAAAAATATACCCCATTGGGCTACATGCACTGCAACTGGGAGATGTGACAGAATTCCGTGGAGGCATGCCTAAACTGTTTGTAGGTGTGATGCTAGAGTGACATTGGCCACAGCATAGGTGGCAAAATCCTGGTGCCAGTGTCCTACATTTCTTAAAAGATTAGGTCTCACTGATCTTTTCATCTGTGTCTTGACAGCGATTCAACACGCAAAAGATTAAAACCAGCACAAGTCTGTCAGCATATGCTACAACACCATCCTGTATTGCAATACGGATATAGCCTGCATCCATATTAGGCCAGGCCATCTGGATGCTTAGGACATTTATTTGAGATTTTAACCTGTTTGGACATCAGTGGCTTTGATCACCCTCCTGTTCACTGAGGCACCCTTCACTAAAAATCTTGAGACAGTTCATGAATAGTCAGACAATCCAACCAATCAACAATATTTAGTTGACGCACAAGCAGACCTATTTTCTCTTGCATCAGCAAATGGCCAGGACGTGGCTCAGCTACGTGAATTATATTCTGATTCAACCACTCTCCGAGGCCTACATCTGTTCCTGACCCCTCTCTGCCTGTCTGAACAAAACCTGGATCTCTGATCTCCCTGAGGCTGGCCAAAACAATTTCACATTTTTCCCCTCTGTACTGTATAAGTCAACAGCTCCTTTCATAAACCACCATGGGTTGCCATCTCCATCCTGCCTGTTGTACAGGCACCTGCCTGGAGCCGCCCTCAGTCTGACTTTTTCTTGTGTCCTATTCAAGCCATCCCTAAGTTTGAGCAACAGTAATTATAATCCACACAGTAGCAGTCGAAGGATCCCTAGGAACTCTTCCAGCCAAACCTCACTTCCCCACAACTGCACTTTTCTACCCTCTGTTCATTTATAATGTTCCAGCTGACCTTGAGGGACAACACACAAACGACTGAATTATTGTGACAGAGTAAGGCAATCGTATCTTTCCTAAGAAACAGAGTAATGAAATGACTGCAAATGAGCCTCTCTGTTATCAGCAACAAAAAAATAATTATCAGCGATAAAATGCACCGTCCTGCACTAATACACAGGAGCCATTTGGTTGCAAAGACAGCATATTTACATGTGACATATTTGTTTGATGATAATCTAAACACTTCTCATGCATATCAATCCCATCTCTATGTGGCTATTGGACCTTGTTTCAAGCCAAGAACAGTAGCCCATCTTTTGCACACACTAAGGTGCACATGAGGAAGACTTATCTGGCGTCTGTATCAAGAGAGTTATGATAATTTTGTCTACAAAGTTCTTTGATGTCTCTAAAGCTCCCACTTGAAAACCTCATGTATGGTAATGCGACTGACCACTGATCCATCTTTGTGAAAAGTCTCAGCTTAGTGTCTGGATATTTTTCAGCCCAACAGCACAGTGTCCATGCCCCTTACAAAAGCCATGATGTCAGCTTGAAAACATCTATAAAGAATAAGTACATTGTTTTATATTTGAGGAATTGAATGGGAGAGATTAAGAGAGCTGAAGAGACTTGCTCAAGATCATATAGAAAAATCTATAGCAGAGACAGAATATCCAAACTATTGTGTTCCAGCCCAGTACTTTGATTTCTGATACCTACCTACTCTATTTCAGTCAGTACTTCTATTGACAGCCAGTAGATTATACTGCCACACAGGATTGTGAAATTAAAACCAATTTTCATTTCTATTCTTCCAAAATTGTTGAACGCCAAGCCACCTATTTAGATTAGAAATAGTAAGTACTAGCTGGACTCAGAAGTACCCAAGTTTTCCATAAATGATTTACGGAGGAAGAACATTAAGTAGCAGCAGCATTTCATGGGATACATATAATGTGGCAGAGTACTACTAAGCCATACAGTACCTACTGGTGCCCTATAATGATCTGGTCAGTTGAGTTTCTCTTACAATACAGCAATAGTAAACAAATGTTTTTCTGGTCTTTGGAGGGGTGAGACTTCTCAAGGGCTTTATGATCTTTGAATATCAAGCTTGAGATTTCATTCATGGAACGCTGCAATGACGTATTTATGCTGAAGGTGTTGGCTCTGCACTTTGTAAAGCTCCATGAAGTACAGCAGAGAAGACCTTATTATGTCTTTTTCATCTTTGAAAAGATTAATGTGTGACTTACTATACTTACTACTGCGATGTTCATCTTTGTGGTTATCAAAACAATTCATCTATATCTGGGCCATCAATACTCAACAGTGACCAAATCCCCACATTAATAATCCTTCCTCAGGTAAATGCAGATAAGCTAAAGTGAACAGGAATTTTTCCCAAATGGCAGTTGGGTGAAAACTGCAGGATTTAACCAAAGAAATACAAATATACAACAGATTGGGGTTAGAAGAACCAGTAGTGTTAAATACTGTGTCCTGGGGTACTTAGTGGCTGGTACCCAGCAGCGTAGCTAATTCTACTTTCACAATACAAATATCATGGAACAGGCTAGCATAGAATGGCTAAGTATTAAAACTGGGGATGATAAACTGTGAAGGGAAAACAAAACAAAACAAAAGACAAAAACCAGACACAGTTAACATATAACCACACCACAGGATGTCACTGACACCAAAAGTTTGGTAGGAAACAAATGATCAAAAGAAAACACTGAATATGGCTGTAGGAGAACGCGCATGGCTTTAGACTGGATAGAGAAAGAAAGGATGCAAACACTCCTTGCCACAAAGTAAAAATGTAGCATTTCTCGTGTCGAAAATAAACTTCTCCTACCAACAAATCATTTCACAGCCATTCTTCACAGTAGTTCATTCGTATTTTTTCAATAAGCTCCTATTGAGCAGTTCTTCAAAACAGGCTACAAAACACATTGGACTTCTGATCCAATATTAAATTCTTTGTTCCTAGCGAAGCTCTGCAGTAAGGGGTCACATCAGTGCAGATCCATAAAGGTGTTTATTTCTTTCATCTGAGGGCTATAGCCATTAGTATCACTTCCTGCATCACCTCAATCTCTTTCATCTTCTTACCCGTACTCAGCAACTCATTGCACAATCTATAGAGCTACAGGCATGAGATTAAACGTGTGGAATTTGTTTGTGTAGCAAGCCCCTGCACTCAACAGTGCTCCTTAACCCAGCACCTGAGACAATTGCAGCAGCACACATTGCCAGAATTACTAAATTCTGTGCAGATGGGCGAGTCCAATAAATGGTAGGCTGATACGTGAAACCCAACTGTGTTTGTGAGAGCAAAGTTCAGTTCAAGGCACCACCTGTCAGGTCAGGAATAGGAGTCATAGCAGGAGTAACCTTCCATGTCTTAACAAGTTAAGCAAGCAAAGGAGGAGGGGAGAAGTATATTGCTCTCTGCAGCATTTGGAGAGGTACAATAACCTGGAGGGATAGCTTGCATGCAATCAAACACTCCACAGCTAAAACATGTTTTGCCAGTGTTAGTCTGTAAGGTCACAGGTACATTTCACTGTTTCTTCACTGCTCTGAAGATGACACAAGCAGCGGGCAGGCAAGTCAGACTAAACTGTGTTTATCCAAACACGGAAAGAAAGTTTTATAATCTCACAAGCCTTACCTTCTCTTTGCCCCCCTCTTTGCAAACGTACTAACTTAAGGCCGGCCGTCCAGTCTGCCAGACTTAAGTTATGTTTCCATAGGGCACGAGCTGGTGAACAAGCGAAAGGTAAGCTATTACACACACAAAAACCACAGCAACATGGCATTGTAGAGGGCCCCAGGAGAGGCCATCAGCTGTCTCATTAATCAATGCACAACACCCTTGAAGGGGGCTGGTTTGCAGTGTTGTGTATCTCTGTGTGTTAACAGCTAGGAGAACTGTTCCTGTTCCAATCAAAGCAAACAGAAGAAAAAACAGAGCCTAATGACAGCGTACTTGAAACGATGCTAAGTCCAATTTCTGAATGAAACACAGCTCAGAGTCAGGCAATGAAACTGAGCCTCCAATGATGATTGTCTAGCCTTTTTTGCTCGCCTCTTAAATGGTCTTGGACTCAGCACATAATTTTTGAGAATCCAACTTAAAAAACCTTCCTTGAGACCTTGCTTGCAGAGATGCTGAGCAACAGCCCTCAATGAAATAAATGAAAGCACCACATTCCCTTCTTTCGCTATCACCAGAATTTTAAACCTGTATCTGAATTGAAGCTTATACTGTGGTCATCAGTGAGCCCCAGCCGACCCCGTCTTCCCCTGAGCTAAAACTGAAGGGCGTCACTGAGCTCCTACACAGTGATCGGAAAGTTTCTACCTTTTCCTTCTGGCTAAGTTGTCTGCCACTCCTCACTGCTGTTATAAATTGCAGCAGCGTGGCATCTGGGGTTGCCTGAACTCCCATCTGCCTACTCCCCGTTTGGACACAGCTGAGTGAAAAGAAAAAGGGGAAAAAAGGGGGGGCACGGGTATATGGAACAAAGTCTTTCATCTTCATAGCAGCAAGATTTTAGATCTAAAGAGTTGGGACTCTCGGCCGCTTTAAATTGAGGGTTATGGCTGCCAATTGCCAAACTGAAGCTACATATTAGTTTTCATCCAATCCTATGTTGTTCAGGCCATCGCTTTTCTTGCCCTTTGTTTCCTCTCAGATCAGTTAAGTGGAAGCAGGTGTTTTCCTACCCTGCTAATCTCTAGCACATTCAGGCAGGCCCAGCAACTGCTCCTGTGTCCCAGACAGGTAAATGGAGCCAGGCACTTAATTGCTGTGGAGGGTAGCCATGTTAATGGCTCCATACAGCAGCCCTGTTAAATGTTTTTCCTTTTGCATACAGTTTGCTTTTGTGTTGTTTCCTTCTTCACAGTTCATCTTTACACAGACCTTTGCTCTTAAAATGGGGATTTCTAAAATGAAGTGAGGTTTTGAGCTGCTCTGGGAAGTTCTGATAGTTAATCCACTCATGTAACGTGGCAGGGTCCTGAATGCAACATCAATGAAGGCCATGGCAATAATACTCTCTTCTTGCATTATTTCATAGCCCTAGAGATGATCAGTCCAGCAGCGCTCATGTAACGCACTATTTCACAAAATGTGATTGTGCTTAATTTAGCAGCACAAATTTGCAAATGCCAACAGCCCCCAGATTTCAAGCTTTACAGACAGACCCCACACAAAGATCTAATCTAATCACAGCTGCAAACACAAAGTCCTTGCTTGCAGTTGAACAGAAGCACTGTCTTTCAAACTTGTGCAGCCGTAGTTAGTGTGCAGCCCTGATTCATGCTGGGTTTTAGATTTTAAGATGTTTTGGTAGCTGACATGAACCGGTTCCCTGTGCTCATAGCTGCTGGAACATGAGCTTAGCATAGCCGCTAGGTAAACGTAGTTAGGCTGGTACCAGACCACGGGCTGGCCAAGTCATCTGGTCAAGTTACACACTGAACTAGTGCTGCAACGAGGCCTTTGGTTTAGCAGGGTCAAGACTCTCACGAACCTGCAAAGGGTTATGCGGACATACCCACAATGCCATAGTCTAAATAAAGGCAGTAACTGAGAATACCACAGTATCTTGCTGGAATGATTGACTGACTTTCCCAAACACTATAGCACATATTATAGGTAAAGAAAGGGCGACTGAGAGAAAAGTCAGTGACTAAGATCACGAAAGACAAATGGCTTACATGCTATTTGCCCATCATGCCTTTAAAGAATTAGTAGCAGCAGCGCTTTTCCAGTTGTCACAGTCCAGCAAAGAACCTCTGAACATTAATCTAGGTTTCTTCTCCCCGCCCACAAACTATTTATTAGGACAAACAGTATTCCCTTTCCCTTCAGACCTGCTTAATATGTAATCGGGAACCTATTGGGCAAGAAGGTAGCATTGACAACATCTCTGCCCACGCGGAGACGGTGTCAATTCTAATACACACTCGCTAGTTCAGACAGCCAATGGAGCAGATCTTCCCTAATCGCATCGCGTGACAGTGCAAATACAGCCCTGACTTCACCACCATCTCGCGCCAGGAGTGAGCATAAACAGGAGAGTCAGCACTCCAGTTCTGCAAGCGTGTTGCCTCCACACTGCAGCTTGCTGTGCAGAGCTAATGGCATGCAGGCCTCTGAATCATCAGCCCGCAGTACACCTCAGTGAGTAAGTTTCTTCCTTCCCCCACCCCTCCCATCACACTTCCATTACATGTTGTAACAACTTTGTATGTACCTGCTTCTCCAAATCCTGCACCTAGGAAGCTGATGAATCCATGGAGGGAACATGACCTAACAGCAAAATCACCAAATCCACAGCATGATTCAGTGCTTAACGCTGACTCTTAAGTTAGATCCCCTATAAAACTACAAACGGTACAAGAAAGGAAATGGTTAAAGACACAGTTCACTGCAGCCCAATTTTAACTTTTCTATATTAAGTAAATAAAGCTAACATGAAATTCAGGTCAGGAACTATTTGTTCAGGGTCAGGTGACTTCAATTCAGCTAATCAGCGAGACACACCTTACCTTTTGAACAATCTCCCACATGAGATCTGCAGTTAAAAACAGGTTTGCTGCAGATCAAGTCAGCGAATTACAGCATAAACACCCACAAATACTAGAACAATGGACATAATTTTCACTCCTAAAAGCATGCAAGCCCCAGAGTACAGCAAGAGTAGGGATACACCAACTAGAGGGAGCAGAATCTTGCTACGCAGAGTCAGCTGCAGGACCCACAATATATTCTAAAAGACCCTAACAGCCAGAATATACCATTGTTTAGACCCAGTGTTTAGATTAGTGGCAAAAAAATCCACCCATCTGAAAGCTTACTCACTTCAGATGATGTTTGCTACATTACTACCCTCAGACCTGTTCACATTGAGGATAGCAGGTATTTTGTCATTGACTTCAGGAAAGCATGTTTAGGCCCACTGACTTAGCCAGCTTTGGTAAAACTTACAGCAGCCACTTCCTTCCCAGTAAATTTAATTTAAGGCTATGAGCCACAGCATTGCTCAATTCTTTATAGCAGTTTTTTATCCTTCCTGTGAAGTTAAAAGCCTTGCTGAGCCACCTTCTCCTAGCATGCCCAAGACCACAAAAAACAGCTCGCTCTCCTCAGTGTGGAGCAAGGTAGTTCTAAAAGTACATGTAGTATCCTGACAGGTAATGAGTTCTGATACTTGTATTGCATTGTTTTCTTAGATATTACACCATGAAACTTTTAAAGCCTGTGCCTTCTTACAGGAAGGGATACCATTTTGACAAACAGAGACTCGACTTCAGCCTTTCTCATTTCCTCTCATTCTCACTTCCACTGAGAATATATTCTAGCCCACTGTGTATCACTGACATTCCAACCTATCTTTGTTCTATCTGTCCATTTAAATAACCCACTATTTTTCCAGTTACTCACAATTTCTTCATATGCGGCAAATGTTTTTGTTTCCAAGGTATCTCTATGAAATTGCCTGCTGCATATCCATCCTTCTCGTGCAGGTTCAGCTGTATCACGACAAAAGAAGCAGAGCATACAGAGAAGGTCACTTGCCCGTTCTGATATGTGAGGGTCTTTTTTTATATATATACACATTTTATTCGTGTGTATATATATATGTGTGTATATATATATACACACACACAAGTAACTTGAACTTTTCTTCTGCTTCCATTTATTTTTTGTTGATGTTGATAACCTATTAATTTTGAAACGGGCATAGGACAAACGTTCCGATGGGCCGTATCTCACCATCAAAGGTGACATAGGAACACAGTGTTGAAACAACTGAGACAGATGCTTAAAAAACTATCATGCTTGATTTTGAGAAGTTGCCTGCTTTTTTCTTAAGTTCAAATTCTTGTGGATAAGCAAATGTCCTCTGTGCAGTTAAACCTTGGTTCACGCCCACAGCACAGACAACTGAAATTGTAAGTGATAAGCAGTTCATGGTATATTTCCTACCTGTAAATATCTGGAAACAAACTGGGAGGAAGAACTGACATCTTTCTTCCAGATCAGATCCTGAAGAATTTAATCAAAGCTCTCGGTCTATGTTGCCAGGATGACAAAGATTTTGGTTGCACTCCATCTTACATGCAATGGCCATGCCGCTACAGAAAACACACACTTCAGAAATGCCTACAAGGCTTGCCATTTGTTTTTCAGTGCTCCAGCTAACACAGCAGATAGACTCGCTCATGACTCCTGCAGCACCAGTGTTGTGTGTTCCAGAAGCAGCAGAAACCAGGTGTATTACATGATGGAAATACACCTTGTTTCTGTCCTTGCAAAAATAAAGGAACTAAACAATTTCACTGATACATTCAAAGCTCTGACCCTACAATTTCTACCAATGATAAAATGGTAAGGCAAAAGAAACAAAAAACTAGTCTCATGCCTGGCTTAATGCATGCAACCATCAACTCTGACATACAAATCCATGAAGTGCTGAACAAACATAAGATTGTCTTCCTGAGCAGCTTTAAACATCTTGTTTCGTGGTATATTTTTACCCAAGTCTGATACAACAGACTGTTGTTTAAAGCAACAGACTCCTGTGTAGCAAAAACAGATCTAACACCCTGGTTAACCTCATGCTTTGAACAGCAAGGATCAGTTGCATTTAGCACTGACTGCTAAGAAACCCCTTATAACTGAAAAGAAAAATCTGCTTTGCCTTATTGGACAGGCAATGCTGCTGTTTTATTTTGTACAAATTATTTCTCTGGCTTGGGCTGAATACACACATAGAGTGTTTGATTACTCAGTCTTGGGTGAAGAAAGCTGCCTTTGTGCTGAGGTGGGGTTTGATTGTATGTACTTAATGTGCTGATATCTTCATCTGTTGCGGGCAGAAAGACTCTCCACCTAGTTAGCTCTGAAGAAGTCCTTTGGTCTGCAAGAGTAATGAGTAGCCTAATTTAAGCCTCCTGATTTTGGTTGAGCCAAGCTGGAACTGTCCTAGAACCAAGTGGAATGAGCAGACCTTATGCTTTGTCTCCTCATCTTAGGGCTGGAACAGAAACCGCAGTACTCACCTGCTTTATCGCTCAGATGCAACATTCCTCAAGAAGTCGTCAGTGTATACAGAAGTACCAGATCCACATCCATCTTCTAGTGATGAAAGACCAGTCAAGTGCATAGACAAATAGCCATGGAATGGCCATCTCTTCCAGGCAGAAAGGGAACACCCAGAGCAGTGCATGGAACCTGGCCTTTGAAGTAGAGTCTTCATCACAGAAATGGGACAGCATGTAACAGAAGGGTATATAAAAATCGATTTACTAGTAATACACATAGGAACTGAACAGCATCTGTAAAAATTAGATTATTTAATGAGCTTTTCCAATCTCTAAACAATATTACTCTGTGAGTATGCAGCATAGAGACAATTTCTGTAAGGGTCAGTCATGGATCACTGTATTCCAGGGTAGCATTTTGCTTTAAGAAATGCACATCTGTTAGATTTGAGAGCATCTCACAGTCATGAGACTGTTCCATGGCATGGAATAGCTCAGCTTTCCTTCACAGTGCATGGTCACCTACTTACGTGCTCAGAAGACCCAGTGGTGTTTCACTCAGAATTGTTCCAAAGAACCCAGATAACTTCAGCCCAAAGTTGCCAAATACCTTTACTGTTCCTGCGACATAGGCAGAGGGTTTAAGTTATGAATATTCAGGAACATCAAGCCCAGATGCTGTTTTGCAGCAGGTGACAAAACTTCACAAAGTTTGTCAAGAGTCTGATGTGAGTTTTGATCTGAACCTGTCTTTAATGTAAAAACAAAGATAAAGATTAGGGAAGACCTACTCTTTCCATAGCAATCCACCTTTTCAACTGCATGTATCCCTTTAGTCTACTGCAACATGAGACACATTCACGCAGTGTCATTTCTACATTTACCTGATGGAGTGATGTTCCTGTTCAGCTCCATGAAATGAGGTGATGTCCATGTCCCTTCCTGCATGTATGTTCCTCCTGTATTTGAATGTAGGAGTCAGGGTGTGTCAGAGCCACCTGCTAGAAAACAAATGTCAGGAATTACTCATTCAAATCACAAGTGACAAGGACGTGGGTGATGGTAAGCATGCAACTGCAAAGGAGATGCCTTTGGCCTATACAAAGAAAATCACATTACCACCTCATATAGTATGAAATACAGACAAAGGACAAGAAGGTATCAGCATTACCTCATGCCAGCAAATGGCATACCCCAACTACAGCTAGCAAAGCTTTGAGCTCTGCTTTTTTTTTTTGGGGGGGGAGTCATAGCAAAGCAATGTTTCAGATCCCTGGAGGTGAGAAGGCCCACAGTACAGGAGGCTGACCCTTGGAATATGTGCAGTCATCCCAGGATTAACAGCCTTGATCTTGTGAAATGTAAAGCGTGTGGGGTTCTCAGCAGCTTCAGGGAATAAACATTTTGCAGTGTCTCAGCTTTGCTGCTTTCATAGGCAGGTATCTCCCACCAGCACCACTCAGGAACGCTGTCCCCAGCCACGACTGCAGCACAGACATGCCATCTCCCCAGAAAAATCACTTCTCTGACAAAAACTCTGAGCATAGCTGTGCTGTATCAGGGCCACTGTTCCCTACATAACATTTCCCTTTGTAGACTTGGTTTGCGTGTAGGAGATTACTTCCACTGCGATTTTTCCAACTCCAACCAACTGTCCAACTATTAAATTTAAACCAGCTTTCCTAATCTCTGATACTCACACCTGTTTACCTGCTACTACCCATATTGTTGGCAACTGCATCTGTTTCAATAGATACAGTAAGCCTGGGTAAATCCAACCAATTTTGGAATACTGCAAGACAGTCGCTGCTTGCTAGATGCATCCCCCTAGACAGGTAGGGGCACGATAGATATCAAGTAAGCCAAGCACACTTCGGTGCCTGCAAGCACTTATCTTGTTTTCAGCAGCAGATGTGAGCTGTTTCAAAGGCTGCTGCCAGGGCCTGAGTAACTATAAGATTATGTGAGCAAATAAAAAAGGAAGGTGGGTACGATGAAGTTTCCTTCCTGCCATCCTATTTATGACACAAATACATTGGTTTCCCTAGACAAGCTCGAAGTATTTCACAAACACAGAGGGCAAACAGAACAGAATCACATACTTGTGAGAAAGAGGGGCTGAAAGATGATGCGGGCATGGTATTTTGTTAGGTCTTGGGGGAACGAGATGGCAACAAGGAGAAATTTTAAGGGGAGAGATGGAAGGGCTACCGGTTATCTCTACCTACTGCAGCTAAATTTTAAAATTACTGGGAATACCTCTTACATTCTGATCTGTCATGCAGAACTGAAGTAAATCCACCCAGCTCAAGCAATTTACACTAGCGCCCAGTAAGCTAATTAGACTTAGACCCATGTAAAGCAGTATTAGAGAGACTAAAATACATAATCCAAACTAATAGTCCAATAGCAAACCTGATCAAATGCCCACTCTCGGATGTGGAAAAACTCCCCAAAATTTTGAATGGGCAGTCAATTATCTTGATAACTTATCTTTGACAGAGACCTGACTGCAGACTGTGAGTAGTATTAGCAAGGCAGCTTGCAATGGGACAAAACCACTACCTGACGCGGTGCCTTTTGTACCTGCTTCACAGTTTTAAGATGAGGAGTGCATCACCAGGCCAAGAAGTATCAAGTCTCATCCTCAGAAAGGGGGTAAAGAAAAAAGAACATAGCACTAGAAAGAAGACCAAAATCACAGCTATAAACATGCTACACAGTGAAAACAGAGGATGTCAAGAATACAACCAGTTTCCTAGGTCCTTACAAAACCATACTGTATTAAAACAAGATTTCAAAAGCTGGCACATTAATAGCAGTCCTTGTGCTACAGACATTTATACTCGGTGACCAACTCCTGCTTCCTCCCCAATAATATAAAGTTTGGATGATGCCTGCAAAGCTTGTGGTACAACTTCAGTAGCAACACTGCAGTTCTATTAGATCTTCTGGACCTTAAACAGCCAACAAGCCAGTGAGTAAAATGACATTTCAAAACCAGATCACTTTGCATGGATAAGTCAAATGAGGAAGCTGACTAGTGCTTCACTGCCTGCACATATTTGAATGCCAAATAATACAACAATAAAACCACAACAAACTCAACTGAGCAGATCCCAGGACACTGTAAAGGAAAAATACCACAGATCATCACCAAACACTCAGCAATAGGACCTTGATGCACAGTGACCCTAGTACAGGGTCTTACTTGAGTGTATAATGGTAAAATTGGTTAGGAAAAAAAGCTTTTTAATCAAATTTTACACTTCAGAAGAGATGGTTTTCCTTCCTGCACCAAGGTGGGGAATATGCACTTCTACCTAACTGTAGGTTGGGCTCTCTTCCCATTGAGATCTGGCATCCCATCATTTCTCTGGTTATTTGAATGGCTTAGAACTTCATTTGATCAGACCTAGGGAAAGTATCAGTAAAGATGAGGTTGCAGCTATGTCTTTGCAGACTTTTGAGAAACGCAGGAAGCTACACCAAAGACCATGTTAACTGTCCAGACAAGACAGTAACTGGCAGAGCCAAAAAAGCACCCAGGATACCAGGATAGCGTTGGTCTGAGCGCACCTGGCAGTTTCATACACTATCAGGCAGCGCAGCGTGCTTCAGGACGTGCCTGGACAGGCAAGTAATGAGGCAACCTTATTGACAGGAGGCAAAAAGAGCCGAGAGCATGCAGCGTTCCCAGCCACTCCCCAGACAGCTCTTCTCTTGTTAGCTTACACTACCTGTCCTAATGGAGTGCGAGAATCTTTTTGGTCTTCCTGGAAAGCAATGGGCAATTCCGGTATCCTGGTTAATATCTTCCTGAAAAAAAATCCTGACTGGAAAAACCAAACACTTTGTACAAGGAATCACAGAGAAATAGTGGCTATTTGACCTTTCGGTCTCTGTACTGCTAGAGCCAAAGTGTGTATTAAAGTAGAAGTAAATAGAAAGAATTATTTTTGTTAGATTCATCAGAGCAGTAAGAATCTAGAACGAAGCCTGAGCAAACTGGAGGTCTGCTTAAAATAAAAACTTGCATCAAAATGTATTTTAAAAATATTTTTAATTAGCACAAATGTATCATTTTTCAAATCGCACGTTCAGTATTAGAGATGCAGTTAGAAAAAGAGAAAATTACACTTTTCAGCTCACCAACAGAAGACCAATGCTAATTTTTCTTTCCCATTAAAACAATTTATCATTATATGGGAAATGTTACACCAGTTTTATGAATCCCAAACGTCAACTTGTCCCAAAGACATTACACTTGAGGAAAACATCACTATTTTTCTTGTCATTACATGGATTTATCATTCTAGAAACCTGGAACGTAGCTAGTTGGAAAAAGGAATTGTTTAGACCATTGCTTTGTTCTAGACTCCACTGGAAGCCTACCCTACTGTCTTGGAAATTGCTGCAAAAACAAGAGTGATCATTTGTCTGCCAGCATGGAAAATCTCTTCTGGAAGGAGTATCTTCAGGTAGATACTGTTGCCACAATTTTTTAGCACTGGGACTTTCCAAGGGGTCTAAATAGCACATTTCCCAACACCCCTCACCCCCAAGTAGTAGCTGTTCAGAAAGAGAACTGTATCTAAAGTTTCCAAAGATTTAGCTGAAGAAAAAACCTTGAGAAAGTTATCAGTAGCCCTAATTTAAACTTAAGAAACATGAGTCTGCCTACCCAGAAAATGAATAAAAATAAAAACAAAAACATAGCTAGTTCATACTGAACGTTTGTACAGAACATTAAGGCTTGAGATGAAAAATGCTACGGCAGCACAGAGCACTGTAATTTTACAGTGAGCTACATTTGACAACACCATCAGGGAAAGGAGCAAGAAAAAAAGAAGGAAAAAGCTTTTTACAAAGCAAAAAGGGAGGCAAACTGTGCCTTCCTGACAGCTGGCCTCATCAGTGGCATTAAGTACAGAAAGGAGGCAGGTATTATTCAAGAGACAGCAGTGGCAGGACTGGTAGGAGATCAGTAGTCAGCACAGGAAATGTGTTTTGAAAAAATCCTAATTATGGTTCTTCTCTCCCAGTCTATCCTGTGCTGCACTGTAATTACATGAACAAAGCTGAAAAGGGGCCATTTCTGAAGAAAGAAGTTGTGATACAGACACATGAGAGCAAAATCCAAAACGTGTTTACAGACAGTGGACGCGGTGCCCACACTAAGCTAAGAGAAAAGACAGACAAAAACAGACAAAAGGAGAAGCAGCAAGAAAGATACAGTGACATCCTGTATCTCTTTCTCCATGGTAGCCACTTTTGCTTTTTTAGACATTTTTTAAAACCACGCATAGCTCATTTTTTCCTTCTAAGTCAGAGGAAACAGGAGGGGCAGAGGCATTAAAGGAAGAATACAAGCCACTCCATCACTGCATGAGCACATCTTCTGGTGCTGACAGAAGCCTAAACACACTGAGGTCAATGCATCTATTTAAGCCTATCTTTTATTACCTATAACTAATTCCAATGACTGCCTGGATTCTGACAGATTTCAGTCTTGGGACAAAGGAAAACTATTTCACTAAGAACTATTTTGCTCTGTTATGCGATCAGGACTTTCAACAGAGCTGCAGAGCACTACCACTGGATGGCATGGACCATCTTTGCTGCTGCAAAGAGTGCTAAGGGCAGGCTTCTCCAGTATCAGCATTTTCATTCCATAAAATTTGAACTACGAGGGCAAGCAGCATTAATCCAGCTTTGAAAGTGGAAGAGAGCTGCTGACAGAAAAACCTGAGAAACGACAGATGTCTTCTCACGTGCTGTCAAGTACTTACCAGAAACTCACTTGCATACAATTAAGATAAAAACATTTTTGGTGCTAATCTCATCAGGAGTTTCGCTGAATCCTCTTTCCACACCAGAGTTATCTTACCATAGAAGACTCTGCTCTGTTGCTTCTCCAAGACCCAGGGGTTTTTTTCCAATGGGCTCTTGTGTATCTGCAGGAGGAGTGTGCACCCCAGACTGTCAGGAAAGGTACCTGCATCATGTTGGGCCACCAGCCAGGATGCTTGGACCCGAACGGACAGGCACTTGCCATAAGTCATGGGACTAAGAGCCTGTTATGGATATGAAAGAATACCACAGGACTTACAGATCCACAAGAATAAAGTATGGAGAACCTCAGTGTTACACAAACCCTCCATAGTATTCCTCCTCAAAGCCATATCAGAACCTGGAGGACATAGCGCAAGCTGTGCCATCTCAGGGCCCTATCCAGACATCACCCTTCACTCCCAAGTTTACATCTATAGGACATTGTATACATGCAACTTGACTCGGGCAGCTTCCTAGCAGCTATCATACGTGCCATTTTCAAATTGCCCCAAGGTTTCCATTCTACAAGGCTTACAAAGGGTCAATCCAGATTTTTGCATCTTGCGACTCTCGAAAAGTTGCATAAAGCCCCAGTCCCCATTTCCCACTCCTAGCAACGCTGCTTCTGTGGCTGACTTCACCTACAATAATTGGTCTCTGAAGGACAAGAAATGGCAGTTAACTTGCGCTGGGTTGCAAGGTGTGGGAATGGAGGAAATTAACACCAACTCTTTTTTCCATCCCAGTGAATAATGTGATTACTGGGGAGGGAGAGGAGCGGGGGAAGAAGGGCTGAGCCTTACATCAGCTGGGAGATGGGTTTTTATCTTTTTTTTTTTTTCCTTTTAAAACAAACAGATGGGGAGACCATTAAATTTGCAGCCCCTACCACACAAACGTACATCACAGCAGCTTTTGCCAATAAAACAGTTAAATAATGTGTTACTTAAATCATCAATACTCTTGTGTTAAAAAAAAAAAAAAAAAAAAAAAAGCCTCTCTAGGGAAAAAGAAGGCAGCAGCGTAACATCAAGTGATGCCAGCACGTTGAAACATGACATTCTGGACATTAGCCACACAGTTCAATAAAATGGTAGAACTGAACGAGTCAGTTATAACGTATTGTTTTTTTCAGTTATCACATAATTACCACTTCCACATCATTTTGGTTTGAGTCTCACCAGTTGAGGTGTAAACAACATTCCATATGATAATGATGCTTATTCCGGACTAGGATATGCCTGCACAGAGGCATGGTTTTCTTAGGAGAACTACTTGGGAAGAGGGTCATCAATGTAGCATCTTATTTTCTTGACAGCATGCTGCAGCAGGCATCCAATTGCATGGGATCAGCTTTGCTATTTGGTGTAGGGGGGGAAGCTACAGTACCCCATCAAGCATTCAAGCTTTCAGAAGAAGCTAGACCTGTTGTCTTAATTTATCTTTAGTACCCTTATACCAGTATTTACAGTAGTGCACAGGGCATTTCCATCCTGAAAAGTTGTTATACTAAGAGCAACCAAAGTCAACACATAACAAACATTAAGATAGTGAGCGCTGCTTGAAACCTCTCCGTCATCTACTGATTTTGGAAATATTTCACAGGGACCAAGTTGGAACACAGAGATGCAAAACCCTCTAAATACAAATGCTTAGATTACTATTTCCTGAACGGGCAAGAAGGGGAAAGGATTAATTTCATGAACATTCTCGTTCTTGTGAACCACTCACCAAAACTGCTCCTAAACGTTTATGGTCAGTCCTGCCCTTGCTTGCAATGGGACTTGATTCAAGACCTTTTTTGTCTCCAGCCATTTCTTTCACACATTACACCCAAACCACTGCCAGTGAGCAAACATGTGCAAACATCGGTCTTTGGCTGAAGCTGGTGTTGCATAGCCTGTAGGCTTTTACTCTGTGCTTAGAGTTCAGCCCATGCAAGTATCAATTAAATAAACTATTCCTGTACTCTCCCTATTCAGGGTAACTTTTTATTTCTACACATAATGAAAGATCTGTTCACAAATGTGGAGTATTTAAGGTTAATAGTTTCGGTCATTTCTTATAAGCATTATTCTGTTTCCCAGAATACAGGTGCATCTTTTGAGTACATTTTCCCTTCTGCCTTAATTAGATTTGAGCAGGCACATAAACAAGGATAACAATTGGCTCCAAAACTGAACACTATTAATACTGCAACAGTTCTGAAACTCTAGAAATTCTCTAGCCAGGAAAAAAAATAGGGATGTAGAGTAGTACCAATCAGTTTATATGCCAGGCTAAGATACAGAGCCTGTTTTCATCTGATTTTTCATTAACTTGCCAAGTTAGTAAAGCAGATGGTATGAGCAAATTCCACAGAACCATGCTTATAGCAAACTTTGAAAGCATCTGGTCTTGGGGGGGGATGACACACAGACAGAAATCAAACTGAGAAAAATCTGGGAAAAGACCAAACAGAAAAAATACAAGGGATAAAAGCCATAAACAATTAACTCTGAAGGGAAGAACGTTTGTGTCCAGATTTTGCTGATTAAAACAACACAGTTAAAGCCAGTATTTAGTGTTTGTAACTTCTAAAAATGCTTCATCTGATTCGCTGCAGCCAACAGTTTGGCGCCAAAAGACTCAGGGACGTTTCAGTCCAGTTTCTGAAAAAATCTCATCTGATGCTGCATATTTCTAGAACATTTTCTAGAAAAATCCATCCTGTTCTTCATTAATTTGATGATATCCATGGAGCCCAACCCTTAGGTTCTTAAAACATCATTCAGGTTTAGTTGAGATGAAAAAGGGTTGCTTTAAAACTGCTATTCTTCCTGCAGGAAGATATGATTACAACTTAATATTTTCAGAGTTGCTTGTGTACTGTGGTGGGGTGGCTGTTATCAGCTACTGAAACATCTACCTCTGTCATTGGTAGACCTTAAACCATTTCGTAAAGGAAATTAACATTCTTTCCATTTTACAGACGAGGAGGTGGAAGTGCAGATGAATAGCAGCTTCCCTGAAGAGACTCCTTTGGACAAAAGTCCAGGTGCTCTTGCCCTTAAATTACACACAGTATCACTGTCAGACATACAGAGACAAGATTTTAGCTTTTGGGTTGAGATTTGCCCTACGCAAATCCAGACAGACTCTGCTCAAGTACAACATGAATCCAAGGGAAGTGTGAGGGGGAAAAAACATCCCTTTCCTTGCTCTTGACCAGTCAGGAATGCCTAGCTGACCATGTAAGTGAGACAGTCCACACTGTGCTAATAGTATAAGGAGAGTATATTTCCACTGAACCTGCTGGGAATGCTAACGTTTTGGTGTGATCCAACAGATGTTTGGGAGGTTCAGATCAGGAGAAAATATGACCTTAACTCTGAATTTCCTGGTTTACTTTCCAACTTTGAACAAAGCAATCTCTATTTAAAAGATACCTCAATCCACCAAAACCCAGCTAGTTAGAACATGTCTTTTTCTCTCTTGGCACCCTCCAAGATAGCCTCTATAGAAAGGGCACTGGAACAGTGTTCCGAGCAGAACGGCAAGCATGCCACTGAGCACACTCTGAGTCATCCTTCCCACCACAGCAGTTAGTAGGAAAGGGTGTTGGCCAGCCAGGAAGCTCCCTAGATGAGTCATTATCAACTACAACCATACCTAGATAACCTTGGCATGGCCTTGCTTAGCTTGGTTCATTAGACAAGACAAGCTCCGTGCTGCTACTCCTCCCATCTTCTTTTTGAAAACTGTCTACTAATGGCAGGAACTATTGAGCTAATTGAACGCAGAGATTTTAAAACTGAAAGTCAAGAGACATGTAATTGCATTTAAAGAGTGGAGGATCATTATAACGAAAATAACCGCAATAAAAAGAATGAAGAGTACGAGGAAAAGCAAGTATTTGCTACCCAGCTGGACAAAATCAGATTCTGGCAGTTTTGCTCAAGTCATTTCATGATTTTCAGCACTGTAAGCATTTTCAGTGCTTACAAACATTCCTCCAGTCTGCGTACCAAATTTACAAAAGACACCAGCAAGACATTAAGAGAATCCTGCCCTTTGCTGCGCAGAACTCTGCGTACAGGAATCCTATCCCTGACTCGTTACTGAGAAATATTAGCATTGCTATCATAAAGGAGAGACAAATCTTTTGAGATGGAGACACGCACCACTGCTACAACATAGTGCAAGATGCAAGTGACTTGCTTTCTGTGTGCAAGATAAGTTAGCAATGCGGGATGGCCCCATATTGGCCCTGACTGCTATGCCCAGTTCTACTTTGAGTACTGATTTTTCTCGCTTGTGAGTAAATTTGTTAAGAAGTTAATGACTGAAATTAGATTATCACTTTCTGGCCTTTCGATTGCTTAATCTGAGGTGGTTTTGGCCACGATGATTGTTAATTACTGACTATCAAATAGAAAGCGTGATAGCACATTATTAACCTTTAGCTAGCCTTAACACGGTGCTTGACAAATATAAGTAACTTTTAAAACCAGCTTTCTCAAAATTAGTCATGGTCCAATTTACACACCAGTAGTAAGCGGTAGGAAAAGTCCTACAGAAACATCACATGCCACATGAACAAAACGCCATGTGTTTGTCTTAAGGTTTTCTTCTTTTCCCTGGAATTCCTCAGAATCCATGAGAAAGGGAGAGGTAGCTGAGACCTGGCAGTTCACCTCTCCAAGGGTAGGAGAGCATGATGCAAATAGCGTAAGATACCGCACCTGTGCCCTAGACTAGAGAGGGTCAAACCTGCAGGTATTCTTTTGGAAAGCTTTGCCTGCCATCAATGGCCAGTTCTGAGGTTGTCTGCAACTAAAGTCAAAAGATTTCCGTCCGGATGATGAACAACTCCCTTTGCAAAAGCTACTCCCTTGACAGATGCTGGGGAAAAAAAATTGGAGTTATGCATTACCATCAAAGTCCCCAAATGTTTACAAAACATTTATGTACATGTCACCTATTCCTATTCTTCTCCCCCCTCATATGCAAGCTGAAACTTTTTCCTCCAGCACCACTCCAGTGTTCCTTTCTCTAGCTCCCATCAATCTAACTTCAGGCCAGGACAGAGGGCAACGATAGTGCTGAAGACAGCTGAAGCCTGCCACACTTGATCATCTCAACAGACTGACAGTTCTTCAGCTATGTGAACTCCAGGAGCATTGTGTTTTCAGCTCACCTCCAAGACGCCTGAAATGGCCTTGCAGACGATTCCTCTGTGCATTCCTCAGAAAAGGGAGGAAAGCTCACTTGTTCTGAAAATGCGCTGGCTTTACCAGTCAACTTGCAAAATACTTGTCAGGGAAAGATGTCAGTAGCATCAACTAAAGGCCTGCTAGGGATGGTTTTTAGAGTTCATCCTACCTGGGGCGGAGGAAAGGACTAGGTGACCTCCCGAGGTCCTCCTATCCTTTTCGTCATTCGTTCCATGGCTTTCTGATCATTTTCCTGCACTGCTCGGTTGTTTTGTAATAGCTTATGGCACCAGTGGACTTGACTCTCAAGCAAAGGATCTATCACTTGTTAGGCACATTTTGTTTGCTGTATTTTGCTACATTAGCTGATGGCAATGTATAAATGAGTAATAACGCTGCTGATGAATGAATTTGCCAAGAGCTATCACCAAGCCATCTTGCTACTCACCACCCCACGCTTCTTTTGCTGCTTACAGCATGTTGCTGTGAAGTACCCCAAACATGGTTTGACACTGTGTAGCATGCAGAATTCCCATTGCAATAGAAGCTGTAAACGGGGTCGCCAAGGAGACTATATCTTTTTCTGGCTGTTCTCTTTGCAATGCACTGGGATTATTACGTTTTGTTTGTAAAGCAATCCTTTCCTTAAGGGTCATGTCGTGAGATTATTAAAACATCATGAAATAATATAGATTTCTCTTTCACTACTTTACCTGATTCCCTATCTTCTTAAATGAAACAAAGGGAGGAAGTAGGATTGACAAAACATAATTCATTCTGCTCTTTTTCTTTTTAACCAATTGCTGATAATTTTCACTAAATGGGGAAATTGGCCCAATAGCTCAGTTTATCAGTATATTTTTTTTGTAAAAAAGGTATTCTCACTTGTCCCTATTCATCTAACACTTAAAACTGCATATCCAGTGAAAAAGCTTGTGTATGTTTAAAGAAATTCAGGTTTTAATCTGTTGTCCCAATTGATGCTCCATTTTATTTTCATGCTGCTGAAAGGGCTAAAACCTGTGATTTGTATCACATAGAAGAGTTCTGACAGGTTCAAAACCTCCTCCTTCTAACCTGTAGTTTATTGACGAGAACAAAATAAAACTTGGAAGCGACAGATGAGCTAACCTACAGTTCAGAGCTGCAGGAGAGTGTTTTATTCTATTCATCATTTAGAGCATGGCTGATTATGCCTCACCGTGGCTGAATTCACTATCTTTTTTTTTTTAATGGATCAAATATTCAAATTCGATATGACTGTAGCCAAAACACCCAGGTCAGCAGTTTTGGTAAAGGCTGTTATGTTTCTTACTGTGGCCCCAAGTCTATTCAACTAAAGTCTGCCTATAGATGATGCTGTTTCTTTTATTCTGGAAATGCAGCAAAATAGATAGATGTTTGCTAAAAACAAAGGTAGGCTGGGACGGTCAGCTGTCCCGTGGCTGAGCTAACTCAAGTCTTCTCAGAAGAGTAGGCAAAAGAAAACCAGCCCTTCTTCAGAGGGAAGGCACAGAGCAAAGGGGAAACAGCTGGAACCGGAGAATGGGCTTGCTGCTCTGGATGCTCCCAGACAATGGGAGTTTATGGGAAGTTTCCACTTTTAGGAAGGCCAGGTCTCCTCCTACACCCCCTGTCGCGCTTCTTCCTCTGGGAGCATTTGATGCCCTGACACCTCTGGAGCAGTTGCTGCCAGCCTAACTCTCCAGGGCTTTGGCAGAATTGGAGTAAGCAAGTAGGGCCGTGGCCCCTCTGCTACCCCTGACAGCCCATGGTAGGCAGTTGCCTACTTTGCCTGTATTAGGGGACATTGGCCTAACATTAAGAAGGTTGTTTTAATTGAGGTTGGGTGCCCAGCTGCCTCAGCCACTTACAAAAAGCCCTGAGACTATTTTTTCCAAACCTGGGGTAATACTGAGAAGCAATTAAACAGTACTCTCCGAGAGGAGCTGCACGCTGAGTCCAAACCAGGCAGTGACTGGAGATAAGTACAACTACTGCAGGATGCTCACACAGTATAGAAACCGTTGTCAATAAGTCGCATAATGCTGTTCTGTAAAGAGCTCCTAGGCAAATGTAATAATTTTATGCTGTGTTTTTTCTGGAAGTATTTGAGGCCAGAGGTTGACTTGGACTGTTGGAGTCCACATGCTTCAAGCAGAAAAGACAAGCCCATTCAAGTTAGCATCTAAAATAAGAGCTTAGGGGACAGTATTTCTCCATCTACCCCAAGATCTGAATCCTTCCTAAACAAGGAAAGTTGGGGGCTGGGGGGAGCGGGTGGATGAGAGTGAAGGCAGAGAAAGAGATAGGAAATTGCTGTCTGTACTAACATTTATGTATTTTAACTGTAGATCTTGGGACCTTTAAAAAAAAAAAAAAAAAAAAGAGTCTCAGTTACTGAATTTAGTCCATAATGTTGAAAAATGCATCTTGGAACTCCTAGATTTTTTTTTTTTCATAGCATCCATGACTTCAGTAGATGCTGAAAAGCATGGAAAAGCAACATACCTTAGAGGATGTCAGCCCTAAGGCATGAAATCATTATGGCATGTGTTTAGGAACTGAACTCTCCTTCAAATCAATGGATGTAAATTCTGAAATGCCTTCAAATCTGGCATATGGGCTTTGATCGCTTCTACAAATAGAACTCAAGTTTCTAAATCACTTGGAAGCTTGAAAATTACACTGAACATGAACTTGATTGATGGTGATGTTTTCAACTTGCTGATTCAAACAGCTACTCTAGATGAAAAAGGAATTTCTGCTTGCAGAAAACAGGAGGGATGAGCTTGGAGAAAAGGGCCATAAAACAAATTAACACAGGGCCCTCCAGGCATTGGCTCAAAACATTTCATTCCTTTGAGATGAGGTACCTTTGGGGAAACAGAAGCAGCAAAACAAATGACAAATGGAAGCCAAGGGATGCAAATGATGAAACAAGAATGCTGAAAAAAGTTAGATAGTATTTGAGGACTAGATTTTTGTTCTGTACATTATCCAATTCTCTATGCAGAACAAGCCTTTAGACAAGTCCATCTAAGCATTCATACTGGAAATGATTCTTTTCTTTTTTTTTTTTTTCTTTTTTTACGTGACTATATCAGATCAGGATGTTGTCACACACTGGAAGCAATGCATTACAGACTGGGGAATGCCCTGTAGGCCTTGATACCATAGCAATTTGCTGCTCTAGTCCTACTTTTGCATTCAGTGAGAAGTAGGCAATATAAAAAACTTGCACCTACTGGCCATGCAAGATTCTGAAATCTGCACAGGATATATAGGAGAGACAATAAGAACACCAAATCTCTGAGTAGACCTTTCTTGAGGAGCAAATTGACACGGCAGCAATCAATATGAAGTGCACAGAAGTGGCACTAGTATATCCAGCTGTGAGGGACAGAAGCCCAACTCAGTCAACTTCAGAAATCCAGAGACAACATCCTCAAATGGCTTGTCTTAAAGTAAACTAAGTCCCGGCAGCTGTTCAGCCATAGTACTAGGAAGCCTTGCTTTGCTAGCGATAGAGAATACTTTTTTCTACACCATTTCCACATAGAAGCAGGCTAATGAAAACTGCCTTTGCCGTGCCCAGGCCTGCAACTGGTGAGGCACCAAATACTGTGCTGGTAAACTATCTGCCACAGTCCCCTCTGCTTAGAGAGGACCGACAGTCCAATTTATTCTTGCATCCTCTATTACAGCTTTAAGTCCTTATACACAGGGTGGAAGGCACAGGCCTCATCTTAAACTGGAAGGTAGGTGGGATGGGCGGTTAAGAGCTAACCCTCAGTCAAAGGAGGAAGTATCAGGTGACAATTTTGTGAATCACCTACAAAAAATGTAGATCATAGCCTCAAAAGAAAAATCCAGAAAACACACTACAGGGAGTTTGAGAGTATAAAGAGTTCTGAGAAGCATCTCTTTACACAGATTGACTAATAAATAAATTTCTGAAGTAATGCATTTAGCTAGCCTAAGTCTCCTGTGGTTGGTTACATCATCTCTTACTGCCCCTGTAACTCATTAACTTGCAGCTTATCTCTGCAACCCTTTCTGTGCCCCTAATGCCAGGCAGTATGTTCTCCCGTAATATTCACTGGGCTGAGCATGACGTGCCAGGCACGGCTGAACTGGAGAAACACAGCGGTCCTGGGCTGTGTCAGGGCTATGTAACACCCATCAGCCCCCTCCTTAGAGGGGTCCCACAGGCTTGAAACCTTTTCCCAGCACCTCAAGTGGCAGCTTCCCTAATTGGTGACCCTATACTGAAGCATCACATATTGAAGCAGAAGATGCTTGAACGGTTCGAATGCTGCAGCACAAATATGCAAACAAAGAGTAAAACCAAAGCTTAGAGTATAAATGTGGAACAGGGAAAAAAAAAAAAAATCTGCATCGCTGAGGGAGACCCCCTGCCTCCCAGCTACAAACACATTAATTCCCTGCTATGCTTTCAGTCAAAGGTTTATGTCTGGTATAAAACAGCACTGCTCTCTCGTGTCAGCAGAGCTTCACTGTGTTACCGCACTCAGCTCTGTAGATAAGACACTTCCTAAGCACTTCTTGAGATAGTGGTGCAGCAAAGGATTATTATTTTTTTTTTAATAATTCTCTTTATAGCTAGCCTGACAAGTACTGACCCAATCACAATAGAGCTTGTTCAAAAGCTTCCAAAAGCAACTCTGTTGCTGCAACCACCCCTACCGCCCACTTTCCAACTTGAGTGGGAAAGCTGACCCTGGGGGAAGCACTGGTAGTCTTCCACCCTCCACATTTACAACACATGCCAGTAAGCAAGATTCATCACAACATCAGTTCCGCATCCTTAATTGTGGAGAACTGTGCAGCCCTTCAAAATGACAAGGTCTTTTCCTAATTCTGACAGCCAAGAGGGAAAAAATACAGAGGCAGAGACTGATTCTTCAGCTTCCATTAATAGCTCAAAATAACATACTCAGTTTCTTTCTGAAGTAGAAGATAAGAAACTGTTGCAACAGGTCACAACTCAGTAGTCCTTCCCCTGCTCTGGTAGGACTGAAAGCAACACTGGGGCCTGGCTGGAATTTCAGTGAGGATTTATGCAAAAGGAACAAGCGTCTCTATCTCAGACCATCCAAGATTGTATGCTATCTTCTTGATTTTTAAGGCGGATAATGGGAGGAACAGGGAAAAGGAAAGACGGGTAACAGGAAGAAATGATTATGACCCACAACTGATATAAGAAGATTGAGCTGTGCGGAATTCAAGACTGTTTTTCTTTTTGTTTGGTGGTTCCTTTGGATTTTTTTTTTTTTTTCAAAACACCTTGAGGGTTTGCTCCATTATATTCAGACTATTTTCCAGAAAATATTTTAATATTAAAACAAATATTGCTGTGCTCGTGGCTTCATTTGCAAATAAAATCAGAGCTACTGTAAATCATAGAAGGAAGCTGTGATTCAAGGCTACGCTATTCAAATCCCTTTTTGGTTATGAAATGCTGATCACTGAGCTTAGAATAGTTCTGATGGGAGCTATTGATATTCTGTTGCCATTTCTTCCACATACTGTCTTTGTTTCAGAGACACCTGACAGGATATTAATGTTTAGTTATGCAAAGTGTACCCTTATTTCCAATGTTAATTATTAGAGCCACTGATTTCTTCAATGACTTCTCAAAGCTAAGTTAGAGAAAGATATTCACAGGAAGACAAGTAAAATTCATGAGATTTATGTCCTTTCATTGAAAGTAAAAGTTAATCTCTCTGCCCCTGTGAGTTTAAAGATAGTCAGAAGGTACTATTGACTTTTAAAGCAAGGATGTAATATTGTAGAACTTGAAAGCTGTGGCTATATTATACCCCCGGAGACATTTAACTTTGCATTTATGGCACTGCTACTAAGGTTTTTTGGTTCCTTTTCCCTCCAACCACCCGAAGAAAAGCCTGTTTGCTGTTATATAGGTATAGGGTCCAATAGGTGAGGAAGCTAATTCCACTTCAAAGACCAATGCTTCAGCACTTCGACATCCACACCATCTGGTTAAATACAACATCGCTACCAAAACTGGACCAAAGTATACCAAGTGTTCCCCCCTCACTGAGACACTTCAGTTTGCCTTATTCAGATATACTATATATGTTGCTGAGCATTCCAGGTGCCGTTTATTCAGTTCTAGCAGCAGTTCCTTCCAAAACGATTACATACATACATACATACAACAGCCAAGTGTTAAGTATCCAGGCTAGTCTCATGAAAGAGGTGATATTAGGTAGGGTGATAGAAACTTTATGGATTTGGGTTATTCGGAGGTTTTTTTGCACACCTATCTTCTGGATATCCTTCAAGTGAAGCAGGAGAAGTAAAATTCACTGAAAATGGAGCTTACGTATTTTAAAAGTTTATTAGCAGTAGCTAGATCCTAGTCTTTAAATCGCTTTCTCCCCCTCCCCAAAGATTTGGATCTGCACTCAGCCTGCAAATCCTGGCTACAGGCCAGATGTAAGTTCAGCTGCCCCTTCCCCACACACCAAAACACTTTCCAAATACTCTGTTTCAGTCTTTAAAAGTCTATCATGGTTTGAACGTGGCAGGAGTAATCACTCCATGCTCACATTTCATGGGTCCTGATCCAACTCCTACTGGCATACCGCTGTTGATTGATTCCAATGGCCTGACACGACCACGTTACATGAGCAAAAATAACCAAACATCTGGCTCTATTCTAAAAGAGTGCACATAGGAAAGTAAACCTAAGTAAGCCAGGTGCTGTTAACCCCACCACTACAATAAAGTGCAGCTAAGGGGACGATTTAATAACCAGCAGCAGAAGATAAGAAAGCTTCAACTCCCATCTAGTCCTTCAGTGTCATAGTCAGGAGAGTGCCTGGACCACAGTAACCTGAAAAGGACTGGGAAGAGAGAGGGGTGGAGCCCACACCATGGGAAGCAGTTTTAGTCTGCTTCATGATCTCTATTCACAGCAACTCAGGAGTTAACCAACAGTAGGCTCCTGCACCTTTTATTTGCCTTGGATTTGCACCAAGTTTGAGTCATCACCTTCAAACAGAAGAGAAAAAAAAAAAAAACACAAAACAAAAAAACCAACAACACTCCCCCCCCCCCCCCCCCCTTCATATTCCAAAAAGGGCATTCCCATACCAGGATACTTTTAAGTTGTTACCAGGGAAAGGAGCCTTTCTGATTAAAGTGAATACATGCCTGTCTCCTCTTCTGAAGGAAAAACAAGATCTGTCCAGAACACTAAATAATCACAAACACATTTAGATGTACTGGTGTCTGAATAAAACAGGACCTCTAGATACATTATGTCATATCTGGCTCTATGGAAAGACTTAGCTTTTCTGTAGCTCCATTAAACTCATACTGTAGGTGGGACTGAGGGCTTTTATAGTAGCAGACTATCAAAGGAACGCAAGGAATGCAGGGTGTAAACAGATGAGATCTTTTCCCCCAGTCTTATAGAACAACCTAGATTTTTTCCCTTTCCTCCTAAGCTTTAGAAATTTAAATGAAACACTGAAGCATGCATGTTACTCAAGTGCACCCTGTCCTCAGTCCAGGATTCAAAGCCAACAATTCACAGGTTTTTCCTGTTTAATCAGGGGTTGTGCAGGAACTTAACCAAGCTTTGGAACCGGATCCACTGGCAGTTTGGGTTGAAGTGGAAAAAAAAAAAAAAATTGACCTACAGCACATTAACCCCTCACTTTGCTATTTCACCCTTATTGAAGTGCTTACCCTATGTTTACCAGTGATATCCACTGCTCATGCCTCCACTGACTGGATTTACTATCCTAATGGTGTAGAGTTTGCTGTACTGGATAAATAACAACAAGGGACCCAGGCCAGGCTTGCATCTAAAGTCAGTTTGGACGCTTCTAGGAACCTTTCTCAACAGAAGCTAAATCAGCTGACATCTCGTCTCAGTTATATGAACTATTTCACTTGTGATTCAAATAACAGTCTTATGAAAGCTAATGCACTAGCAGAAAAGGGATACATGAATCACTAAAGAATTACTTACCCATCCTCTATTTCCTGTCTGCACTGGACTCCTTTCATTGCTTGTTTGGAGGTTCACATTTAAATGTTTCACTGCCCTTCCCAAGTCAGTATTGCCAAAGGTTTGGCCCTTTACATGTGATATGTGGGATTTGTTTTCTCATTTTTATACAGCAATTCTAAACCTACATTCACATGTAGAGGCAGTCAGTCTTTTGCCAAGATAGCTATGTCAGTCAAGGAGAGACCAAGGACTAGCACATGATAAACACATGTAAGGGATATACCTCAGATTCGGAGATGTACTTGAAGTTCAGCCAGAGAAAGCAGAACTACTTTAGACTAGGAGCACAGTCCTTTCACAGAGCTCAATTAAGACACAGGAAGAAGGTAGAAGATAATGTCTAACGCAAGAACTGAGGTAGAGAGTTGTATCTGCAGGTGAGAGTTAAGGACAGCAGAAGTGATGCTTAACCACGATAGAGATATACTGGCAAACCTGTAGCTAGGTGGAAAACTGGAAGTTAAAAGTTTCTTAGCTAATTGATCCAAACGTTCAACTTCAGACTGACTACAGCATCCTTTGTATGAACAACGCTACAAGAGCTGAAGTAGATGGCCAATGAGTGAATAAGTCTGACATGATTAACTCATCCGAAAACTTAACCCACTAAGAAATATCATTAGCACATATATTCGAAGCAAAGCAATTGCCTGGAAAAATCAAACATGTACCTAATGAGTTAGAATATTAACAGAAATCTAGGGAATTATAACAGTAGTAAAATCAAAGGTTCCATCTGAAGAACCTCATTATCATAATTTTTGAACTGCATTCATGTTGCGCTTTTGCACATTCAACAGCACTTGACATTAAGTAGTGAATAAGTATTAATTAACATTCCATCCCAATCAGGGCAAGAAGGTTAAACACTATGCTGTCTTCATAGCTAATCTTTAAAGAAAACTAAGAATTGCCTGAAACTCTAAAAGGGGAAAGATTTCAAGTGTGTATCCTGGTAGTAGAGATTGGAAGAAGATAAGGAACAGTGTGAAACCTTCCTTCACTTTTCTTATTTCTATGTACAACTGGGGATAAACTTTAAGTCCACTGAAATATCATTTAATTGGGAGGGACCGAGTAGATACTTCATGTCTTCTGTTCTCATTCAGGAAGTTTTTTAGCTAAAGATTCTTGAAAGCCTGCATAAATTTCCCTCATGTACTTGTTTATATATCCTGCCCACATGTTCATAATAGATAGGTTACACACAGTTTCTTGATCTCTATTCTTAACATGAGCACCCCACTTAAGAATTAATATAGTCTAGGGTTCCTCATCTCCCTGATATAACTGTTGTTTTAAGTGAGAATTGGGGTAGAAATTCCTATCAGCACTGCAAACACGCACCACGAAATCGGACCAAAACAAACAAACAAAAAAATCCTCTGTCAGACACTCCCTCTCCCCTCCTCTTCTCCAGGGAACAATTCAATGGAGAACTCTCTATAGGGGAAGCTTCTGTGAGTTTGTTTAGCTTTGTTGTCTTCCTGGCAGTTTTGCAGCACATACTTTATTCTGCTACTAAGTTCAGCAAATGTTTAGCACCTTCAGAAGGTTAAAGGGCCATTTTCTCAAGAGCCAAGCCTCTTTTGTTTTAACTAATTGATTTGGTGTTAAAATCCGTTGAAAATGGAAGTTGGAAAAAAAGACACTGGAGCAAGAAAACAAGAAGTTTGAACATTTGAAAATGCCCATGATCACTGAAGCCAGTTCTCACACATCTCGGTCTTTTTAACCACCTGGCAGCTGGGCAGAGAGCTTCAGAAGCTGATCAAAGCAAAGAAAACAGCTTTCCACACCAGATTCTTTCCCCAAGGCCTGTAGAACCTCTTGCCATAGATGGACTAACTGGGAACAAGAAGAAATGGAAAATGCTTCCCCCCCCCCCCCCATTTCAGCTATAAAAACAAAATTTTATATACTCTACCCAGACACTTGAGCCAAGCCTGATTTCTCTGTATGCTGATGAAAATGGACATCTTGGAGAGAATCCCCTCTATCACATGCTGCAGGGAATCAATAAAGTGCTTCAGCTATCTTGTTTTCTTGAATTTATGTTCCTTACTAACATGCAGAACAAGCATATCTGGTTCAAAGCAGACTGACAGGAGGCAAAGCAATTGTTTGGGGGCTATTCAACACCACCAGACCTTGTAACAAACCTGTAGTGTATTTTCATTAATGAGGTTTCAGTCCTTTCAGCAAAGGCTGCATTAAAAAGCAGTCCCAAAGGTAGAAGATACAGAAGGATTAATTATATGATGCAATCTTTGCCTAATTCAGTCCTGCTACTAGGTCCAAATCTAGAAACAGGCACTAAGGTAGGGAAAAGATGCCTTTAGAACAGTTGTTTGCTCAGTTACCTGAACGCAAACACTGTAAGGTCCGTGTGAGTCACTGCAATCTATCAAAAGGGCTAGTCCCACCAGGATAATGCAAGAGCGACCTGAATCCAGTAACCTCAGACTGAGAGTGCAGATCTATACAATCAGGAAGAAGAAACCAAGTGAGCTAATGCTCTGAATTGCACATCCTTAGCATGAATCACCAGATATTCAGATCAGGGGTTACCATAGTCAATCCCTTCTCCCTAACTCTGCTTCTCCTACAGCAGACCCAGATTTACATGACCAGCACAAAATCAAAGCATCCCTCAAATCTACACAACTTGAAAACTAGGAGTGACTTACTGTAATGAACTATTCCATTAATATAGCACCACACTCAGGTTGCTTGAGGTCCACATCAATAGATATAAAATGGAGAACTTTCAACATTTGATGCCATCAACACTTCCTGCAAAAAGGAAGTTACACCCAACTGGCAGCCCATCCAAGCTGTAAATTCCAGAAAACCCATGTGCACACTTAGTTTCATACTGCCCTGTTTGTGAAACAGAGAAAACATACAATATACGTGTTATTCAGATATTGCTGTATTCCAGGTCTTACATTAACGGGAAGCCTCTAGATTAGCTCTAAGTTTGCCCCTTAGTATTCCAACTTTTACAGTTCTTGTTGTTTGCAATGCTCCTTATCTCTCAAGAATGGAGCATCTTTCTAAAAAGATGAACCCTTGTTTGTTAGCATTCCGAGTTGGAAATTCCTCTAAAAGGCTGATGAGATTCTGAAGAAACAGGTAACATATATGTAACACAGAAATAGTCACATGAGTAGTTCTGATACCATGACACACCCCAAAGTAACATACTGGCAGACAGGTGCTCATAGATAGGGAAGGATGTGGATTTTATTCTTAATTGCAAACTCCATCCTATTATATCTAATTACATCTAAGAAGCAAAAATGTCCTTGCACCTCATTCTTCATTATATTACTTGAGCTTGTAAAACCAAAGACCATTTTGTTTTTAATTACTTGGGTGCAGATCAGAGTTATTTTCTATGCTGTTGCAATACTTCACAAAATAGGCATTTCTGAGTTGATAAAACAGTGTTTCGCAGGGAACTTCTAAAGCCTCTCTGTCTGGGCATCCACTTTCATTTTGATTTCTAGTTACTTTATGATTAGGTTAATCTTATGGCAGGTTTCACACTTATCTCTCACAACATATATTCTTCTCTCTTTTCTTTTCATAGAGCGTCTGTCACTCGTGTTCCATGGAAGAGACCAACATCAGCTTAAAAGTATCACAAATGCTCTTTCTAGCTGTGATTCACGTGTTCCGAAGCCTTGTTTCTTTCTGCTGGGAGATGCTACCCAAAAGAAGAGATTAAAATATGACTCGGGCATAAGAGGGAATGCATAGCGACGTTTTTCCTTGGGAAGGCAGAAACTGCTAGTTAAGGTTTTAATGGGTAGCTGTAAGAAGTAATTAAAAGCAGAGGGTCTATGAAATACACAAATTTACATTCGTGCACAGAAGGAAGAGAGAGTTCTCAGGTTTCTAAATCTCTAGGACTTGGACCAATGAACTGCTCAGCTGAGCGTGCATCACATAACTACATCGATTTGCATTGGCGGAGAAGCTTTTACAAATATTCAACCTGCTTTAGGAACAAAGAGGCAAGCCTCCGCGCTAAAAAAAAAAAACAACAGCCCTAGGGCTGAATTTTAATAATAAATATCAAAAGGTGAAAAACTTCATAGGTTGCAAACATTCAAAGACGAAACATGTAAGTTTTCTTTTTAAGGAAGGAGTACTAATTAAGAGGCAACTAGGGGTGCTTCCTGCAGACCTAGCAGAGACTCAGGCCAGCGTCAGGTTTCACACCAAGGCTGCTGACTCAGAGCAGACACCCATGCCCCTGCTATTGGCTGGCCACTGGGAAACACAAACTACACCAGTGAGTTATCAACCAGGGTGGAGGAATGTCTGACAGATGGACGAGTAGGTTTTTAAGGCAGTTTCCTCACCTAGTTGCTTCAACACCTGAAGGACAAGCAGCAACAACCTGTTGCTATACCCTGCCACCACAGCACAAGAAACACTGTTTAAGATATTTTATAGGACATCAGGTCTCTCCCATTGCTCCTTGGCTTGCCAACAGCAACACCCAGTAGTGGTTGTACCAGGAGCCATTTCTGACCTACAGATTGTACTCCAGCTAGTAGCTCAGGATGAGAAGATCCTGTCCTTCGACTCCAGGTTTGCTGCTTATGTTGTGGTCCCAGATGCTGGCCTTCGTGGGCCCAAGACCCATTTCTGTTGCCTTTAAACTTAGAAACAGCTCCTTTTGGTGTTATCATTACACTCTTCCGGATTCTTAACCGAGGGAAGAAGCCACCACTATTTTCCCAAGCAGACAAGAAACTTGACCTTTAAGAGGCACTCGGCAAACCCAACACATTAACTCAGTTTTTCTAAGTGGAAGGTGCTGTCCTGAGACATGATGCCACCAGCCTAGAGCGTCAACAAGAGTCAGTTCTACATTATCATACTCGTTTTATTGGTGAAAAAGAAACATTTGTTTTTAACATACCATTCTGCTTCCCAGTACAATTAACAATCAGGAACCCTGACATGAATCCTAGCAGAAAAATTGTCATCCCAGGGAGACAACTTTGTAAAGGCTCAGTAGTGCTTTGTATTCCATCTAAGTTTTTTGTTCCCCCTCAGATCCTACTTTTTTTAGGTGTCCATCAAGCACCCAGACTAGAGCACAAAGTCAGTAGAAAGACTCTTACTGAATTCCATGGATATTAAATGAGGCTGAGGCTGCATTATGCTCAGTTTGGATATAACCACAACATGAATAACAAGAATGTCTATTTTTATACTAGTGTTGATGCAAGAGGCTGCATTCTGGTTCCATTCACTTGGTATCAGCATATATGAATTTTGATGTTATTCTTACATCAGTATATGAAATCGTCTTGTTATATAAGATAGTATAAGACAGTATATACGTTATGTAAGATAGTATAACATGGATTTCAGTCTGAGTTACACAAGCATTTCCAAAATCACCACCAAGTTTCACAATACTTTGTAAAATATGCAGTATTATGATGCAGATCACAATATCACAGCAAGTATCCCTGTGGACCAAGTAGTGTGTTCACCTGAACACAGAGACGAAAAATAGATTCCTGCCTACATTAGCCAGATGCAACAGACTTGGAGACATACAGCTTCCAAGGCACATAGCACGAAAAAGAAAGTAAGTTTATATTACCCCTTGGATCTGGAAAACTCTCTCAAATTCTGCTTCTCATTAACAAGAAAGGAAAAAGATCTGTCTTGGGCATTCCCAAGATGCATCAGGGGATATCAAGGGATGTCAAAAGATATGTCCCTGTGTACCCCCCTGCCCCCAGACCAGTTGCTCAGCAAGGTCAGAAAGCTCCTGAGTATGATTTCTCCCAGAAAACATTTTGCCATTCTTTTGAAACGTGTTCTCATTTTACATCTCACTGCCCTATAAATCATTAGCAATAATTATCCTTTTCACTTGAGCCAAAACGAAAACAAAACAAAAAACTTTTTTCTTAGAAAAGAGATAGTAGATATTAATCAAAATCCTGACCCAAATTCCAGGAAGTGGGTCAGAGCTTTCCTGTTACCCTCTACGGGCTTTGGATCCACCGTGCTGCTTTGAAATTTTTATTGCCTATAGCCTGTATATATATAATTACATATCGCCTATAATCCGGGGGGGGGGGGTGGTGGTGGTGGTGTGATTTTATCTAAAGAGTTGAAAACTTCAGCAGTCCAAAATGAAGTTTTACGCCCTGCAATTGGATCTGGCCCCATACATCCAAGCAAAGATCCCTGATGTCAGGGCGCAGTCAGAATTGCTGATGCTACTTTATTACCACCCCAGTTCAACTGAAGGCCACAGCACTAAAAAGAAAGGTCATGACAGCTGAGGGCAGGTTGTGGCACAGCCTGCCTAGAAATAATGTGAAGGGACCCAGAAGCAGAAGAGCGTATAGGAAAGAAAGAATGGAAATTAAGGAAGTCCTGCAAGTCCAGCACATCATTTTTATATGTTGCCATTTTCAAATAAATACATGCAATCATCAGCAATAAGAAAACACTTCCTTAAAAGTCCTGGCTCCTTTGACATTGTGATTTGCCTCCACAGTATCTGTGCCTTGTTCCTGTTGTGGAACAACAGGAAGCCATTGTGCACAAGTTGCCCTGCTAGACTGTAAAGAAAAAGCACCATAATAAGAAGAGTGCTTATCTCTCTATCTAATAAAGTCCAGAAAATTTTTACAGGTATGGACAGATTCCCAAAAGAGAGGACAGACACTTGGTCTTCTGAAAATTTCACACTGAAATAAATGGCAACTATTCCTATAGTGTTCTCAAGGGCAATCTGAAATGACCTTAGGGCTTGATTTGTTTTTTCAAGGTGCCTTGAATGCTTGGCACCACGTCAACAGGGGCTGCAAATTATTGTTGCCATGTTCTTTTCAATGATTGTATTTCAAGCCCAAACCCACATTTGTCTCCTGTGTTCTGATATAGTATTAACCCGAATTTGAAATAATATCTAGTTTTGCTAGGATTTCAGTATCTTTTTAAAAAAATAAATAATAATTTCCCTTCCTCATGGATATTCAACATTCATAGGCATATAAAGCATCCCATAAAATAAGAAAATAGTACCTAGTTCATTTTCAGACAGCAAGCTGGAAATACTCCTACAGCTTAACCTCTGTGTGCATTTTACGTCTGCTTAAGAACTGCACCCCTCTATCCAGTCACATTTTTTTTTTTAGCTATCCACTCATCAGAAAGAACACAGATTTTGCATTAGGACTCCTTTGTTGAATGATTCACCGCATACCCATTTCCACAAAACCTACACAGCAATGTAAACCTGACTTTGCTGCTAACATTTGTACAACAGATCTAGGATACCTCTGAATAGGAAATGGCTTTCACAGGCTGACTGATGATCACAGTAATAAGCCAACAATGGAAGTTCATATCCCCAAGTAAATATCCAAGATATGATTACAAACAACATCAATCACTACAGATCCCTGTGTTTAAAAAAAAAAATTAGAAAGCGTTTTGTCTTTTTCTTCCACTGGTAATTTCCCTCCTGCCCCTCAAGCAACCATATCACTGGCTGAGCATTTTCAGAAATTATCAGAAAGCTAGGAACTTGCGGGTAGCTCTTTTAATACACAGGTCAGCAACAAGAATCACCTTGCTACTAATCACTGCCTCAAGAAGTCACCTTGCACCAGAGAACTGTTACCATTCAGCCTTACTTCATTTGACTCGAGTGTCTCAAAATTCAGTAATTTTTACCCTTTTGTTCCTAAACCACTTTCAAAACTGCATCAAAACATTGCCGAGCACAATTACAACTGTCCTCAAGAAGATTCTTCATTAAGAGAAGATAAAGTCTAACCACTTACTTGTTCTCTCCAGTCGTTCTTGTCATTAAATGCGAAGAAAAAAACACCACCAAAACAACAACATCTAGCTTCATTTGGCACTGTTCGCATTAAGAAAAGTAGTCAAGTCAAATATCAACTCTAAGTTCACGCAATACCTTATTAAGCAAAGGAAAAACAAGGTGGAAGATGAACACCCCGACGGAATCTCGGAACCGTAGATTTATTCCACCAAGTGCTTTACAGTGTCTGTTATCTCAGCCTTGGCTAAGCAAGAGAATGCTGGTGAAAATCTTTGCCTGGTACAGTACAGAGCCTCTGTTTCACAGGCCAGGAATTTTACATTGAATAATTTTTAACTTCAGCTCTGGGAGGAAAAACAGGGTCTCATACACTCTGTCTGCTTGATTAGGTTTTATTTATTTATTTAATGGAAAGAGAACTCCTAATTGGGGAAGGGGGGGGGGGAAACACGTGCACTGTCCCTTCCAGCTGCTACCCTGGGGTGGAGGGAACAAGGGGAAAGAGGTTAGCATAAAGATGATGAACTTTTCTGGGAAAATTAAGAGAGAACCACATAGCTGAGAGGCTGTATCTCTCAAGAACTGTAGATTATGTGATTTCCCAGTTCATTTTCTTCTTTTTTAAAAATATAAATAATTCTACTGGTCTATGGCTAATACAACCTAATCTACTCAGAACTGCTAAAACAACAGTAGTTAGCAATTCTAATCAACTATATTATTATTTGTATTTTGTTACACCTCTGTAGAGGGCCAGCTGAAATTCACGCCCCACTGTGTTAGGCACATTACTAACACAAACTAGAAAAGTCTACCTTAAGTCACAAAATAAATATGCAAAAATCTAGGACAAGAAACAAAGGAACAGGTCACCTCAGCTCTGTGAAGAAGTTATATATCGAACAAGTGCGAGAGCTGGGAATAGACCCCACCTCCTGAACTGTACCCAGACATTTAAAAGATCAGATTTTCAAATGGACTGATGTTCAAGTAACTTTGTGTAATGCAAATTACTCAAGCGCCCTTCCACCTGGCAACATGGGCCAGGAAATTGAAAGAGAGTTACAGCAAACTGCATCATTCAGTAAGATGGCACCAAGAAGCCACTGAATCCCAGGCCCATACTCATTGCCTTAGTATGTGATATTTTTAAGTGATGTTTTTCTCCTTCCACGGTGATGAAGTCCTCAGCAAGCAATCACAACCCAATCCAATGCCGACATAGACCAGAATACTTCATTCAAGGCTTTACGGATCTATTTCATCATCCCCCTTTTTGGCCTCGAGGACATTTTACCATCCTTCTGGTAAGAAATGTCTATTCTCACAACAAAGCCCAGTACAGAAGCTGCCTCCTCTCCTGCAGGCAGAAGCACATACAGACACACTAAACCACAAACCTGGCAATGCCACCTGAGCCCATTGCAAATATCTCAGTCCTTTCATAAGGCACCCTGTTATTATTGTGCATGTCATTGTTATACCCAGGTTTGATCGCTTTTCTTCAATACAGCAGCTGCCCTTTTCCACACTGAAAGCTGTAGAGTTAGTAATATAGTTGCTGAGCACCTGCACAATTAAAGCTTCATTAAAACAGACATTTAAAATTGCTGTCTCTGTTGATTACATGTTGTTAGACCAGAAAAATCAGTTGAATAAAGCCTCTGAGCTGGTCAGGAAGAAGCAAAATTCCCTGTTTCATTCCCATCTTGCTTTCTGTAGTGAACATAGTGAACATAGAGAACATTTGTAATTCAGTAAGTTGAAGTGCCTGTCCTCATTAGTGAAGTGGAAATATAGCGTATCCAGATATATTTCAGAGGAGAGAGGAACATTCTCTTAAAACAAATTGTCAATTCTCTTAACTCAAAACAATGTTTCTGTACATCTATTGTCACACACATCATTTATTGCACAACATAGTTAGGCAAACACCTGTCTAGGATGTATAAACAGGTATGCACATAGTTATAATGCAGCCTGATTGGTTTCATTGTTTAACTGCACCAAAAGCATAAAAGCAAGAACCTGGACAACAAATATGTGGAACCTTCCAGGTGGCTGATGCCGTGGCTCTGGAAAGGGAATTGTTAGGAACACATGGGCAGTTTTTATACATTTTTAAAGTTATTTTGTATTAGTATTGAAGTGTGACTTCAAAGACACTCTCATGTGCAAGTACAGACAAATGTTCACAGTTAGGTTCAATGAAAACTGCAAAAATTTACCGTTTAAATCTGAAAACAAGAAAGTTCCCCAAATTCAACTTCCTGATAGCTGTTAAAATTTGCATCAACTGAAAATAAAGGCCTGCTGGGGAAGGGCTGAAAGACCGGCTGGCCTGTTTTTCAGGTAGACAAACAGCAGCATGAATAACAATGTACATTAGCTGAAAGCACTGAAACAAAAAACCTGCAAAACATCCGTGACTGACGCTGCTGAATGTAAACCTAATCACGCCCATCTCTGGACAACTCAGTAACACACACACAGGTGTTTCTTAACATCTTAACAGATGCTGCCCATAGCAATTGGAAACTATCACTAAGCAACATCCATCACAGTAAGTTCAAAGTCACAGCTCACTTCCCCACCCACACAGTTGACAAAGGACAAACACCTTGTGTTTCTTTTATGGATGCAGAAGGCATGGAGGTATTTAAAATCACGCTTACAAGATTAATTACTGGAGCTTAACTTTCCCAATTCGTATATCCCAGAGCAGGGCTACTTTGTGCAGCACAGGCAGTTAGGGAATCTTCACTCTGGAAAAAGCAGCTAAGTAATGTTTGTAAAAGTCATTTTCCACCTTTCTATCTGTAGCAGAGTAGAAGGTACAGCCAGACTGGTTTGGCCTCCAGTGATACTCAGCCACCATGCTCTCCTGCAGGCTGATGCAGTAAGCCGTCGCAGCAGCCTTAAAGCTGCTCAAGATTACTGTGGGAAACAAACAGGTCCAGCATGGATTACCTTCGTCTGTAGATTCCTCGTGTTAAGCATAGTTCACATCAACACCACCAGACAGTTTATTTATTACATGTGCCTTCTCAGTTACTCCCTTCAACTCAAATGCATTTATGTGCCAATAAAGCAGAACAGAAGTACCTAACTTAACCATCAGCTCAGGTCTTCGGCAGACTGAATCACAGGCAGCCTACCTGTTGTACGGAGCAAATAGAACCCTGTAGTTTTTATGTAGTCGGGGGGGGGGGGGGGAATCCTAATTTCAGGTAAAATTAGTGCTCAGAATTAACAATAACCTTGCACAATTCAGGAACTGATTGGAGTGGAAGGCAACTGGCAATGTCCTCCTTTTTCAAATGCATGCAAAAGCCTCCCATGTACCTCAAAAAAATCTTTCCCCAGCAATCCCCATGTCACAAGAAAACCTCAGACCTGTATTTGTACAACGCTATCCCTTCCAAAGCAAACAGACACCATGAAACTGCAGCAGGCATTTCATATTGAGATGCATCAATAAAATGTGATTTATAGCAATGTCACAGGAACGTTTTGTACTTATCAAGTTCAAGATAAGATAGGAGGCATTGAGAAAGGCTCATTAAAGCACAGTCTGGCAGTCAGCACGTTAACGAACTTGCTTTTCAAAGCTTATTAGCAAGGAGGCAACCGGTATAAATGAACAGCTTGCAGGAGTAGGTGTGCGTTGAGAGGGAAGGATTAACCTTCTGGTGATGATTATATGAAAAGTCTGGTTACAACACAACTTCTGTGTTCAAGAAGTCCACTTATTTTATGATCCTGAAATATTCAAAAGCTCCCACAAGGATGACGAGCTCACCATGCTCCTCCCATCCATATCTATTTCTAGTTCAAAGTTTAATCAGAGTGTTTCAGAGACTAAGTTTTATTTTTTTTTCTCCTACAGGAGTGCCCTTAAGTAGTACTTGTATTTGTCAGGAGCGCACGAACACAATACAGAAACAGCACCAAAGTTAACTGCCTAATCTTAGTCTCCTGTAGTCTTCAGATGAGGTAGCAAGTCAGACCAAATCACCAGCTGAAAGCCAACTGGTGGATAGAGAACTGGCTAGTACTGGGAGTTACTGCTGTTGGGACACCCAGATGGGACTGAACAATGCTGAGAGGCAGGTGTGACACCACTAAGAGAAAGGACTCTTCTGGCTGCAGTCCAGGTGGGGTCCTTTGTTTCTTATTCCAACAATAGTTAATGCCGCAAGCCAAAAATTATCCTCTTTGGAGAAAACCCAACCTTGGAGAAGAAGAAAAGCTTCTTTTCTCTTGCTAAGATGACTTTTTTTTTTTTTTTTTTGGGTAAATTGCTACCAGTTTGTGTTTGCCATCAACCACCAAGTTTCCTGACACTCAGAAGCTTGACCAAGCCAGCAACACTGACTAAAGTATCTCCTGGAACACAAGTTCCTCCGATTCTTCCCACCCCCCTGCTTTGCTGGAAAGTCAAGTGCTTCCAGGACAGGAGGGCACTACGCCTTGCATTCTAACACCCCCAAGTGGCCACAACAACAGGCCACTACTTCCTCTGGGTCTATGAATTTCCACTGCCCAACCATTGGAGAGAGCAGAGAGATTGGGCTGTGACCGCAAAAGCAAAACTAAAATAAGGAAAAAAAGGAGGAAGGGGGGAGAAACAGACTTTTCACAGCGGAAAGCCTAAGTGTTTAAGGTAGGGATGGAACTGGTGAAAGCAATAGTCTATGATAGGGAAGGTCTTGATCAGAGAAACCCAAGATTTGTACCAATATAGAACAAAAGGAAGAACAGTCCACTGTTTGGAAAGATACATCCAATGCAGTTCTGCCTACTTCAGCAAATTGGTGACCTCCTTTTATAGCCATGTCCATTTTAATTGATAAACAGCTATGTCTTTTTCCCTCTTCAGTTGCATGTTACATTTCTAGCAGAAGTGCTCATCAAGACTGACAATTTTTTGTGCGTTACAACTTAGATTCCTCTGTCTCACCAAAGACACATGAAATCCACGGAGCCCGCTGCCATTGAGGTATGCCAAAAACACTTTGTTGTGTTACAGACTACAAAAAGCTTGCAGCTTTACAACCAAGGCGCAACTGCATTGCAAAGTGACAACCCCGCATCTACCCTAGTTCTACCTAGAGCTATATAATGAATCATTGTAAGCATTCTGTGAAATTAAATACAGCTACAGCAGTCAGTGGCTCTATGTCAGCTTACCCCAGCAGCAATGTGATATTCCACATGCATCAAAAAAATTAGCAATTAACTGCTAAAAAGTTCCCCAAGATCGATGGGGGGGAGGGAGAAGCGAGGAAGGGAAAAAACAGCTCATGACTCCCATGCATTTCCCTGGGAGACCCAATTAAACCAAACCAAAACAAACCCATGCTCTGAATCCTGCAAAGTCAGTTGCTTTTCAACTGGGGTGCTGTATTTCTCACAGAATGAATGGGCATTGTTGTATACACCTATTTAACAGCCAGAGTTATTGACAGCTATGCATGTAAATACCTGTCCAGCGTGAAAAATACCTAAGAGGGAACCTACAGCTTAAAAATACATTTAATCTGTACCTGCCCAAGGATAAACGGCTCACATACTACTTAGGTTATTTAGGGAAACCAAGACAAGCTGACACTGAAGCTGTATGGCCTACCTAAAATTTAGAAGTGCTGTAATGGTTTGCTTTTCTTGAATAAAGGTACTTCAGAAATGCTTACAGGGACTTCCTTCATCTGCCAGCTTTCACTAGGAAAAGAACAAATATTGATACTAATCAGTCCTGCATCTAGTCCTACCACTGATCAGTTCTAACACTTGTTTTTTCACCTTCTCTAACTCCATTACTTCTCTCCATCAGCAGTTTGAGTCACAGTTAGGGATACATCCAGCATGAACCTTGTCACATTTGAAGCCCAAAAGACTGCTACCATGCAACTCCAAGTATAAAAACCAGATATCTGCTACCGTAATCACAGACATTTATCCAAAGAGGAAAGTAAAAGAATACGCTTGTTCTTTTAATTCTACTACATAAAGTCACACTCCTAATGTGTTTGCCCAACATTTAAAAATGCAGCAAGGCAGCAAGAATGCCCGCTATCCCAGAGCTCACTAGTCCACTACTAGCTAATCAAATAATAAAACACAGCTCACGGAATCAACTCGCATATTCACACATCTCTCTACCAACTTCCATTTTTGCATTCCCTCTCAAGGCTCATTAATACCCAGTGAAATAAAAATACCTTTAAAATAGATAACATCACCAAAGAAGAGTACAGCATAAGTACAGTAATGCATTTTCTGCTGTCTATGATGCTTTTACAGTAGAGGCAACCCTAACCTGTATTTTCACAATCATTTGACCATGTCAGTCAACTTGCCAAATCTGAAATACCCTTAAAAATGGCTTGATACAAAGAGAACGTTAGCTATTTTGGAACATGCAGTCTTATACAGCGCAGGGGCAACAGTGACCTAAAGCATTCAGCTCCACCTACCCTGAAGTATGTAAGCCTTCAGCCTCTGAGCCCCCTCTAACACCAGCAGAACATGGAGTTAAATCCTTGAGAGGTTTGGGATATTCACTTGTAAGCTGCTTCACTTTCATCCCTCTGTCCTCTGACTTCTGCCCCTTCAGCCTTTTCCCTCCCTTCACAAACCATCCTTATCATTGCCTTCCATTTTTTGAGCATGCATTAAGATAAGGCAAACAGATAAGTAACCTTTCCCACATAGATTTACTTGCATAATCTGATAATTTACTCCAATTAAAGCACAAAATACTTCAGTCTCTCCATCCTGTTTAACCCAACTTATAAAGTAAGTATTTGCTTGGTGGTAGCTCTTATTGCCGAGGGCACTGGGATAGTACACAAAAGACATCAATAAACAGATCATTCTTCATCTTGCTTTAATTTGAAAGTGGTCTGCAAATATAAAAGCACTGCAGAAGTCATCACAAGAGAAATTAAAGCATGGGAGCAGTTTACCTAAGAACACAGGGGATTCCCCCATTTGAAATCTTTGGAGTCAAGGCTGGGTGTCTTCTAGGAAGACACACCCTAATGCAACTGGAAGTTAAGTGGGTATCACTAGTTCAGGGTTAGGGCTTGTTGTTTAAAAAAGACCAGACTAGCTGACCATTATGTTCCCCATAGATTTACAATTTCTAGCCCTCACTACAGATGCCAGCAGTGAGCAGAGCTGGCAGGAGGAAGAAGTTCAAGCAGCCAAGTAAGACGACAGGTCCTAGTGAAACTGGTTTTTGTCTTTGTTTTGGTGGAAGTTCAATAAGATAAGATACATGCAAAAAGTATGAAGCTAGGTTCAGAACATCAAGTGACATAGGACGTCACCTGTCGCATTTTGATGAGAACAGTACCAATTTTTGTTTCCTAATACGCTGGCTGTGAGACATTTTACATATGCTGCTCTTCCTCTCCTTCCCAAAATGCTGAAATATCACAGAACTTCTGCTGTACATGCTGCTTATCAGCCTCTCACCTACTCCTATTTATCAGCGGAGAATAAAACAACTGCAATAGAGACCACTACTGCCAGCAGAGTTTTTACAACAAAGACCACAGAGAAACAATATTAAAAAAAATATTTTTAAAAAACTACAGCAGAAACAGGCCTTCAAATAATCCTAGGCATGAATATCCTTGAGCTTTAAGTGACTTCGTGTTTGGAGCAGAACCTCTGAACAAACAAAAGACCATCTCTGACGAGATGTGGCAGTACTACGCTGTCTGCATTTAGCTGGCCCACTCACCTGAAAGTGTCATTAACACAATGCCAAAGGGAAGAGAGCTGGACTTTTCCCCACCGGTTTTCAATACTTGTTTGCACATCTGTTCTCCAGGGCAAAGCACAGACAATAACACTTATTGATTTTCAGTTGTTGACTTTCCGTTTCTCACAATGGCAACACTCACGGCACTAAAACATTTTTTGAGCATATTCTATCATGTAATACACAGAAGTAGAGGGAGCCAGAAAAGAAATGCATATGGGTTCTTATTCAACACAAAGTTGAATTAAATCATGCAAGTTTAAACAACTGTTGCTTTCCAAAAGCAGTTAGTTTGCGTGAAAGAGTTCTTTTTCAAAACAAACAACGCATAGGTGAATTTCAGTGAAAGGCACTTCTGCGGCCAAAACAATCCATCACAGTGCAGTTCTTGGGCCAGAATGAGAATGCTACTGCTCCATAAATGAAAAAAGGGAATAGCTGCCTGAAGGTCCATTTTCCACTCCCTGCTCTTCCATGAACTTTACAGGACCTTTTGCTTTCTGGTTGTTCTGGTAGGAGATGGTACAGTTGCTAAGTACACCCGCCCAGGGACAGCCCCTGCAGCTTTAGCATTATTAATATTTGCTGATGCCGGGTGGTGAGGTTCATGAGCCTCAGGTGTGCAGTCCAGCATGACACTACCTAGCCTAGATTTCTGTATTAGTCTGTTTGTCAGTTAATCACCTGTGAGCAGCAGAGTTTTATTGGAAAATGGAAGAGTCTTTAGAAGTTCTTACCAAAAATGTCTGCTGACAGATGGTGTACAGATCTGTTATCGGGAAATATTGCAGCTTTAAGAAAATCTGATTTCAAAAAATTGTCATACTAGACACACCTTCTGGAGTAATTATGCATCTTCTTTAGAAGTCATCATGTGTATGTTGAACTCCTTTGCGGCTCTTTCCGCTATTCTGTACAGAGGGAATAGATATTCTGATCTACTGGACTGCTTTATCAGTTGCTTTGAATTTAATATGTAAGCTTTGTCTGTCTCATCTACACAGCTGAGTTCATAATGTAAGCAATTAATTTTACAATACAGCAACATAGGGCGCTCTGGTCCATTCAGTGGATGTATAAATATCTCAGCATCTCGTATTAGATATATGTTTGGATGGTCATACCTGGAAACTGATCTTGAAGTTATAGAGTAAGCCAATTAGCCAAATTTACATAGTGTGGGAGTTCTGGAATTTCAAAAGCCAAATCTGACACCACAAAGGAGTTGAGGATATTGCAATGTTAAGCTCTGAGACACCTTAGAAACAAGCCTTAGACAGCAGCCACTTGGTATCGGGGAAAAAAATATCCTTCTGCCTGCAACAGCAGACAAAGATCCCTGTTCAACCCAAGTGCTTAAGGAAAAGAAAGCAACTCCAGACAAAGTATCTTTTAAGAGGCTTTAAAGTCCATTTTATGTATGCTTGCAATTGGAAGGAATAGTTCTGAATGTGAAGTGATTAGCAAACTTCCATATCCATTAAGTATAAAGGCAAAAAAGGCAGACCAAAACAACTGTCAAAACTTTGCTGCCTTTGTTGCTTTATATTCTGTTATTTGAGCTAGATAATAATTTGCCAAAACTCAATCTTAGATCTTTAAATTAGCATATGGTAGGGAAACAAGAGTGAAAAGCAAAATGTTTACGCCCAGCTTTATATGCAGAGAAGGCTTTGTCTGATCAGAGCAGAGAGGTTGCAAAATGTAAACATAGTAATTAAGGCACTCATTCTAATTGCAGGCAGTTAATTGTACTGTATACTGCCTAATTGAACCACTCTCTGAACTACAAGCCCTACATTATTACAGCCTCCTGACAGATCACTGGAGTTTACTTGGGGAGAGGTGTTACTCCCCTCACCTGCTCATTAGTCTGACTTTTAGGGATCCCCTACTTCCACATCAGCTTTTTCATTATCATTCAACTCTAACTGCTATCCTCTTCAGTATGAGAATTACTTAAGGAGTTAAAGAACGGTGTCCATGGGGTTAAGGAAGCAGATGTGAAATGGGATTTGCGGAAGCATGTTTTATAGCATTGAAACAAACAGTGCTCTATTTTCCTTTTTCTGAGCAGTTTCATACATTACATAGCACTAAAATGAAATATACTTTATGAGAAAGTCCCCCAGCTAGTTAAGGTTATAACTCCATTTCTTCCAAAATCAGTTTTGATACTTCCTGAAAGTAGACAAAGAATTCAAAGGAGTAACATTGCTTTATAATAGTAAGTTAACAAAGGCTTCCCTGCCCAGCAAGTGCTGGCATTCTATCATAAATATAGCATACCAGTCCCAGCATTGCAATAGAAACAGAGTAGCATACCTATAAAGTGTATTTTGGTATGACGACTGAAAAATACTTTTGAAAATTTCACAATCCTCTTCCTCCAGTCTCAAGACAGATGGGGTCTGCTGCCCAAGAGATTGTCTTCCCAAAGACAAGGCGGGGGGAAGGAAAAAAAAAAAAAAAAAGAAATATCACACTGATTGTGAAGACACTCATATTCACTACCCTTAAGTCTGAAGACATGGAAATGCCAACCCTGCTCCAGTGCAGCAACCAGCAGCCACACCTTGCTGCTGTAATCTCTCGAGCTCGCCATTTCAGGCACAGTCTGCTCATGGCCTGAGCAGCCTCTGAGGTACCACCAAGCTTCAAAGAGGATTCCCCAGCTGTGTTAGAGAAAAAAACATAGCTGCAATAAATTGTGCTTGGGCACAGACTCAACAAGGTGCCTTCCCCAAGCTTTTACCCTTAGGCTGCTACCTGAAGCGTTTTCTGCGTTATTGAATCCTCTAAGTATTAAATAACCACGCTTTGCTAAACCATTCCCAAGACTCAATCCTGACAACTGTGGACCAGGTCTGTAGGTCAAAGACTTCCTTATCTGTTCTGGCTTTCAAGATGCACCTGCATTCACTCTCTGACAAAGATGAATTAGCCGCCAAATTCAGGACAAGACCAGCTCCACAACAGATTTGTTTGTTGGTCTTGGTTTCAAGGCAGACCAACAAATATCTGCTTCCTGCTCTGCAGAAATGCACATGCAGTAGAGGGGTGTCCTTATTCTTCCATCTTCACTTAATTTAAATTTTTAATTGTGAGAGTCCACACGTATTAAATATTTCATATTCTGCAAAATTCCCACCAATAAGGTAGCACACAAACAGGAAAACATCAGCATGGATTCACCGTCAGGGAAGAGGTCCACAGATAAAGTTTTAAGTGGCTGTCCCAGCAAGATTCTCCCATCCCCGATCTGCCCTGTGGCACATGCACTAAACATATGGAGATACCATAGCAAAATGCCCTCCGTGTTTATCAATGCTAAAAAGAAGCGAAGCAGCAGCAGGGACACTCAGGCTCTTAAAGTGGGTTTTATCAGCCTAACATGCACTATTAAACAGTGATATTAAACACTTGCTCCCTTATAAAAGTGTAATTACCACAACCCCTGTATACAGAGAACTAATTTCAAAGACAACAGCACCAAGGAAGAGCTACAATATGTACATGACTGGTTTTATGGTTTTTCCTTCATGGTAGTCAACTCCTGAATAGCAAGTGCTTGGCTAACCTTTTACCAAAGGCTCGTGTAATATCGTCTAAGTTTAGACCACCAATAGTTCAGCAAGCTGACTCTCACTTCAGGTGATGCTTTGACAGGGGGTTACATTCTTGAAAGAATAAGGTCAGAATAAAAGGTAAGGCAATAGCAGACTGCTGTGGCTAGGACACCAGAACAGTAAAATAGGCCATTCGCTAAAGCCTACCACCAGCATGTCAAGAGTACCATGGCCAAGTAAGCCTTCTAGGCCCGAATGTTGCAAAGCCTTCCCCAGCCTAAAACAACCACCGCAGAAGACAAGTGCACCCCTTCCATTTCTGTCTCAGTTTTGGGTGTCCTAGGATCTCAGCATGTAGGACTGGAGCCCTCAATTCATATCACACACACAAACTTTATTGGAAGGTTTCTGCTTCATTCTGGTATTAAATAGGTAGCAGCCATCTACAAAAACTGGGCAGTGAGCAACTGGCAGCTCTGTGTGGTTGTAGGCATTTGGGATTGGCAACACTGGCAGCTATCCTGTATTTGAGGGCACCGGATCCCTTCAGAGAGAACATTCATGCTCTAGATTGCCTAGGCTGTTCCAATAACCAGGCAAAAGTACAGTAACTGTTGATTAGCCACATCTCAATTAACAAGATCCCATTTCCATCACTCCATCTCACACATCCCTCTGCAGCGGTGCAGTGTCAGGACAATACAGAAATCATGTTGCTCAGACCCACATCTACTCACCTTTTGTTTAGAAAAATCCTGTTTTCCACAGAAAAGCACACTCAGAAAAGATTTTTTTCCTTCCACTTATTTTTTTTTGCAGTTTAAGTTTGATGCTTTTCACATTACATATATTGATTTGTTTACATGCCCATTCTCTGCTGAATAAAAATTCAGTTCTAGCAGCTCTTCAGTAACTTATATTCACTACATTTAACTGACCTTTAGTCCTGGTGGGGCAGATATTCACATCACAGGAGAACACAGACTCATAAACCAAAAACCACATTCACCTGGGCTATGCTTATACTGTTATCAACCATACTTTCAGGGCTCTGCCAAAATTTAGAAGCCTTCAAGCCAACAGTGTTATAGAGAATTAAAATTTGTTTAAAACTCAACACTGGAGATAATGAAGTTTCTATCAGAGAGCAGTTCAGACATTTGTCTCTCTTTTGGAATTAGATGAAGCACTCTCCCTGCTGAATCTGAAGTGGGAATGTGGATAATTCATGAAATTACACGCTCGGTTCATCTTAATCACTGTTCAGCTCTGAATCTCCTGAAAGGATATTTACCTGTAGAACCAGATTAGCTCATGCTGTGTTATCTGAGGGCAGCATATGCTTTGAATTAGATTTTCAAATATCATCTCCCTACTTGTTCTCTTTGTTATATTTTCCAACTGAGAATTTCTCATGAAGTTGAGGATTTTTGACAGGATGCAAACTAAAATTAAATGCAACGTTAGGGCTTTTTCTTTCCTTATTCAACATAAAGCCCTTCTCCTATCATCATGACAGATAGTAAGATTCTATTTACCATTCTCTCTCTCTTAATCAGAAATAGATTTTCTTACTGAAATTGTATTGTAGAATGAGGAAATAATCCATAATGAAAAAAAAAGCAACCACCATTATTTTATATCTGTGGTGTACATATTCAAAACTATTCACAACCAAGCCAATTAAAATGTCAAATACTTCTGCTGAACAGATTCTTGATCTGCTATAAAAACGTAATCTGGAGACCGCTACTCGGAAAGACTGGATTCTTTTTGATGTTTAATACTTTGTGTCTTGCCATTTCACTGCTGTGAGGTGCTACAATGTGCAAAGGGTCAGCTCTGGAGCGGCACCCAGCACATTCCAAAGCCAAAGACGTGATTCTCTCTTTTTTTTTTTTTTTTTTTTTTTTAAACAGCTCCTGCACTGGCAAAACTCCACCAGCTGCTTCTACTTTGGCCTTAAGGGAGCAAACGGGCAGTGAAATTTTGGCGACAAATACATCAGGGTAGTGTGTGTGTCCATTTCATCACAGAGCAGAGAGCTGGGGACTGGTTCAGCATTCGTCCTGCAGATGGGCAAAATGAAGTGTAATTTTTGAGATTACGCCGTGTACCACAAGGTGTCAGTCATATACCACTTACTATGGCAGGAAGCCGCTGCAGAATGAGTCATCTTTTCAGAGCATGTCAAAAGTTTTGACAAGGCGCAGTTTTTTAAGGAAGGGTGGTCCAGAACATGACGCATAGGATCTCTGTTTCACTCAGTGGTGATGATTGATAACCCAATGCTTTCTGAACTAACTCTAGCACAGAAACTTTTACTGCCACCAGAAGTACACTGAACTTTGTCAAACCCCCACCAAACCCCCCTGTAAAACAATACTGGAAGTTTTCAGTGTAGCTGACCAGTTACTATTGGTTGAAGAGAAGAAAAACAACCTTGTAGAAACATGGAAACCTGAGCTTTAAGAAAACCCTTCTACAAAAGCTTTACACATCCAACAACCGTTATGATGCAAATAAACACAAATAAGCATACAAGGAGAGTGCTATACTGCATTGCTTCCTTTCAAGTAGCCTCTGCTAAGAAAATTTGATTTGTTCCTCCAAAGCATGCTAGCAGGATATATTAAGACTGTACAGTTTGCACTAATGGATGACTAATGGATGAAAACGGGTGAAGCTGCCCAGCTGTTCTTTGAGAGGAAAAACCTCTGATAGCTGGTCTATGCCAATTACAAGACAGTTCTACATGCCCAGAAGTTTACCAAGGAGATATTTTAAATCAAGATAGTTTGGTCAATCACACAGGCAGGAAGCTCAGGGAAATGGAGAAAATCTTTTACAACTTCATGCATGAATAGGCTTTAAGGCCCCCTGCATGTTTTTGTCCAGAGCCTCTATCAGCTGGGAGCAGGGGCAGCGTTCCTTTATTGCCTTTGTTGCTTCTGTACAATTGCTTTCTATCATGTCCTCCTCTCTGCCTTAGTGCTCTTAACAGCACTAGTTAGAAACACTAGACACCAACTCCGTCAGGTAGTAGAGTGCATTAAACTCTGATTAGAGACTGCCTTCTCCTTTCCCCGGAGACAAAGAATCCTCACGTAAGTGGCACTCGCTCTGTTCAGCTGCCTGGGCTTTTTGAGCAAGCACTGCCCAGGGGATGTTTAGAGCATGAAGCCTTTGACAAGCCTCTGTTTGAGCATGTAGCACAATGCCAGCTTTGTCCCACTGAACAGGCTTGCCTTTCTTCCTGCATATAAATATAACCGCAGGACTCTGCACCTCCCAGGAAAAGCAGAGGCCTCGAACACAGGGCTTGAGCGCAAAACCAGAAAGAAGCCCTGTTATGTGCTGGCAGAACAATGGGGAAGGGGTGGAGCAACAGCCATGTGAGCATCAAATAAAGAGCAACGTCTCCTCTACAGTACGTTCCACCTCCTGCTCCACAGATGCAAGACACACGAGTGGAAGTAACACTACTGAGCCTTCCTAACACCCACTGAACTCCAAAGGGGAGCAGGACCGAGCCCAGAGGTCTGAGCGCTCAGCGAAGTGCTTTAGCGCACAATCCATCTGCTGCCAAACAGACACTGGAAATCAAAATGGCTGGGGTCTAAGCCAGAGGGCTTGCATGGACAAAAGGTCTCCTGCTCTGTAAAAATGGGAATTAGCTCTCTTCCACAGCCTGATGAAGGGCACCAGGAGCCTAAGGAAAAAACATGCTGCATGAAGTCCTCAACACCTGACACCCTGCTTGCATGGGTCATCACCTGCCTTCCACAGAAATGCAGGTTCGTACTACAACACATATTAGAGACAGAATTGGCTATCGGTATCAGCCTACAGCTTTTAAAGTAAAAGAAAGAGACACCACAGGTCTATACGCAAATAAAAATACTAAGTGGTGTAAACTACAATCGCTAGAATCGGTTTCTTGCACACATGTACTCAGCATCACAGCCCTCCTATAGTTTCATGTAACATGAACATAATGAAAGATCCTTTCCTTTTAGTTACAGTAAACACCATTAGCACTAGAAGCTTATCAGAACCCTTGCTCCTTAGATGGGCATGAACAAATGAACACATACTCCCTGTGCCTGCCCACCCACCCACCCACCCACCCTTTTAGGCAAATTGTTCTTAGAGCCCAAGAACTGCAGATCTGGCTGGAACGTGATTCTGCTGCAACAGGACAGGTCCTGTTTCCATACTGGTCATAACCAGCTTTTTGTTTACTTGTATAAGTCAGGGGTTATAAAGAAAGAACTTATCTCTTCAAGCCATCATTGTTAAAGAAAATTCATTCAAGAACTGACGCAGTTACAAAGTGTTTAAAGTGTAAACAAGAACAACTATCTCCAGCCATCTCCTCCCTAGGATTTAGCTGTAAAACTTGTTTTCAGACTGATTTAGCTCTTTTAACAAGAGGAGCATTCTTAGAAACAAGTCATGAGTGAGAGCACTTGTGAGCAGGACTAGAATTTGCTTTGAGCTATATCTACTTAGATACTATGACACCAGAGAAGAGTCTTACCTTCCAAAGGGGCAGAAACTTCCCTTCCAGCAAGCATTCCGTTAAGTTTTTTTTCAATTTGCACCTGCATGAGGACTCTTGAAATTAAGTTTTGTTTTGGAGAGGCAAAATTCTCATTCACCTCCTTGTCTTTAGAAGGTGCATTTTTAGCAAAGCATAGATTATCACAGGGAAAGTATGTAAGGCCTAAAGGGGATCTTGTAGCTGGCATAAATCATGATTTTCATAAATCAAACTTAAAACAATTTGACAATTGCTCTAAGTCAGTTTTGAAGGAAATTGAAGCTTCCACTATAAAGATTTTAAATAGAATCTAAGTTTTGGGACACACAAATCAAGTGATGGTCACCATCAGATACCTGATACTTCACTGGATAGAATGCTATAAAAAAAAAAAAAAAAATTAGGCAGGGGACTTGTTCCCCACTGCTTAACTGCAATAACCAGCACGAAAAGTCAGTGATTTACTCGTGAAATTCCTTAGGGGAGAGTGAGAGCTTTCCAAAGGTCATGGTCCTGGACTTCGTGTGACCCAGCAATAAAGAGCTGTGTGGTGTGCTGTAAAATGACACATCAGTAATATATACCTTGTCTTCAAACAATATTTACTGGGATGCTGGTAAAAGCAAGAATAATCAGACAGGCCTCACAGATAGCGCCTGAGGCAGTGGGAACTGCTTTGTACAAGAAAGGGATAGGGTGGCAATGCACAGCAGATTAAGGAGTTCTTTGTTAGCAGCAAAGCTGGAAAGCCAGCATCGGTCTTGGTACGCCTGGCCTTTGGGGTGCGTATGCAGCAGCTGGTCATAAACCTAATATGCAGTGATAGACTAGAGGTTCTGTGCAATACAGAAAGCTGGTAAGCAGCACAATTTGCCCACATGCAATTCAGTAAGCCAAAGACAACTGACAGCGTTCTGGTGTAGAAGAACAGGGCTTAAGACTCCCACATAAAAAGTCCACCTAACGCTACACGTTTTCAGAAAGATCCTGCTATCGGTATTATTAGGGGCTGCAAGGCCACAGATTCACCACTGAAATGATCTCTCCTCACATGCGTTTATTTCAGGAAGATGCATGCAAGACTCCCAGGTCATAGCTGGACAATAAACATAATCCAATTTCATCAGTTTCCATGGGGCGACCGAGTATTCCAGATTCATTATGTGCACATATGGTACCAGTCTTACAGAGCTGCTCAGACTCTTCAGTTTTCCTTGCCAAATACTTGGAAGATTAGCAGAGGTACCAGGTCATCAACCAGATACCAATAGCTAGAATCTTTGCCCAGAAAGACAAATATACAGGACAAGTTGCCTTCTCTCCTTGAGCTTGTCTGGCCGCAATAAAATCAATACACTCACATGGGCATTTCTGCTGTGAAAGGCCAAATCTTTCAGTTACAAAAACCCAATCCTCTCTATACACGCTGTACTTTAAATACACCAAACCACACCTGTCCTAAGACTAAATCTGCACCTAATCCCCTACCCTTGTGTCTGAAGTTAGGTCCCATCTGATGAATCTGGAGATGCCGTTTAGCAGCCTGGCTGCACTATAGTAAGCCTTAAAAACTAATTAGCACTTGTTTGCTGTGATATAAGAGAGAAGATTCTAAGTGTTGCTGATACAGTTGTACTTAATTTATAGCGATGGACATTTTAAACACCAAGAGAAACTAAAAAGCTTTGTTCTTACTTTGAACAACAAGCCAGGGGAATGCAGGCAATGCTTCAAATGCAACAAACAAAATAATCTACAAAGAGCAATATTATAAAGAAGCTTCAACAATCCTTCTCATTTTGGAAGTCCATAGAGAGTTGAATGCATACAATAATAAAACTAGCATGTCAAATCCCTTCTGCTAAGTCACCCAGTCCCCTCATCATAGACCTACTCATGTGAGATCTACTGAGAATTTGTGCTGGAGCATCTCTTAAGCGAGTAGTATGGCTTTTTGCCGTTTAGACAGAGCCAGAAAGTCAAAGCAATCACACTGAGTATATGGAAGAGTAAAAATCTGCTTCGTATCTCAGAATAGTTACATGTTAAGTCCTGGTTTAAACCTGCAACCCATGGGTCTTAGGAGTCTGATGTATGATAGGCACGTTATCTATCATTCTCCAGATCTCCTGCACATTTTTCAGATCAGCACCAGAGTCCATTCTCCCACCAGGAATCTGCCACAGAGTACAGCAGTCCTCCATAGAGTAATAAGCAACTACAACTCCCCAAGAAAAAGCCACCTCCCTCAAGTGTTTCCTTTGTGACCTGGCTCCCTGTGGAGCAATACTTTAACTATTGTTTTTCTCTCCCACTCCCTTGACTTCTACTGTTGGCCTAGCACTGTTTGGCAAGCTTCAGGATAAATTGCTCTTGTTAACAGATCTTCCTGTTCACACTTTCTTCACCAGTATTTCTGCATTCCTTTGCAGTTAAAACAGGACTCAGATATGTCAAGGAGGGCAAGGACATGGGCTCACAGAAAGACCTATTGTGAGATGACACTCTTAGGCATATATGTCTGAAGCTGTTCCCATTTACTCCTCACTCCCTGAGTTTAAGTGGTGCTTAAATTCTGTATTTGCATTGCACTTTCTAACACCATATAGCTAGAAAGTCTAGATACTATGTCACACGCTTGTGTAGAGCCTGAGCACTTCCCAGCTCTTAACGTGCTCTCCAGTAAGTCTGACAATAATGCTGCCTTTTTGTTCTCAGGTAACTTGTTCAAGGTCAATGAGGAAAGCCTAAAGGAAAGACTCTTGCGCTGCAGTCACAGAACTATCCCTCTGCTCACCTTGCATCTGTACAGAAAAGCAATATGCTCTCATTCATTCTGGATATTGTTCTGAGCATAACAAAATAACACTGAAGCACGGTGGAAAGGATAAGAGAGAGAGGGAATGAAGGTTGCAGGCTACATTTCCCAACCCTGACCTGAAGGCACAAATTGCAACACAAACAATAGCTTCAAGACAATATCCATAAACAGGCATGTATACACTCTTCAAATTCATCAGCTCATGAAAGCTGCTGCAAACTTGCATCTATGCTCTCTATTATGATGACAGAAAGCCTGATGTAGTTCTCTATTTCCATGTTTCTTGCCCAGCCTAAACCCTTGCCCCATGCTCCAATGGGCTGTTAAAATGATAAAAAACTGATACACAACACAAAGTATTGTTGAGAGAAGATTTAAGCTGACACCTCTCAAGAGAGAACAATTAAAATGTGTCCCACATTATGAAAGCAGAACTACAATAGTACACTTAGTAGACTGGAGCACTTCCATTTGGAATTTCTTGGTTTCTCTGGGTAGTTAAATTTTTTTTTTTTTAAACAGTGCTTTATGAAATTGTATTGAAGTTGAATTTGTATTGAAGTTGAATTTCTTTCTTTTTTTTTTTTTAAAGCTATTTTTAAATAAAAAGGAGGGGGAAAAAAGCTAATGCTCCAAAGGTTTTCAGCAGTGAAATACTCTGTGTGGTTCAGAGCACACCCTAATCTATCATGCAATTAACTTAGGATCTTTCCCATCCTCCTTGGAAACTGATGAAAAAGTAATTAACAATGGATGCTCACTTACAGCTGCTAAAAGCTGCCAGAATGATTGACAGCCTGTAAAGAATGGAAGTGCTTTTGTGTACAGAGCAGCAGCAATATGAACAGAGCCTACTGCTTTGCTAGCACACAAATTTGTGCCTTACAGGCAATAAAATTCATTCCACTCAGTAGCCTACTTGATCTTTGACCATGGCTGAGACCACTAAGACAGGAGCCAGCAAGTTATTCATAGTTCTCATTTTCACAGTGCGTGAATCCGGACCCTGTGTCTGAAATTCTCAGACTCTATACCTGCAGAGGTATCAAACATTAATGCTGCACTGGCCCAGCCCAGGTTTGGGCTGGTAATCAAAGCCATCCAGCACTGTCAGTGATTTGCAGGAATGAAAAGACACTTACTGCTCCTTTCTATACCATATTCACAACCCATTGCAGGGCAGGCAGAAGCGCTAACAGCACCTTCATCACAAACTCCAGAGAAGGAGAAAGGCAAGGTAAAGATTTCAACAGTATCAATTAAGTGTCCAAGTCAAAAAAGCATATAAAAGACCCTTCCAGCTACATGAGGACAGCACTGCCTGGCTACAGGCTAAATCCAGGACACCCAAATCAGGTATCCGGGACTTTTTTTTTTTCCATAATTAGCATTAAATTAACTACCTTTAACTAACCACCTCCCCTTCAGCTAATTTGAAGAGCTAGAATATTGATATCTAAAGGATTGACTGATACAACTCCTGACACTGGGGAGTTCAGCTATTTTCTGCCTTACTAAAATGAGATTAGGCAGTGAAAATCAAAAGTAAGATCTTCTGCAGTCATGTATTTGCAACAGGAAGTAATTCTCCCTTAAGTCGTCTTACTCTTTTTTCACCACTTTTTCACTTCCCATCTTCAAGATTGAGAATGTTAAACTTAGACAAAGAATTACACCATTACTTTCTGTGAGTCAGACTTAGATTTCTACCAGGAGCATAAAACCATCATCAGCATTGGGCCGACTGAACTTCCCAGGGAGTTCCTTAAGAAAACATCACTCTATTTTATTTTGATAAAAACCTTCTTCCTAATTATGTAAAACATAAAGGAAGTCTAACTGCAAAACAGCAACCCTTTCAGATTCAGGATTGCCAAAGCAAATAAATTTGAAAAGGGTTTACAGTCAGCAAGACGTGCTTCCCTGGGATTGGAAAAAAGCCCCGAGCTGTTTTACCCAGGAGTAACTGTGCTTCATAAAGCCAGGCCCACACAAAAACACCACCCAACTGGAAACAGATTCAAAACCAAAAGAAAGTCCAAACGAAGCAGTGCATTTGGAAGAAGACTGACATCACCCAGCAGTAATTTTCCTGATGCCACCCATCAGCAACACATTAGAGAAGAGTATTCACCAATTAAGGTTTTCCCTGCTCTCTCTCACCCCACAAAACACAAGTGCAGACACAAGAGATTGTGCAGAAAGCACAGTTAAATGCAAGAAAAATGGGGGGTTAAATTATGCCGCTGTTTCTTGCGGGGGGGGGAAGGACAGTTTAAGTACTCAACCTAAAAACTTTTTTGTCTGGATGGATTTAGGACCTGCTTTACTGAAACCAGCAGGCAGCCTTGCTTTACTTCAGTGGGACAAGCCATTAAAAACATCCAGACAGACGCAAAGCAAACCTAACAGAGAAACTAAAGCGTGCCACAAACCAGAGCTGCTTACCACGCCTAGGGCTGTCTAGACTTCACAGCCACCCCACAACCACGCTCTGCAGCTGCTTGCCGTTCACGCAAGAGCCAAGGGAAGGCTCCAGGCAAGCTCAGGCCAAGGGAATGCAGGCAGGCTAGATCCACATGGCTAAATCAACCTCACAGATAAAGGGTTACAGGCACAAAGGTGCTTTCACAGCCCCTGGCAAGTTACCACAATCTCTGCTCCGGTTCTTTGCAGCCTCCCAAGATATCTCCCACCGCTCTGCAGCCTCGCAGGCGACTCAGCCGCCCCCAGCAGGGATGAGGCCAGGCCACAGAACCTCGGACCCACAACCCACCCCAGCACCGAGAACAACACTAAGGCACAAGCCAAGTACCCCAAGCAGTTTTACCTGACCTGTTCCCTGCTCCACAAACCAGCCTGTGCTGCCTGAAGAGCCCTTACCCGCCTGGAGCCCTCAGAGTGACCAGCTGCACCTGAGGGATCAGCCCCCATCAAAAATGGGTCACACCTGCAGCCCCCACAGCACCAGCCTCCAGCTTCCCTCTGTGCACCACACTCAAGAAATCAAGCTGCAGACACCAAAACAAGCAGCGAGCCCCTTCAGACCGAGTCCCTCCTGTTCTCAGGACTGCGGCGTTTGTGCCGGTTTTTTTGGAAGACTGCTTCCAGAACACCGATTCCAGTAATTCTCAAGGCCTGCTTTGCTCAGTGACAGGTTGCAGAGCAGGCACAGCCCTGAGCTGAGCAAGCAGCGCAGGGTTTGTAGTCAGGCAACCTTTATCGTCTCAGAGACGAGAAGAAACCTTCGCATACAGCACCGAACATCGCTTGGAGCCTGCAGAAGCTCCGCTGCGCTGCCTGAAAGAGCCATACGTGTCAGACAGGCAACACAACATAGAGCACCCAGAGTGCCTGTGCTTAGGCAAGTATGGGACATTCAGCATCCCAGATCCTCCTCTACTTGGCCTTCTACTGGTAGGAAGGGCTGGCCCACAGTTTGGGATGCTCTACTTCTATACCCACATTGTGGAAATCTGCACATAGAAAACCCAGAGCTATTTTTCTGGTTCATCTTGCTTGGGGACTTAAAAGATGATGACCCAAAACATAAAAAAAAAAAAAAAAAGAAACAAAAAAGCCCCCAAAACCCCAACCCCCAAAACTGCAAAATTCCAAAGAGTCTGATAAAGTTAGTATCGTGTAAATAATACTTAAAAACACCTACAGAAAGATCAGTACTTGGCTTGTGACACCAGCCACTGGACTTAAGGAACACAAACCATACCAAGAAATCAGGGCATGATCAAAGTCAAGATACGAGGTTTAATCTCATATGGAACTGCAGTGTGTAACACCGTATTCCATCTAGATAACTGTCTTTATCACTCCAGCAATAGAAATGTAACTATCTGGCCTGAGTAAAATCTCATCCTCCCCTGCTTTAACTGGCTCTTTAATCAAGATACAGACCATAAACTCTCATCAAATGAGCATCCAGTTCAAGTAATGCTTAACCTTCACTGCTGCTCTTTGCATTTTGTCAGGTATTTGACCACTAGAATTGCAGGTTCAACCTATTCCTTTGAGAACGAAGATATGTTTTACTTCATCCAGTTGATGGCACGTATATACAAATCACAATCTGTATCAACTGTTCCATATCTGAAAGCTGTTACTGGGCTTTTGTCTATTTAGTTTGTCAGCACCAGCAATAGAGAAAGCTAAGTCAGTGTGGATACTAAAGACTTAATGAGAGCGCAGAGTGCTGTAGAACATGGTTTTTCTCAGCTGCTTGGATTCAGAGCACAACATTAAACTAATCATACCTACTGCCTTTTTGACTTCTACTGAATGTGGAGAAGGTTCCCAATGGTTTGATTTCATAGGTTTAGTTTCATAGATATGTGAAGTATTATGATATGGAGACTCAGGACTGTACACATGTAGCTCTCTTTAGACAGATATGTAAAACCATGTATTAGCTCCTACCAGCTCTCTGAGCCAGCAGGACAGAAGCCAACACTGATTCAGGAATTGTTTACCCACAGAGCTAGTAAGAACCCATGCCTCTCAGATGGATGTGTTAGCATGGGTGCACTTCCACACTATCAAGGCCGCAGGGGTTTTGGAGGAAAATTTGTTCACATCCTGCTAACTGGGCCAGCAGCAAAGCTAGTGAAGGACTGTTTGCACCTAACAGCATAAGCTTGCCCTTATCAGATAAGGTCGTGCTAAAAATAATTCTGTGGTAACAGAGGTCTCAAGACCCGAAGAATCTTCTGTCTCATCCATAACTTCTGCACTGCCACAACTGATTTGTGGTTTGCTTCTAATTTTAAAGGTCATGGTCCAGCCAACACCATTGAAATATGACTGACTGCCATTTTTGTCTTTTCTAGAATTTTTTTTCTTTTTTGCTAGCTACAATGTATGCTCAGTTTCCACACAGAAAGGAGTCACAGTGATGGGGAATGCAAATCCCACCCTTAATCTTGAACGCAGTAGACGTGATACAATTCTGCTGGGAGGGCAGCAGCAATATCAACCAAATTACCCAATGGCCCAGTTCTGGAGACCTAGGACATGGTCAGTTATGTGCTGGGAAGTGGACTGCCAAACTCATTTCACAGCAGTCAGACTGCAGCAACTTGCAGTCAGTAATGATATGGGCTTGATGTGAATTGGCAGCAGATGCTGATGAAAAGCATTTTTCCCTTTGTCATAACATATCTAATCACAAGTGCCCTCAGTCAAGTAAGGTCCTGAACCTTACTACTTACAGCTCATTTCTCAGTACATTATAAACTAGCAGTTCATTATGTAATACATAAAGTTGCATGCAAACAAGATGCCTCCCCATAGTTAACTTATTCCTAAATCATTATCTTCAGCACAATTACTGCTGAAAACATTTCTGTAGCTGTTTTAAGCTCTGCCAAAAATAATTTGAGCAGCATTTAAAGTTAGCTTCAGAGTGTGTGTGTGTGTGTGTGTGTGTGTATTTAAAATGAACTCTTTTTGCAGGTCTCCCTTTTCCTTACCCCCATTGAAAGTTCCAGATTTCATTATGTAAGTCTAGGAATTCTTCATATCATAAGGAGCACATACAAATGTTGGTGCCACCTCCTGTCCTTTGTAGATTGTATCTTGAGGGTCTGCAGTGTGGATGCAATGGAGATAACAGAGAGAAAGTAGCAGGATGAGGTTTACGTTTGTAAGAAGAGATTACGCTCTAGGAAAGAACAGTTACATACTGGTATTTACAGGGGAGTAATTGCCATCAGAAGATCATTGGAGTTTTACAGGCACTGACATCAAGTTATAGTAATTTGATGAGCTGATGAACTATACTACAGCATTGTAGAACAGCCTGAGCATTTTAGGAAGTTGAGCATCCCACTCCAAATTACTGCATTCCTATGGGGACTGGGATCGTGAAGCAGAAGAGAACATTACAATTTGATGGATGTAAAATTGCAACAAAACAGATGACTTATAAACAACACTCATTACAAAAATCAGTATGACATGTCTAAAGCCTAACCCCTTCTATATTAGTCCTGTTACAGAATACAGCAACTTTAATGGTAAAGACTTAATCATTTGGAGCAAATACCTCCGACCTGCATCACATCTTATTGAAACTATCATTTCAGAATACTTAACACTTTACTAAGGGACATAAATCACCAGGCTCTGAAACAGGAAGTGCAATTATCTGAACACTGTTGCTTCCAATCAGTTAGCAATAAAAATATGTTGAGGCTATTAAAATGATAAACACTGTATCGTTTCTTTTTTTTTTTTCCACCAGGGAGCATTAAAAATAAATGACAAAAATGCAAAGCAGCCTTTAGACACTACAACAAACCTCAGTGTTGGTAGCAAGAGCAATGCAAGCACACTCCAGATATTGACTACATCTTAAGTGCATTCTTTCAAACAGCTTAAAATGACAACCAAATTAATTCTGAGTGCAAGCAGGTACAACTTCTGTTTGTTTTGTTTGCTTTCTCAAAGTTGCTATCACACCATTGTAGGTACTAGCTTGGCACAGCACAGCTACACTTCCCTGCTAAGCTCAACAGTTTGTAGCAGACAGCACTTCTGTACAGTCACACACTGCTGAATCTCTCCACCCAGTTATCTACAAATCTGAAGTAGATGAGCGCGCCTCGAGCTTTTGTATCAACTTCGGTATTCTTTCCTACTCTTCCATCTCTTTGCCCATGCAACTTAGATCGCATCCTGTGTAACCGCAGAGGGACAAGAACAAAAACCTTATTGCTCCTTTTTCCCAATTAGCACCTAAGTTGTCCCCCCAGCTTCTTTTTCCACTCCCCTTCAGTTTCTTCTATAGTTTAACAGCTTTCAGCCTTCAAATCTTACTGCCACGAAGTTAGACTTGTGCCTGTACTCCCAGGCGTATTTCCAAGCAATGTATCCAAGAAGCTTTTGATGGAGGCAGGGGACAGAAGAGGAGGAAAAAAAAAAGAAAAGAAAAGAAAAAAAAAATGCAAAGACAGACACAAGACAGAACTTCAGAACACAGTTTCTGTGAACTTTGATTAATGCCTAGGGGAAGGTAGGTTGAACCTAAGTCATTATGTTTGCACAAAGCTTTACCACTTCTGCAAACTCCATGCAGTTTCATACAGCAAAATACTTCAGAGGGCCTGTATGCAATATCATTTCTGTTTCATTCTTTATGCATATGACACCAGCCTTCTGGAAGGCCTGTAACTGGATAACAGATTTTAGTGAAACAAGGTTTTAGACTTATAATTTTAAGAAATGATTGTCACAGTCTTCTACCTACCATGCACTCACCTTCAGATGGTGTCATATGGATAAGGGAGACAGCTCCTCTCAAGTGTGCAAAATACAGTCTCAAATTGTTCCCTGTTGTCGCACATCCACTTACAGCTCTCCCCAGTTCACTTACTGCCAATTTCACCTACTGAATTCAGGCGGGTGACTAATGGCAAGGACACTTAGTACTTCCTCTTCCCAAAGGCTGTTATATGCTGGTGTGCATGGTGGTCAGAGTCCATTTAACTGACAAATCCACTTTTAAGTCTTCCTGTCCCAGTGGGATAATTTTCCAGGTCAATTTCTCTTTGTATGTGACACTGTCACCTTGGCTTTGACAACAAAGTTTATTAGACTTTCCACAGTGCACGCACAGTAGGCATTAAAGCATTTGGCTTATCCTTCGCTCATCAGCATACTTCACTAAAAGCAGCATCTTTCTCATATGTCAGGCTACTTCAGCTAGTTTTGTGAGGGAAAAGAGCATTGCCGAATACAAACGACTAGTATTTCAGACCATGTGGCTCAGCATCCCAATTTCCTTTGGCTCAGCTCTCATTATTGCGGATTGTTATGGCAACTGGAGTGAAGAATACAAGATACATTTGTAAGAAAGAAGTCCAACAAGAGTACCAAATTCCCAGGCAGGGAAGAGAAAGGAGAGTAAGAACACACTTATTTAAATTAATCAGAAATCAGATGGGGGAAGATATCCAAACCCCCAAACCCAAGACCATAATCTTCACTTTATAAGAAATTATCCTGATAACCTCAACTTCTGGTACATTTGGCACTATTTAGCAGCCTCCTCTAAAAGAGATTTCTTACTACTCCTGCTATCTTCTTTCAATGAGATTTAAGTAAGCATACACTAATGTAAAAATTCTGTCATTTACTGAAGCTACAGTCTCTGCCAAAGAGTTACTTTCACACCATTACAGGTAAGGCCATTATGGGTGGCTTCTGCCATATGGTTATGAGGTGTGAAGATATAGCCTGCAGAAGAACAGCCTGGCTATCCTACTGTAGAACTGGGCAGGATCATTCAGCAGATTTTTTTTTTTTTTTAACTTCAGTTCCAGTGGAGGTAACATGCCATATGAGTCAAAACAATTATCTACTTTGGGTGCTAAATTTAGCTCCCTTCATTCTGTGCTTGAAAAGGAAACACATGAATGACCTCCAGTCATTAAAAAAAAAAAGCTCGAATATTTTTATTTTGACACAATTTAAAAATATACAAATACATTAAATATCAGGGTTCATTAAAGCCAATTTTTTAAAATATATATATATAGGTATGTATTGTTATTTTGAAGGGAGATGGAAACCAAAACACCACATCATATATTTAATTTGACAGTGCAAGCGAATGAGAAACTGTTTAGACCAGGAGTCCACTGTGTCAGACAGCAATAACAAAAGCTGAACAGTTCCTGAAACACACAGACAAATAGTAAAAATATCTGCTCCATTTAAAAGAGTTTGCTGGGGGGGAAGAATATGGGAAGGGAAAGATATTATCATTAAGAAAAACTTGACTGCGCAGAAGTTAGAGCACTAGACGCCTGACATTAAACTAAGTTACATATGCACTTGAGGATAAGATAGGGTTCAGACAGTACAATGACATGAATAATCCTTCAGTAATTTATGTGTAGAAGGAATACATTAGCAACTAAGCAATACAAGAATGCACTATCATTGATAGATTTGCAAGCAGAAACTCCCTGCTTTCAAAGGTGCAGTTTCTTGGCATTATTTGCATAGTTACTCCTTTTCTTTAGCGGTTAGGAAAATATTCAGCAACTAAGTTCAGAAAAAGCCTATGACCTCCAGACATAATTTCTACCTGTGGAAAATCACAGCAGCACAAAGACAAAAAGACATCAAAACGACAGAAACAAAACTGCCACCTCCTGAACTTGGAACATAACGAACTATAAAGCACATTTCATATTGAAAAGTGAAGGGTCTCAAAATGGCATTGTCTGCTGTCTTTAGTTTTGTCCAGTAGAACAAGAATGTCATTTATCATTGTGATAGAAAGACAATCTTAAGTTTCTCCATACAGCAATTCAGGCTTTTTTTTTTTTTTTTTTTTTTTGGCACAGGGTCCTCTTCATGGTTTGTTCTTTATCCTCAATCTTTACCCTAGCTTGTCTGGATGCTACAAGAGATCTCATTACCTTGTGAGGACACAGATAAAAGTAAACACAACTGCACTGAAACTTACATAAAAACAGGTCTATTCAATAAGATAAATATATCTCCTCCCATCCCAGTTCTCCTTTTTTAGGTTTGAATAAGCTTTTAACCACAGAGAAAAGGGAATCTGGATCACAAGGTTTGGACTCTCCATATGGGTGTCATGTCAGCTCAAGACAGTTATGTTCACATTTTCCTGAAAAAGAGAACAGACTGTTCCAGTTTGTTCATGCCAGTGGATGCTGATGAAGAGCTTCCAAGTAATTTATTTTAGGAGCATAGACCCATAATGGAGTGCCAGCTAAACCAAAACAGGCAATAGCAACACAGGTAGGTGGGAATGCACAAGCTGCATAGTTATAATTTCACATATGGTGACAGTGACACTTCAACCAATTTAGCAACCTCAGGTTTTTCACTTATTTTCCAGTCACCCACTCTTATGCCCATACCACTATGCCCATTATGCTGATATACATGTTCACACAGCAACAGTCAGCCATGCCAGGAAAGGTGAAGGTGATAAGGATAACCTAGCCAAAAAAAAAATTACTCTAACAGCTACTTTAATTTCCTCATCAAGTGACTACTCAGCCACACAGCTGGCATAAGATGGGCAAGAACAAGCATCCAAGAGCGAGGGCTATTTAGGCTGGCACTTTCAACAAAGAAATACTTGTTGAGCTCTGTCATAAGGTGCTGGCCTGCAGATGTCAGGCCTGTTAATCAATGGCTTGACCAAAGAAACCCCTTATTGCATTGGCAGAAATTCACCTGACCTCTCCAGTTCATCTCAGTACCCACTGACATGCCCAACAGAATGCACAGCTACTCTGCAGGAATTTTGGTTTCCCTTCAACTGTTATGTTAAGGGAAGAGTGCTAGCAGAGACAGTCTTTGCAGGACAGACATAGCAGCCTATCAGTTATAAAGCCATAGCAAATGGCTCTTTATCCAAGGACGAAGCTGAAGCCAATTGGAAAAGCTTCCCAACAAATTCCCACACTTGGGATTGGACCTATACTGACCACAGCCTTCAAAAGCACCAAGAACAACAGTATCTTGATAGCGGGTCTATATTCACAGTTAAAAACCAGGGTCAGCCATGTCATAGGCTGAAGAGGATGCTCCAGGAGGCATCATTTTTTGCTTCAAAAGGATACTGCACGTTAAGTATTGTTATATTGTCCTACAATGTTAAAGCAGTGGCACTTAGTGTTAGTAGCATTTACAAGTGGGTCCTTCAAACAAGTCCACATCCTTGAGTAATCTCAGTGTTTTGTGTTGGCCTGCAGCACTGAGACATTCAGCTCTGGGGACACAGAACACATCACAACACAGGAAGAAGAACTTGCCAAAACTGAAAGTGTACCAAAGAAAGGCAGATTATTTAAAGATTTTAAACACAGCATCTGTAGGAGACAAATGAAACCACAGAGCTGGAATAGTGCATTTCAAGATCACCAAAGCAGTTCACCAAACTGGATGTAGCCTGCCATCAGTATCTTTGCATTAGTTCATTTCTCTGTTAACATTTGGCACAAACCCTTTGAGACAGTAATTTGGCTTCCATTTAGGTCAGCTGCTTGCGATGTTTTCCTGGCACTTCAGTGGATTCAGAAAAAGTTTCTTCGACACTGTGTACACTTATAAAGTCCTCAGTCAAGAATGAAGGCTAAACATTGCTGACCCTGGTTTCAGAAGAAGAGATCATAGCAGCAGATGCAGACGTCACTAGTGACCGTTCTCGTCTGACATATCGTGGCTTCCGAACTGAAATGGTGGGCACAGAAACATCATTAGCACCTGCTGTATAAGCATGCCTTTATCATTAATTCATAACACCACATGCCATCCAACAATTCCTGAGTGACCAAAGTCATTCTGGACCTTAAAAAAATCCCCCCAAAAAACAAAACACAAAACCCCCTACATAGAGCTGATACAACAAAAGTCTGCAAATAAACTTTTTAAACAAGCTTCCAATAGCCTACTAAATAAGGTGCTCATTACAAACTATTCCCATTATTTGTGTTTACAGTACATGTAGCTTTCCATTTTCAGCCCTAACAAAAACTCCCACAACTGTACCTTCTTTTTAAACAGATGTATAAATTAAGGTAAGGAAACTAAGACTTTTCAGAAGCTGCACTGGCTGTCAGTTTAACAGCCAGACCCAGACCAAGTTTGGAACACATCTAAAAAATGTTTAAAAGTTAAAGACTGCATTAATAAAAGTTAAATTTTAATTACACCATCTTGATTAAAAAGGCCTATGCATACATGAGAAGCGAGACTAGAAATTTTGCTGAGCTTCAAAGGCCATTATTTCTTAAGTTTTTAGATTTGGTCTGTCTCACTTTTAAGTCATTGCAAGTTCTGTCATTGTCTTGAAAGTACGGGGATCATGCACAGAAACAAGGTATTTTACTGTATTACCCTGGCCAAATAAATCCACTTTCCTAGCCACTCTAATTTCTTGTATAGATATAAATTCTTCTATCATTTGCAAAATATATCCTTCACTACCTACTTCTTTCCAAACTTTGTTACATGGTCAGAGACACTTAAAAGAATGCCTTGATTTGATTTGGTGTAATCCATTGCCCTTTTAAATATATATATTTTGGGAGAGTCATATTTAGATATTTCATGCTTTATTAGGCTCTCACTGGCTCATTAATAATATAAGAATGGCATGTACTATTTCTTAGAAGTAGCACAAATTTAGAGGCCCACCAAAAAGCAAGTTTTTGCTCTTGGATTACCCAGATCTGGTCTAAAACAGCATATTAGAGTATGAACTACTCAGTAATATTTATAGGTTGAAATTATGAAAAATTGGGGAGAAAAATTGAGACAAGCTGATTAGATTTAATCTTCCTCAAGAAATAAATTTCTGCCTGAGTTTCACACGTATTAAAAACCCACTTTGCCAAAAAGAGTCAACCTACAAACACCCCCCACACCACATACACACAAAACTGTATATTCCAAACAGTCTGTATCATTTGTTTCAAGAAGCTAATAAGCTTCAAATCAGCAAGCCTGAAAATGAGCCAACCTGGCATTGACAAGAAGACTCCAATCCTGAAAATAGGTCCCAGACTGAATAATTTATTTTTGAGCACTTATAAAAAAATATTGCATCTACTTGTAAGACTTGTCTATTAGGACAGAGAAGTGAAAGATCTATTTTAGGACCTGTCAAAAGATCTATTTTAACATAACGTGCTCTATCAATACTGTATGCCTACATTAATTAAAGCAATAAATCCCATCAAGAAGGTCTACTAGACAGATTTCACTGGATTTCTGTCCCCTCAATAGATTCCACCATTCTATACCAGGCTTTACGGGTAATTGTTTTGACTTGCTGTGTGTTTTTAGCATATCCACTTTGAGATAGTTTGCCTGCTTTTCAATAACAAGATGCATAAAAGGGAAGCCAACAGGTAAAACATTTGTACCAGCATGCCCCAGAGAACAGTTCCTCACCTGAAGAAGCTGGGGGAGGTATCATGGATGCCTGCATAACAGAAGAATGATCATGTCAAACAAAGCACCTTTTGTCTTCACAGTCTTTCATTAAAAAAATACAGGAACATTTTAGGGTTCCAATAATGTTTACTGTGTACATACCCTTTCTTGGAGAAAGTAACTCAATAGAATCCATATGGTCAGTATTCATATTTCACCTTTTTTCCAGTTTGGACAAAGAACCCCAAAACATCTTTTATTTTTATTTCGGTCTCTCATACATCGGATTAAGTAGCTCCCTAATGAACTCTTAAAACTTTAAGTTATTGTTTACTTGATGTTTTATGCTTGCTTATTCCCATTGGAAGGACAGAATTTACTTACTGTTTCACTAGGCTGGAGAACAGATGCTAAAAAAGAGAGAGAAAGAGAGAGACTAACAATCATTAATCTAGAAGGCTAGAACTGCTAGTTTTCTAAAAATACATGCATGCAACAGAATAGTTCTATTGTTAAAAAAAAAAAATAGTTTTGTCAAAGACTACCAAAACAGATCAGAACATTCAGAAATCCCATTAGCAGAATACGTTGTCTGTAGGACTCTCTTCAAGATTAGAGGTAAAGGGTTGCAAAGGTCTCCAAGAATGACTTATCTTGCTTTCAAAGAAGGTAGCCACAGCAGTGTCTCTTGAATATGAAGAAGCTTCAATAGGAAAAAGGCCACTTTGAGCCAACTACCAGAAAAAGGCAGTACAAATAGAAAACTATTTGAGCAGTGAGAGATGCAACTCTTCTTATGCAAGAGGTTGCTGCCTTTATTGGCCAGGTGATAATCATCATCCAGACAGAATGAAAGCTAACATGATAATAAGCCAGAGAAATGTTTCTAATGCTTCTCCTTCAAAGGAGGACATAAAAGCTTTAGCCTGCTGGACCAGAGCAAACTGTCAGTACAAAATGTGGAAGTCAGACAAGTATGACTGAAGCCTCGACAGAGGTCTGGTATCCCGCCAGCTTAGAAATGTTATAGCACAACAGCTCTTGACCCACTTAAAAACTGAAGGAGAATCTTGTACTAAATTTACTTGAAGACACATGCAAAAGCAACCTAGAGGTGTCAATATGGCAGTTGCGATTAAGATACTGGCAGTTCCTGTGGCACTGATCAATTTACACCTTAGGTAGCTACTGTTGTATACTTTTACACAAAATGATATCACAGAGATTGGAAATGTGATGTTCCATGAAGTTAACTATGACTAGATACAACATTCTTAGCCAAACAATGGAATTGTATCACTCCACCCACACCCTTTTTCTCTTTTTAAGCTTATTGCTATTGTGACAGTCTAGCTTGACCTTGGTCCTCTAAGACATGAATGAAAATTGAAAATAACAGGAGGTCTATTTGTTTAGCAGACCTAATGAGTAAACAGCCTGCTTTCAACAGAAGGAGCTCTAACACAGCAAATGCTGTGCTAGAGGTTGTCATGGGAATCATTCACAGTGACTGCATAGAAGGGGTGAGACAGTCATAGATCAGCAAAAATCAGTTTCATGCAAAACACTGGGTAAAATGGAGACATCACCTTCCACATATCTTGCTCACCACCTCTCAGAAACCGAAGACTAGTAAAATGTGGACAAATAGAACAACTTCACAGAAACTGAAGCATCTGAAAGAGCCAGATGTCTACATAAAGTCTTGGTGCCCTGTGGCTAAGCACATCCCAGGTGTTCTTTCCTTAGCTTTTCTGGAATCACTTTGGCATGAAGTCAGGTCACTGCATTTTAGTTACATGGCTTCATTTCTCAGTAACAGGATTGGCAGAAATAAAGAATAAATTTCTTTATAAGAAGAAAAGCTAAGGGGTGTTCGCTTTAAAAAAAAAATTCAGGCAGTTAGCTCTTCCAAGCCCCAGTAAGTCCTGCATTTAGAGGGTAAACACAGTTGAATGAGTAGTACAGTAATGAGGAACCTCAAATTCCATTCCCTTTCTCCTGCTGCTGACACATCCATGATAAGTACACTGCCCTTTAGTATTACAGTTCATTTCTCTCTAAACCAAGAATAAACAACTGCTTTTTGTAAGGCTTTATAATTGTCTGGCATTTTGTATACTGAAATAAACAAGTATTAAGTTCTATAAAAATGCCTTCTGTGCAAAAAGCACTGACTGGTTTCTCCCCCCCCCCCCCCCCCCCCTTTTTGAAATCAAGTATTTAATATTCAGTGACAACTAACGTCAAGTATTGTACTCTGGCAAATCTTTGAAAGCTACAAAAAACAATAGCTGGGTTAGTGTGAGAGATACTGTGTAATATGCACCTAAGCGCACTTAGGCTGAGAACAGACATCCTGTGCACTGCCATGAAAACATACATACTGTAAACACATAGCAGGAAAAAAATTTTCATTAGTTTGCTTTGCTTTAGCCGATCAAAAGAGATAACAGTAGTTACATTAAGTTAGAACACTGACATGAAGAAATTTAAAAGGTTTTAATTTAAAAAAACTCAAGGGCCAAAATTTTAGAGATTAAATAGACAATGAGAGGTATTTTACCTTTGTTTCTTCTGTAGAAAACATTAGGAAGTTTATTGGCACGTTTGAGGTAGAAGAAAGAAGCAACAGACAGAATCAGGAATAAACTGATGAAAAATGTCCCTAAGATGAGAGAGGCTGCCACTTCTGGGCCCCCTGTACAAAAAAAAATATATATATATAACAAGAGAGAGAGAAAAGACTATTATTCACTACAAATCTCTTCTAATACAAGGGTTAAATGAAAGATAAAGACCAACTTTCTGATATTCATAGGAGAAAAAAAACCAACAGGGTGGGGGGTTTAATATACAGACAGACCTCACTGAAACATTTGCAAAGATCTTTCAATACTCATTTTGTTACATGAGCAACTTCCCCAACCCCACCTATCAAATGTCAGGAAAGCCTTAGTCCCTACTTTTTTGAAGGCAGACAACTTTTTAATCCATTGTTCTGTTTCTTTTATGTAACTTTCAAAACCAGTGCTGGGAGGCAGTCAACATTAATATTGTTCTTTTATTCCTTAAATGAAATCTCCTAAAGACAAACTTGTCAACAGACAATATACCACTAGTACAGTAACACCCAGTATTATGTTTTGCACAAGTGACTGATATAGAAACCATTTAAGGAGGCAGACATTAGCAAAAGGTGCCCTCTTTCATCTCTATTCCCACTTTCCCTGCCTCAAAAAATGTCCTGCGTATTCATTCTGCTGTTTTATTTAAGATTATGATCCCAAAGAGCAAGCACTTCCTAAAACTAAAGTTGTTAATGATCTTGTTGCACACAAACTAAGACAGCAGATCTGTCTGACAGCTCTGCTTGAGAAGTCCACACTGAAGAGCACTAGATACAAGTCAAGTATATGCACATGACAAGACAAATGTTAGAAAGGGATCAGCAGCACTCAAGTTTGACATGGCTGTTTAGCTTTCCTTTTTAAGAGCACTGATAAGCACTCGCCCTGTAACGCTAAATCACTTCATTTAGCAACACTTCAGCAAGAGATAGGATACCATCTAAATAGTCTCAATTTGTGTTATTCCTACCAGTGTAGAAGAAGTATTTTTAGGAAGTTAAACAGAAATGACGGGTCAGCAGTGATAAAATCAACTTACAGAAAGGCTAACCAAGATGTAACAGGTGTGTAACACGTTGCCTCACCCCTAAAACCCAAAACTCTTGCAGCATAAGGTTCAACACTCAAGTTATGGGGTTTCATAAATAACCAGCTCAACCTGTACCCAAAAAATCACTTCAAGATCACTAGGACAAAATCAGAACTATTCAGTAAAATACAGTTACCTCAAAATTCAACTCTAAGACTTACAAAAGATTCTTGTTGAGAACAACTCAGAAAAAGTAAAAACGGCTACTACATTTAGAGTAAAAGCTGTGCTACAGAAAAACATTTTACAACTTGTTTCAAATGCTGTGTCATGAAGGGGCTGGTACGCAGTGAATAATCACAAAGCCTGCACTCTATAGCTATTTCCATTTACTCACCTATGTTCTGTATGAAAGGAGTTACGGTGCTTATATTCATTTGGAAATTCATTCCTCTGATACCAGCTGTAATCAAAAAGAATTTTTTAAATTAAAATCTGACAAAAACTACAGATCTGTTGAAAATTACTTCTCAGTAATTATTTGAAATTGTATAAGAACCCTGATTTCTCCCATGAAAAATTCATTCTTTACATCACTTTTGAGATTTAAAAAACCAGAAGCAAACAAGCATCATCATAATTTGTCCAAAAAGAAAATAATTCAGTAGTGCATTTCCCAGAAACTTAGATCAAGTTTGTCTCTTTCATTAAAAAATATTTAGAAGGAATTGAATGGTTCTCACCTCTCAAACAAAGCACACATACAAAATGAAGCTAGCCTTCTTAATACAGATTTTTTTCAAAGAACTCAAGTACAGTCTGAGCTATTTTGTGTTCTGGAAAAGTCCCTAGCAAATGCCCACAGCAAATGCCTGTTCCTTACAGCAGAGATTAAAGCAGACACAAACTTCAGTATTTGCTGTATGTTGGATACAGGTCCTACCCTGTAAGTTTAATCATTTTGATGTTTAGGACTTGACTTTTTTATTTTAAGAACTTACATTGGGCAGAATAATTTTTTTTTTTTTTGATGTTGCATTTGGCTTTGCAGATTAGCTACTCTAATAGATGACAAGATTCTGATTCCCACCACCCCCGAGAGTCTGGAATGGTTCCATAGCACTCTGCACAGTTTCTGCAAACTAAATTTCAAAGTTTCCATAGGTTTTGTTGCATGTTCAAAAGCTCAAAGTTATATTAGGAAAAGGTTGAAGTTTTACAAGGGAAGGGGAAAAAAAAAAAACCAAAAAAACCCAACACAATCTGCAACATTTCATGCCTTCTCAAACAGTCTTTGCTGGACCATGCATGCAAGAAGAGATCCTGGTACCGAAAAACACCCATCAAAATAAAGGGATGGTAAATGACTCACTATTTCTGCATTCAGTCAGATTGTAAATAGATAAAACAGGAACAGTTTCATTTTTGCATTTAATGCAGCTGCTACTACCATCCTCATTCCATCGTCTGTAACAACCTGCATAAGAATAAGATGTACAGAGGTTTGAAAACAACAAAAGCAACACTGGAGATATTTCCTAGTCTTCAGAAAGAGATAAAGGCAACAGAAGTTCCCTCTGTTTGGTCTACTGGTTACAAACATCTCCTGCTTCCTATTATATTACACAAGTTAAGAGGTTTCATTTCAAAGCATTTATTCCAGAAAAGATAACCTTTCAAGGGCCAAAAAGGAGAAAGAGAGTTACAAGCAAACAGCTCCCAGAGGGCAATTTCAACATAGCTCCATTCACTGCTTCACATGTTTTAGTTTTGAGAAAAATGGTAAGTGTCTAACAACCTGCAACTACCCTCAAAAACACTAGAAAAGCAGCAGAATTTTGCCATTTATTTTCAGAGGTCATACACTGTCAAAACAAAATTTAATGCCATTTTAATATATAGTATTGAAAATAGAAGTAGGCAGGGACAAAGATGCTAAGAACCAGAAAGTGTAGTTGGATGAAAAAAGGTGCTGGCATCCCTATAATCAATCACTTGAAGCATGGCAAGCTAAAACACCAATACTGCCATAATACAGTCTTTTCCCCATGCCTCAGTCCTCTCAAGTATTGTACTATTTGTTTCACTTTAAGAACAACCCAAACCTGTTTAAACTATTCTGTGACAGATGGTGAGTGTTTTATATCGGTCACCCTACCAGGCAGGCTGGAAACTGATTAAACTTTCATCTTGGCCTGTCTTCGATGTTCAAATCTCTCAATTTATGTTTAAATGCGCATACTGCTACGTCTTTGTTAAGAAAAAAAGATTTTAGGGCACATCTTCAGTAACAACTTCATTTAATACAATAAAGCTGTGGTGGTTTTACTTGAGGCTTAGACTTGAGACATGAAGATTAGAAGGATATTCCTACTAGATCATATTACAGTCTACATTTAAAAGAAAAAAACTTACTGTGCTGGCTAAAATCCAGTTCTATAGAGCCTTGAGCCAAACTGGTATCAATTATCCCATAAAGCAAACTATTAGTAAGGTGCTGATTTGAAAACAGCTCTACTGCTACATTTTTCCTTAGAGAGAAGCACCACATTTGATGCCCACAGTAATAAATTACATCTGACATTTAATCTAAACACAAACAGACCCAATGTAAGGGCAAAGACTTTCTACAGTAATAGGAAGGAAGCATCAAAGCACTTATCTGACACCAAAGATATTGGTAGATTATCAGTTTACAGTAAGATTTAAGAACACTATCCCGTGACCTGGAGACAATTGTTTATATCATATCTAAGATCATTTAGAACCAGAAAACAATGCATTAAATGAAGCAACAGCTAGAGAAGTAACGAAGCAGTGAAAATAGATAGGCTTAAAACGCTTTAACAACTGTCACAAGGAAATGACTGAACCCAGAAGTGGACCCCAATTGTTAAGCCACTAATTCTCTTGTTACTGTGGGCTCTGAAGCCATTTTCCCACTCTCTGATTTTAAATGAAATGGCATTAAAAATTTTTTTTACTGCTGCTAGAGAGTGACAAAAGTTTTTAACTTCATTTAGAAGAAAACAACTCTACATATATGGCACTAGGAAGGATGAGGCATTCTGTGCTAACAAGACAATAATATTGAATTTATTCTTAATGCTCCCTTAGATACACATTACAGCATTTTTGCTTTTTATGCTCATTATATGGGCTTTTAAGCATTTACAATAGCTCTTACATAATCTAACTGCACACTAACTAAAAAAAGATAAAGAATAACCTTATTAATAGCTGTCTACTCTCCTTACCATGCAAGAACAATATTTGTGAGTCATAAGAAGCGTTACCTTGTGTCTATAGAGGAAGAAAAACTTCAATATGTACATGCACTAATTATTTTGTTTTCACTCCCCATTTAGGCACTGTATTTTGGTGTTAACTGTCAAAAACAATCTGGAATTTTATTAAACAATGACACACTATACCTGGACTGCACTGGTTCGTTACTGGACAGGAACTGTTTGAATCCAACATATCCACACAGCATTCTGTTTCCAAAACCTAAGAACAGAAATTCTATTTCACACAGTTCTTAAGTTTACTGAAACACTTCAACAACAACAACAACAACAAGAATCTACAGAGAACATAGAGGAATAAGCAGTAACTGCAGTTAAAACTTGCTGTAACTTTTTCTTTTTGCATTAAGCAACCTTACAAGGAAAGAACAAGCTAGATGCACCATCAAGCTGATTTTGACCTGGCAGCTGCTACCCAAACTAACACTTGGAGAACAAATGCACAATCTGCTGTTGACATTGGACAAAGCCTCAAAAAACTGCTTTAGAAATATACTTGCTAAATTTTTCAGCGAAGCACAGTTCAGAGGGGGTTAGCCTTCCCACAGCACACAAATGCCCTAACAGATTTGCTCAGAAATACTATTGGCAAAATGACTAGCAGAAAACAGTTTTCACTGAATGCCCATATTGCAAGTGATGATAACATCTACATTTGGCAGAGCAATCCAGCAGAACTACAAAAGCTTCTTCCTTCAACATTTAATATAAAAGAATAACTTCACATATCCTGAAGGCACATAGTTTATTTTTTCTTTGTTTATATAAAAGCCAGTTTCAAAATTATTTACTAATTACAACAAGCTGTGACATAAGCTTAGAGATAAATGGTTGTTAGAAACTCTGTGGTTCTTTTGATAGATATTAGTAACATCCCCTATAGACTTGGGCATATCCACTCTCTGAATCTGTACAAGAAAAATAAGCCACAAAACTCCCACGCCTCTTAAAGCTTTGCAGGTACATTCCCCTAAAGAATATAGTAAGTCAAATCAGTCTTTAAAAGGGATGAAGTATTCTTGGTCAAAAGTAATAAGACCTGATCTATATTCAGCCATAAAAGCAACTTAAATATACCTAACATGTAACAGCCAGTATTTTTCTGCTTATCTGCAAAACCTATCAAATCCAGGGGTGACAAAGATCAAAGCTATCAGAAGAAATGGTTGGGACTGTCAAAACTGAAATGAGTAGGCTAACTTCACACTCTTAGTGCATCATGGGGAGGTAGACTGCCATAAAGAACCAGAAGATCTATAGGTAACAAGCTTAAGACCAGTTTCTTAAAAAGTTTTGTTGGCCGAACTCTCCTGCAACTAGAATTTTGTACTCTGACCTTTTTCTGTGACTTGAAGCAGTGTTTGCTTCAGAGATTCTTAGTCATTTGAAAAGTTAACTTTTGGGTATCCAAGTTTTGGACTGTTTGTAGTTAAACTGCCAAGCAGCTTGAAAAGTGGGGGTTTTTGACCATCAGGGTGCTTTTTCCACATGGTGGGAGGCATTACCAGTTGCACCCCTGCTAGCTGACAAGCACATGACTAGGAAGAATTCAACGCTTTAATAGGCAATCAGCCATCACAGCAAATTGACCCACTGTAAAAGTTTCAGTTAATGACTGCTAGGAGTACAGGTCACTTCTATTGAATTAGAAAGCCTTCTATAAACTACAATGTGAGAGGAAAATAATCTGATCCTTCTGTTTTTATAGTACCTAGCATGACAAAAATCATGAAGTACCTACCGAACTTTCAGTAGATTTGCTGGTAACTTCTGCTACGAGTCTAGTTAAGAGAAGGACATATGGCACCTCCATGCCCAGGAAAGACAGGTCTAAAGAACAGGGAAAGAAATTAGAGCGTCTTATTAATGACGAGAGAAGTTATGCTTTCCATTTGTTAAGGAACTTTTGCATTCAAATAATAGGAATGTGTTGGCAAAGGCCTTTAAATTAAATATGCCAGGGGGACTTACCTTGGTTCAAGATACAAATTTGAGACATTCAGAATTTTCCCTCCAGCTGCAGAGGGGCAGGTTTCTGGCTATGGCAGACTGTGGTTGCTAAGAAACGAGCCTTATCAGTCTGCTCCAAACTGGGCCATGCAGAGACTATTCCACACCCAGGATCTAAAAATCAATGTGATTGCAATAGAACAGTTACCGCCTGGCACCACCACTGATAAGCCTCGCCACAGTTACAGGCTCCTCTGGTTGCAGCATTGAACTGCAATGGATTTGTGTCAGGACAGAGAGCACACGCCACTTTGAAAAGGCAATACTGCAATTAATTTCTCCCATGACAGCACAGTCATAAAGCATTAATGAAGTCTGTCTGTTAATACGTAGTATTTCTCAGTTGCCTGAGAACAGACTTTCTCAATGTGGAACAGAATGTTGTGGACAGTCTGCCACAAGCCTTGCTTTTTTTCCCCCTCCATTTTTGCTATATAACTCCACATATAACCTAAACAAAGTCCACATTTCTTACATGAAATTGTTTGGATAAACTAAAAGGTGCTACGTCATGCTTGATCCACATTGTTCAGACACTCCCTATATCAATATTATAATATCTGCCTGCTCTCTAGTCAATATAATGTTTGAAGCCACATCCAGTTCTCAGAACTACTGTCCCTGCAGCCTGCTCACTTTAGGAAAACAGTCTTTCGTATTATAAATAAAACATGGAGACAGACAAGGCCCTCTAACCAGAACTTAATAAGAAGAAAGTGTCTGAAAGAAAGCCTTCAACTGTAGGGGGAAACTCCTTTAGTGACTCATTTCACAAACTGAAAATTGTTACTAGTTGTTAAATAAAAAAAAAAACAGTGGATGAGTTTTAAATTACTGCAAAATATGTATCATGACCCTTGGAAAGTTGTTTTTCTGAAGAAAAAAAATCATTGACCAGTTCCTATGATTAATTTCCATTCAGTGATTCTATTAAATCACTTACACATAGCCTGTTGCCTCAACTTCAAAGTAAGATTAGTTCAGCTTGGTGGGACAACTTACTATTATCCCCTGCTATCACACAGAAGCTTCAAGATCAAGGACTGAAAATCCTGAAAACCAAACTCCAGTCTTACTGCTACAACTAATTTCTACAGTTAGTGAGGATTGGGGCAGAGCAGGAAAAGCTTGCACTGTCATGATACCTTCCAATCTAAGCATAACAATGGATTTCAAGTCTGTCAGTGTCAAGCTACAGCATCCATGATTTCATCAGTTCACATTTACATACACGTAAATAAAATGACGCATATACTAAAATGAAAAGCAGACAGACAATATAAAGTGCACTATGCATGCAACGCTAGCTGACAAAGGCCAAGACAGTGCCTGATTAGCCTTGCTGTTGGCAATGTAGATTATAGGAGCCAAGGAATGTAAGCAGCAAGGAACCCTTGAACATGCAGAGATCCTCCAGAATGAGATACTAAGAGCTAGTTTGCTTCAGGAATGATACCACCACCACATCCTGGAGTGAAAATTAAGATGGATCATGGCAGTTTACAGAACTGCTGGAAAGTGATGGCACTGCCAAAAACAGCAGGGAAAATTTAGCTTTGGGAATTCTATGCAAGGATGGAAAGATACATTTCTAATCCACAGCTAAGCTGATAAACTGCTGACTAAAAAGCTTTAATGTTATTTTTCAACAATACCTGAGGTGACAAGATACCTCAAATGCAACCACCTGTTTTAACAAAAAGGTGAAGTCATCTCAGAAGATGAAAGGAGACAACCTTTCTAGAGTGCAGTATGTATCCCCAAAAGCCAAGAACACCTAGCTTATAGCTTTGACGGTAACAGTTTCTCCTCGAGTGCAATTGAGCAGAACAGAAGCTACTCATGACTCAGTAAATGATCGCTGATGTAGGCATTGCACTTACCTAGTTTGACAGAGAGCTTTCCACTTGTGTGTGACAGTATACAAGTGCTTACATAAAAGTTATGAATAATTCTGTTTTAGATCACATTGGGTGTAACTTTAATCTGCACATTTAACCTTTTAAAAACTTTTATTTTTATGCCTTTCTATTGCAGCAGAAGTTGAGTAGCACAACTTTAAGGTGTTTCAAAGCAGTCCAGCAGAGTCTAATGTTAAAACGATCCTCAGGATGTGCACATAGATGGATGTATTCTAAACAAATACATACATAGAGTTTGCCTTGTTACCTATCAGTTCTCTACAATCTGTCTTCAGAAATGAGATATTGCTGCTTGGCTGAGAAGGACTTCCTCTGGGGAAAATACTTTGAGTTGGTAAAGACATTTGCTGATAATTCTTTGTTGTTTCGGATGCTATACACAGATTTTTGTCAATACCTGGTTATTGTAATAGCTGTAAATACTAATAAAAGGCAGGTGAAAGAGGCATTTGCTTAAACAAGTATATTCTTGTTATCTAGAAAAATACTTATTTGCAGGAACAAGTCATACTAAACGAGAAAACAATTGTGAAACTAGCCACTTCTAAGTGCCCAATCCCCCTCTTTGTGAATGCAAATAGCTATACAGCATCAGCTCAATATTGGTTGTATTTCCATTCCTGAAATAAATCAAGCTAGTAATCAACAATACTGTTGCAGTTATGGGCAGATATTTGTTCACAGCCGCTAGTGATTCTAACAAACTGGAACATCTTCCCTGCAGCTGTTCCAGTAGAAATAGGACACAAGATCTATTTGCCCGCAAATCATCAGCCAGTATTTTTTATTTCTGTGAGAGAAAATATCTAAGCTTTTCATGTGCATATGTATACACACATACATATATATGTCGTTGTTGTTTGTTTGTTGTTTGAATTTTGAACCAGCTTTAACTGCAGGAAAAGGAAATCGGAGATGAACAAGATGCTTTAAAGCTTCCAAACATATGAAACACGTTATGTTTACTCAATTTACATGTTACTCCACATCCCAGAACCACTTCTTCACACCCTGCTGGATTCTCTATCAGCCAGTAAAAATTAGAAGGCTATTAACATAATATATAAATAACATCTGTCTGAATGAGGCAGAAATTCAAGCCATGAAGGTAACACTAGATATCTACCTTTTTTTTTTAGGGTAATGCCCATGAAAGATATCAGACAGACCTAAGCATCCATATTCTTTATATGTAATAATATGAAAAACATATATAATGTTCCTAAAGTCTGGTTGTGCCATACCTCAGCAAGGTTGGAGAGAGCTTGGGACTTGTAAGTCAAAGAATAAATCAAGTGCAGAACTTCCAAACAAGACAGCAACTTCAAGTTGGGATTTGTACTGTTAATTGGTCTCCCCGTACAAAACCACGGAAGTAACACAACTCATTTTACTGCTTTCCAGCCACAAGTCAGTCATAACCGTTCTATTGCCAACCTGAACAATATTTTACACCATAATTTTAACTTTAGAAAGGAAAAAGCCCTAAAGCCTCCAAGACATTCAGTACACAGGAATACTAACCATGCCTCTGAATGAGGTAGCTGAAGTTTTAGTTCTTAAATTCTAAGTACGTGAATTTGATCAGGATCCGACACCCACAGCAAAACAATTTACAAGCCCATATAATATGTTTCATGTTTGGCAGCATTTTCTCTTTGGATTACAGAAAAAAAAGATAATGTCATGCACAAACTGGAGCCCAAATTAGAAAGTATTTATGCTTGAGATACCAGCACAGTTTTGCGAACACAGACATTTTAATTAAAACAAGTATTTCGCACCAGAGTTCCACATTTGAAACAAATCTCAAATCACTGTCAACTTGGATCTCAAGTGCCACAATACACATAAGCTAAACACATCAAGATTCACTAAGGGAATTCTTCCTCTTCTTGCTTTTAAAAAAGAACACAAACAATTCATCAACACTAACCACTAGAAGACTTTTTCCCTCCCACGCCTGGAAGCAAGTGTTCTTTAATTCATTTTTATGTCTACATTTTCCATACATATAACTGTGCATCTATTATTTCTGTTGTATTATCAGTATCTTGCTTGCTTAAAATGTTGGTGGAGCATTGTTTGAGTAAGGTAATTTTTTCAGGTACATGGAAGAAGATGGCAGTAAAAAGAAACATTGCCTAAATTTCGGGTGGTTTTATAATTCATTCAGCAGATCAGGTTTGAAACTAATAACACTCATCCCACTGCCAAAGCCTTCTTAATTCTGATGTGACCTTGAATTAGTCATAATAAAACAGAAGAGTCAAAATGCAGTCTCACAAACAACAAACTTGTAAAGGCCTAAACTCTCACTTACCAGCTCCGTCAGAGGTATGCACTAGGACACTGCATCTTCCTCAGATAACACTGAACGCTTGTGGTATGTGGTTTACTGCTAGCTTCTCATTGACACTGCAACTGTTTCACAATAAACCTGCACGGTAGAAGAACAGATATGGGTTGTGCTTAGAACAATCTTTTATAAATTAAAGCTGAAGGAGGACTTGTTTTTCCAGCTTTCTTAACATGCACCCATGAAAAGAACTACTATCCCTACCCTTCCATCAAAATGATTATGTAATAGGCCAGCAACCAGCAATTAAAAATACACACCTTCCGCTCATGACAATGAAGACATCTACTTTAAGCTAGGCTTTGCTTCAAAAGCAGTTACATACCTGGAATACGCCTAGAGCAAACACTAATTAACACCAACATTTACTGTTGTTCAGTCAACAAAAAGTTGGCAGTAACACATTCTGCTGTTGAAACGGTCATTGCAACCTTAAAAACTGAGAGCAGAAGTGAATACGAGTGCAATTTGGTTGCCAATAGTATAGCTATACAGCACAGGGAAAGATGCTTTGGAAACCCAGCATATTCATGGCCTGTTTAGGGCTTTTTTTCCCCCCAAAAAACAGCGCAACAAAAATTTGTGTTATAGACATATATATTTGCTTGAAATGTATCAAGGGAAAAAAAAACCCCAACAAACCAAAAAAAACTACCAAACACCCACAACCCTAAAAAGTCTCAGAATGCCAAAACCGGTAGTAAACTGAGTTAGTTTATTAGGGAAAAAGTATCCAAAGTTTTACTGGACCATGAGAAGGAGACTATTTGTTTCCAAATGCGTCTCGAGAATACAGCACTTCAACGTAAAACGTTCCAGGAACCAAGAAGCCTTGAAAAAAGCTGGGCAAGAAGAAGGACCGAGGGGCAACTCCTCCCCGGCTTCAACCTACATGGCAAACCCCTGCCGCGGCTCCCTCACACACCACTCCCCCCGGCCCCGGCGAGAGGGTCGGGGGCTTTTTCCTCGGGTAAGGCACCCTCCCTCTGCCCGCTCTGGAAACACATTTCTGCCGCCGCTGCCCACCCCCGGGACGCCTCTCGGGGACCGGCCCCAACACCCCTCCCCACACCACCGCCTCCACCGGCAGCGGGACACCGTGGAGGAAGGAGGGAGTGTGTGTGAGGTGAGGGGGGGGGCCTGGCCCGCGGCTGACAGACCGCTCCCCGCCCGGCGGTGCCGGCAGGGCCCGCTGCCGCCTGCGGCCTCACCGAAAGCTGCAGCGGCGCCCTCAGCGCCTCGCCTCACCTGCCCGGCGGCGCCTCCCACGCCCCGAACAATGGGGCAACGCCCGGGGGCTCGCCGCCCTCCCTCGGGCTCGGGCTCTGCCACCGCCCGCCCTCCCTCCTTCCTTCCCTCCCGCCGCCGCCGCCCGAGGGGCCCGGCCGCCCTCCCGCCACCGCCTCCTCACCTGAGGAAACAACCGGCGGCAGGTTCCCTTTCGTACCCCCCGCCCTCAGGCGGCGCCCTGCCCGCTCCTTCCCGCCGCGCCCTGGGAGTTGTAGTTCCCCCCTGCCGGCCCGCCGCTCGGGTTCCCCGAAGGGGCCCTTCGCTCGGAACTACAAGTCCCAGCAGCCTCCGCGCCGCGCCCTACCTGCGCCCTCCTCCCCGCAGGTAAATCCCCTCCCTCAGCCCTTCCCCGCAGCGGCCTCGCTAGCGCCGCTCGCCTCCGCGCGGTGTCTCCTGGGAAATGGAGTCCCCCGTCCGGAGACGGGCCGAGGGACGGGCGGGCCCCGGCACTGCGGCTCCCGGTGTGCCTGGCGCCGGAGCGGCCATTTTGGGCGTTGCTTGGCGACGCGGACGCCCCGGGAGGGACGACGGGAGGGAGAACGAAGCCGCAGGTAGGCAGGCGGGAAGGCGAAGGCCTCTTCCCCCGTCCCTCGAGGCTTCTGCCAAGCGGGGGATATCGTGATCAAAGGATTAAATATTTCCTTCGGGAAGCGTCAGGATAGGGGACACAAGGAGGCTACGGCACGCCTGAGCTCCTCCCGAGCCTTTACACAAGTCCTTGGGTACCGCCTGGCAGCAGCCTCCTGACGAAGCACCGGGATTTCAGAGAAAGGAAGGAAACCTTGAGAAACGCAGGGCAATGCCCGTGTCCAGAAGGATGACGCCCGGCACGGAGTTGGTCGCCTAAGCGTACATACCATCACGTCTCAGCCCAATTAACAACCGCTGCCGAAATGTGGCGGAAAGGGCAGGATCTCTCGGCAAAAATTAGGGCTTGGAACGGGAGGCTGCGCTTCTGATCTGAAATCTACGCCTTCATGCAAGAAGTCACCTAGGTCTTGAAGAGAATTAAAATGTCTTCCAAGTTTGAGATGGCAGTGCGTTTTGTAACAAATTTTAAATACAAAGATTATAGGCAATGTCAAACATCATTTGGGAAAAGGTCTCAATTCTATAGTATGCTTTTTTAAATAAAAGATTTTAAAATACTTAAATTCTTTGAAAGTTGCCCTCTCCTGAACCATACATGGAAATATTTTTTCCAGTAAGGAAGAAACTACCTCGTTAAGTATAATAAAGAATAAAAATATTTGCCAAGAAAATTCACGTTCGGTTTTACCGCATATTTATATAGCTGTGCAGATGAAAACTAAATGCAGCTCTTTACAAATTTCCTCACCTGGATACCTCAGAAGAACTGCAACTTACTGTGATGGTTTTTTTTTTTTTTCCAAAGTGGGTGCAATGTTTCGAAGCAGAACCTAGAATCCCAGAGAAAGACTTAAATGCACTACTTATTCTCAAGACTGAAGAAGTCAGCAGGAAAAAGCTTTCACTGAACTTTTGACACAGCAGTCTTAGAGTTTCTCCCACAAAGTGTGGATATATGGTATAATTCAGTACACTTTGCTGAAGAGATGAAAACGGGGAAGGTGGGTGGACAGGCTTGTTTGCTTTCTGTTCTTTGTGTGTAGCACCCAATGATACACAGAATTCAGCTTCTGATAAATACACAGAGCAGCTAAAGTGCTGAAACTGCAAACAAATTGTTACCGATTTCATTTGCAGTTACACAGAACTTTCAGAGGTGCATAATTCACACTTTAGTAGAGCAGTTAAAACGATTCTCAAATACCTTTGGATTCAATGAGTTACTGGAAGCAAAAAACACACATAAAATTATACTATGACAAAGTATTTTGACTTAAAAGTACTTCATCTCAATATCGAATTCACCCTTATCTCTTCAAAGATTAAGCCTTCTGCCTTCTATTCTGTTCACTAGCTATAAAATTGACAATGACTTCATAGCCAGGAAAAACATTTCTCGCCGCCTTTTCTTAGCTGTGTATTGTGGTTTGCATTACTTCGTAAATGTGTCACTTGAAATTTGTTCTGCAGCTTCGTAAGCGGTTTGCGATCCCTCCCCACCCCAGCCTTCTATCGGCATTTCACAAAATAGGACACTTGGCTGAATGCATAGTGTGACAGTGTGATTGGAATTTTTCTTGCCTAAGAGATTCAATGCATGTAAGAGGCTGTGATTTAAATCCTATGAATGGTTTAGTAGTTGACACTCAAACTTATTACATTTCTCCATAACCATAGTTATGCTATAAAACTCGGTATCTTTCTCGGCAACATGCCTGTGCAGGACAAGATATGCTACTTTCAAGTTTATAGATGGAAGAAGGAAAGGTAGAAGTTATGAGTTTTGAATTTAGGGTCAACAAACAATTCATGAGGCAGAAAAAAGTTCTGCACATGGACAGGCATATCTAGGTGTTTTGTTGGTTTGGGTTTTTTTTTTCCCCCATAATTCAGAGGGCAGCACTACTGTGAAATAAAATTGCTGAAAAAGAATTGTAGATGCTGGCAAAACAAATGAGTACACTAAATAGCTGTCTTTCTGGCTGGTCCCATAGTTATTGCCACTGCAGCACTAAAACTAAAGTGCAGTCCTTCAAAACTAGGTTGCTGCTCACAAGCACATATTTTACCAGAACAAAAGAGTGAGTAAATCAACAGGACGTACGGTTCTAACAGCTTTTTGCAGTGACCTTTCCAATCTGAGGGTAGGGGAAAAATGGGAGATTATGGAAAGTTTCATTGGGTGAAAAAAGTGCAAGCTACTATGACAATTAACTACAACCAGATATATTATTATTAAAAATATTTTCAAAATATGTCTACTGTACCTCAATAGTGCTTTTAAAATAATTCTTACTGTACTGAATTTTTGCATTCAGCTCTGTTTATTAAGGTTTTCTCACACAACATGTCCAGACATCTCTTCAAAGTGATGTTGGCAGACACAACTTTGCAGTGGTTTAACTGTTGCATATTGTTTGGAGTGCTTGGCAAAAAAAGGTGTCAAAATTAACATTCCTTTAGTAGACAGAGAATTACAAATTGCTTCAAAATAAACAAAACAACTATTATTGCATGTTACTTAACGGAAAGATCTAATCTATCGACTCTATTGTCAAGCTGTGAGAAAGGAAAAAAACCCTCTTTTAGATTATATTATCCATTTTCTCTGTAGGGTATTTCCAGTATATCTGTGTAATATGTAGGTATTGCCAGAAGTTTGTATAGCTGGGAGGAAACCGCACTGTTTCTGCTATGTTTACTGCGTACTTCAGCATCCTGCAAGTTTAAGTCTAGCCTTGCTTTTGCAGTGGTTATATTAATTAGATTTCTGTACTCAGCTTCCTGACTTGTCTGTTTCTGCACAGTGTTCTGTCATTTCAGCTTCCTGATTTGTGGCTTTTAACAATTGGTTGAGGCCGTTACCAAGATTTCCCCTAAGACACAAAGCGAAACCACTCTCACTTTGCACGTTACATAGCAGCTCTGAAACAAAACAGAAAATACAGCGTGCAGTTATTCAGGCAATGATTTCTTCAGAGAGCTTTCTGTTCTATGCAACAGCTGCTGTTACAGAAAGATGTTCTGTAAAGTTGCTGAAGGCACACTAGCAGGTAACCGGATTCCTTTCATCCACGGCACAGACAATGACCAAGTGCCTTCTGATATTGCTGTCTGAAGGGATGCTTCGAAAGATTTGGGGAATGGGGATGAGACTAGAGGTTATTGTAGAAAGCCGGATGCCTGTGAGCATACTCTATTCCCTATTTCTTTGACCAATGAATGACATTTTTCAGTGACTACCATATCCTTAAGGAAAAAGCTTGGAATATTGACTCATGTGGAGGATAACACCATCCGTACCGATGCTGACAAGTTTTCCCAGATCTGACCTACTATCCTTCTAGTAAATTAAAGCATCAGCTCTTGTATGTACTCGCTCCTATTCGGACTGCCCCAAATCAGTCATGGTCTTTAATCTTCTGCTCTGGAATTCTGTCTATTAGGCTGCTTGCCCTGACAGTGCCTCTAAATGACATCATCTCAAATATCCAGGGTTTCTCTTCACTAAGCAAGCACTGCTGATTTCGCATTGACAGTTTCAAAGGTCTGCTTTTGATCAAAGCAGGAATAGGAAGGCTTAAGCCTTTTCTCTTTCGAATCAGCTTTAAATGATAACAGTCTATTGGTAGGTTTGCATTAATAATAAGGGAAAGCTCAAAAAAGCTCAAAAGCTTTCTGTTTTTAAGAAGAATATACAAGTTATTTGTAAAATTTGTAATAGGACTCAAACAATGCATACCAGATGGTAAACGATACTCCCTTTCACAAATACATTTGCTCATCCTGTACTTTTCCTGGAAGAGTACCTGGGTGACACACAGCTAGGCAGTCAAGCAGAAAGTTATTGCTCTTGAGCAGATATGACCTACATAACAGAAGTAAAAACATTAGTTGCCTTGTCAGGAGAATGACTGCTAGCATTGACATAATTTTATGGTCTGCTAATCCACTGGCAATGTTTCCGTTAACTGGGGAAACATCTTGATGTATTCCTGCCACATATAGCAACCCTTCAGGAGAACTATATTACCAGTGTAATTGGATAGATTGAGGCAGTTTAACAGTTGTCACTCTGAGATTACTTAACTGTTAATTGAGAAATTTGAAGAGGACTCCCTGAGTTCTCATTGTATGATTTATGAGAATTAAAGACCTCCTTGAGAAACACCTTTCAGTCAAGCCAAAGGATATTTGTTAGCCATTTGAACTAAAACGTATGTGTCTATCTACTGCCATGTATGATGCTCCTATCGAGCAGAAGCCCTTTGCTTAAAATTTTCTGCTCCCAATATACCCTTTACTTCTTTCATTTGCTAACTTTTTGGGGGGAGGGGAAGGTGAGGAGGGGACAATTCCAGACCAATTTTCATGGACAGTTTGAAACTAATATAGTAACTTGCTCTACTATTATTGTTAAATAGATTTTTTAATACTAGCAGGATCAACATGCACATCACTTGACTTACCAGCTATATTTTATTGACAAGTTTCCTTTAAACATTTTTTTCCCTTAAGGCAGTGGTCTAGAAAGGAAAATGAAATCACAACTGCTTTTTATGGTAAATCCTGAAAGTTTAAAAGTAGAAGACAAATGAAAAGCAGTCACAGACTTGATGCATACAGGAGTTGTTTCCAGAGTTCAAAAGAAAACAACAGATGGGCATAATAGCTGTCTGGGTTACAGGAGGGTATGAGATAAGCAATTCACAGGCTACGTTTAGTCTGATAATGAACAAAAGGCATTCAAAAACAACACAAAATTATTCTTATGTCCAAGGTTGCTATAATTTATAACAGAAGAATTCAAGTCCTTTCTTTTCCCCAAGCTAGAACCACCCTATATTACCTTCCTGCCTGTTAATTTCACAGTGCAAACTTAGAAGTACCTTTTCATTTAAAATATTTTGTAAGTCTGTGTTTAAGATATACCAGGTGAAATTCAAGTTTTATCCTGAGAAATACAGCTAGAAGGAACTGAAGATAAAATCACATGAGAACAAGAAGCAGTTCAAGAAAATTTGATCAAGTATTAATAAGAATATTGCATCAAAACTGAAATTCTTCCTGTTTAAAAACAAAAACCAAAACCCCAAAACATTAAGGTCATAAGCATACAATATTGTCCCTGCTGACGGTAAACCTTCTTTCTGTTCGAAATGTGGAAACTAATGCTCTATAACTATGTTTACTGTAAAAAGTATTGCCACACTCTCACTGGTAATCTACTGCTGTGCTTGTGGTTTTATTGACACCAGTGGAAAGCTGGGAGTTACTGTAAACATACTGCTTCTCAGATAGCTAAATGGCTTTGCCTGTGTAATCACACTACTCTTACTGTAGTATACAAGTAAAGAATAGAAGCTTGAAAACTTCTGTTTTGTATAGTGCTTTTCAACCTTTTCTGATTTTCTGTTTTTTTTTTTTTTTTTTCTCTAGTGGAGGTGTAGAGTCCTTTATGAAGAATTCCTGTAGAAGAGAAAATACCTTTGTTTTTCTTAGCTAAATACTGATATGTAAATCCCTTAGAAGTAATCTACACATTCTCAGATATCTGCAAACCACAGATTAGACACCATAGGCACAACAAATTTCTTCTGCAAGGGGCTGTCATTATTACGGCTTGCTTTTTTTGTGTGGTTTATTTTTTTCCCTTTTAATCTGTTGCTGTTTTGCATGTCTATGAGGACTAGGAATTCTAGAGCTATCCTACCCCTTTGGAGCACATATATATTTAAATTCGGCATTTCTAAGTCAACTACTCATTTGCATCAGATGTTTTGCCATTAGGCAACAGTTGCAAGTTGACAACAGAGTTGTGGCATGCAAATTAAAAACCTTTTAGGCTTTATCTGGAAGTTAGATATGCTGGGAATTGCTCATCACCTTTATCTTGCCTTTGTCCTATACCTGCAGCATGCTAGTAAGACCCAAGATCTGCTGTCCCGCATTTGTGACTGCTATTCCATACTTTGTCCCCCATTCTGAGCACAGCTATCATGCTGTAAATTACTGCCCAGAGTATGACCTTGGCAACAAGAACCAGGCTGGGAGGAACCTGAATGTCATTACATCATGACTTGGACCATTCATTCCTGAAACAAAATGTTATTTGTTAGCTTTGTCTAGATTTATGATAGAACCTTGGACGTCAGCATCCATTTCTAGTAATTTCATAAAAAGCTTTCTCCCATACTGTGATGCAATGACCCTATGTGCTTTTTGACCAGATAAATGCTGATATACATTTTGAAATTTTGACACCGTATAAATGACAACTGTAAAATGCAGCTTTTAAATGCATAAAAAACCCCAATAGTTGAAGGTCAAAACATGACAGGTAAGCACTTCTGTGTTTTATTTGGTAAGGAACTATAATTTCTGCTTAGAAATTTAAGACCATAAATGTTATGTAGTTTAATCAGTCTGAACACCTATGCGTAACCAAAGGACCATCACCTCCAAAGCAGCTTGTCCCATCCTAAATATTAAAGACAATGTTTGCCTGGAAAAAAGCGTTGAAAAGAATTATCCAGGTACATAAATCGTCTGTAGAACTAAGCAATTTGTATAGATGAATGTAATACTGATTGAAAATTCTATAGATTCCACCGTATTTAAACAAATCCCAACCCCGGCTACCTGCTGATTTGTAACATGAGGAGAATCTAGTTTTCCAATTAAACTATTTCTATGTGGACATGGAATTGATTCATGGCGGTTCATGATGTCTGTTAGCTAAACTTTTCTAATACTAGAAGTTGTACTCTGCAAATTGTACACGTGATATTATAGATTTGGTTTTTTTCTCTCCTTAGGTGTTTGGTCTTTGTTATAAGACAAAACAGTGTCTTCATATGCAAATATTTGTAAATCACGCAAAGGTAGGAGGTGGAAAAACATAAATATTCATCATTCTTAATGAAACATTTATTTCTGCGGGTTTAGTTGAAGGTAAATTTATCAAATATGATAATTATATGAATTACTGCTAATAAGTTTTAAATCTTGTTCAATTTCCATGGCTTTGTAAATATTATCTATACCTTTCACACAGGGAGTAGGGGAGGGAGGGAGAAAAGGGGGCTGGGGAATCATTCTTGAGGCTCTTGCTGCGAGTACAAAGATTAAATATAAGCTATATAAATATATGTGAAAATGTATTAAAGTTTTAATGCTTCCAGTAATATATAGCTTTAATTACTACCACATTGAAAAGAGATTTTCAGTGATATATTGACTTCCATTTAAGTTTTATTAAAAAGTAAATTGCATTCTGCTTTGGTAGGATTTTTCATTTGGCTTGATAAGCGCAAAAATCGATGTCAGTGAAAGTATATCTTCGCAGTCTGAAGAGATCAGTGCATTGCATAGGTGTCTCAGAATGTAATACATGCTGGCATGCATCATGTAGTAAATGAATCTAGGCAAGTATCTAGGCAAGATGAACAGCAGTGGGTCTTACTAAGTTGAGGGCAGGAGCAAGAGCATAATATTCTTGAGCAATCATGAGAATTGCTACTGCATTTTAAAAATATAGTGCCGTAATTTCTGCAGTCCCTGGGGTTTTTTGGGCTTGTTGGTTTGGGTTTTTTTTTTTCTTGGTGACCGATTAATTTACTGGAGAACTGCTTTATGGAGTAGTACTTTTTTAAAAGATTAACTGTGGTCTTAAGATGGAAGACCTGCGTTTACAATTTCACTAGCCATTTTCAATGCAAGATTACAGATGAGCCTTTGGAGCAGAGGCTGTAGACAGCTAGGGTAATTACTCTTGTTTCATGGCCGTTCCTAAAGGCCTAACTGGATTTAGAAGCCTAGACATGCAAGAAATTTTCAACAAGAAGAGTAGCTCTGCAGCTCTAAGGGCCTCTTTTTTACTAGATCGAGTTTGTTAGAGGAATGCTGCATTTATCTCTCTCTCTCTCTATGTGGTCCAGCCACCTTGTAACAGGATAAACTGGGCATCTGCTTTTATTTTACAAACTCTGTAGCTCCGTCGCAGTCTACAATGCATTCACAACACGGCAACACTTGCATTTGAATCTAAAGCATCCAGAAGTACTATTTAACACGACCAGGGCACACAGCGTACCACCAACATCACTGCTCTTCAGGGAGCTTGGGCTACGAGGCCGTTTGGGCTATGAGGCTATTATTTGGGCTACTGGAGAATACAACTATCGAACAAGGTGGACATACGTCTGTCACATGCGTACTTTTATGTCCCCAGCAGTTACTTAGAGCAGTGATTCAGTAGATAGATAGCAACTTATTTTTTTATATATATATAAAGTATACATATATATTGTTTTATATATATATCTTTACATGTGTGTGTATGTATGTGCGTGTATATGTAAAAACAGAAAAGATTACAGTCCTTTCAACATGTGAGGTATACGGTCGCATATACAGAAGCAACTCATCTTTCCTTTTGCGCCAAAGAAAGGAGTCTCGGGCATCCCAGGCACATCTGAGCAATTATTGAAGCGGCACAACTTCAAAAGCTGTGAGGAAAATCTGCTCTACTGCCCTGAAGAACTTCTTTATCTGGACCGATGGGAACTCCTGCGTTTTCTCACTGCCTTTTGCATTGTCACAATTCAATGCATTCCTCCTTTATCAGCACCTCTTTCACATCTGTGCTCTGTTCACAGAAGCCTCAATTGCTGAGTCACAGAAAAATCAGCTCCCAACTCAATACTTACAAATTTTCCAGAGTGAGCAGAAAGAGCACTAGAGCATCTTGGAGAGAGCAAGCTTGGCTTTAGGATTTCTCAAAAGGACCCGAGAGAAAAGTCAAGCAAAGCATAAATCAAGACACAGCAAAAACTCAGTTCCCTCAGTCCTTCACAGCATTCAAAAGATGGATTGTTTCTGAAAAAAATTACAGCACAGGAAGCAACAAGGAAACAGATTTGCGCAACAGGATTTCCTGCCAGGAGGCTCCTGTCGCAGCCACTGGAGCTGGTTAATTTGATGGCTCTCGCACTCACAGGAGTAAGGAGTATGAGGTTTCTGCCATTTATTAAGCTGTCCCTGGGGGCTTACATTTTCCACTCCTGAGCAAGCAGTTGATGCTTTGTAAATATCTTTCTCATATCCAGGAAATTCACAACATACTTCAAAGGGCATGCATGTAGCTGCAGAAGGAGGAAGGAGTCTGGCATCTTTTTTTATTGCTTTTATGAAAGTAAGTAATTCCCATAGTTTTTGAGAACAGCAGTACATGACACCCAGCCTCAGGTCCATATCTCTGGATCCCTCCTTTAAAGCTCACGGCAATTTTCTTTCAGCTGTTCTCACAGCTGAAAGCTTAACAGAATTTGTCTAGAAAAAGCTATTACCTGTTCCTACAAAAGCTCACTTTTGCATTCCCAGACCCTGCCACAAATTCAGCTTTTAGCTGTTGTCTTGAATAACAGGAGAAATCCATTGCTAGCTTTAAAACTTATATTTTGATTTGAATTGCTTCAGCTTATGGCAAGAGAGGCTTAGAGGAAATAACCTGTTCACTAGGTTTAGCTACCCAATACACATACCAGAGAGGAAATTCTCTTTGAAGAGTCAGTCATGACAACCTTGTGCTATCTTCCATAAGACTTTGCTGAGTGACATAGCTTTCATAAAACAGAATTCACCACCAGCTTCCATCCTGCCGTTCACAGCCTGTCAGGTAAGACATTAATGGACAGCAAAATTACAATTACAAGTCACTTCCTTCAAGTTAATCTTCCAGCACTTGATTAGCACTGTCCTGTCTTCAGTTCATGAAGGAAATTTTTTTAACCCTATGCTTACCTTATATTAAGCAGAAGAACAATGATTTCTCTCTTTTTGCCCCCTTCTCTTTTATTTAACAGCTATGAAATCTCTTACTCCATACCTCCAGTTTTCTGAGCCCAGAAGCAACATGTCATCTCCACATGCAGCAGTATTTAAATACTACTTTGTTCACGGTAAATAAAAATGAATAAGTAAAATAAACAAAAAAAAGATGTTCTGTGAGTATCTGAATGTTGATAAAAATTCTACAAGGAAAAGTAAATAACTAGACCCAGGAAAAAGCATAAATAAGAATATGGCAAATCAGTGTAAAGCAATAAAAAAGAAAGAAGGAATTCATCTGCCAGTTTATGAAAACGTGTGTTTAACCCTGCGGAGAACGAAACCGAATGCTCTCCCTAGTGTAATTTTTAGCATTTTGTCTCGAGAGCTGAGGATGGGATGAGTGATGGGGAAGGTATGTTCTAATCATGGCTCGGACAAGCTCTTCTGCACCCAAGGCCACGGCTCCACGGGGGGCTGGCAGGCACTGGCACCTTGTGGAGTTTTTGCCAGCTGCTTGTTCCCATCCTACACGGTTCACTAAAACATGAGAACCCAGATCCCTAAACCAGTCTGCTCCTCCTTTCCCACCGTGGTATTCCTTCCCCATCACCTGGGGGCACAGGAGAGATGAGGCAGTGCGTGTTTATCCAGGGTTGGAAAGCCAGCATGTAATGTGCATCCTCGCAGACACGGGACATGAGCAGAGGAACCAGCAATTTTCCAGACGCCCACTCATGGCTGTAAAATCCGTACTGTACAAGACTAGAATGTGACACTTGCGATCTCCCACTTGCTGGAGACTACCACGCTCAGAATGACATCTTTAGGGCAGTAGTGGTTTGAACTGCCTCAGCACACAGTGTAGGTTTAGAGAGCTCTCTTACAACCGGCCACATCTTGTTACAAGCAAAAAAGCAGAATGAAGCGAGTTGTGTTTTTGTTTCCTGGGAGTAGGTGCTTTGGGGAGGTGAGCATGGGATCAAAATCTCTGAATCGAAGTGCCTCATACAAAAAGGAATTTCCTAAACAAAAGATGCTTGGAGCCTGTCGGGTCTGAGCTCTCAGCTTATGCATGGAACAGCTTTTCTTTTCCTTTCTCCTTCACTGTAAATACCACAGGGACAAGCCAAGGCTTTCTGTGGGTCTTGCAGCTCACCACCTGTGAGCACCACAGTTACAAAAAGAAAAACTACCGCATTCTCTCTTTGTTGCTAATAATAAGACTAAGTAGGATGTTCCACAGTGTAAAGAAAAACCATGGAGATGACCTGTCTCTTCTGTAAATGCTTCATCTATCTTTTCTAAAGTGACTCAGTTTGTAAGTGGTGCAGCACCATCTATCCCACTGATCAGGCAACAAGATCTTATTTTTATGACATTGCAGTCTGTTTCCAGCACTATAATTCTCCCATCAACTCAGCATTGTGGTTGCACTGCATTTGAAACATGAAAGGAGTAGGCATTGTTGGGTGAGGAAGGCAGCTGTATGTCATTTGAACTATCTCAAGAACATTTAAAATAAATACGAATGATGCACAAAACAGAAAGTATATAGCGAAAAATTGTGACAATATATTTTGGTGTAGAATTCTCAATTATATGGAGAAACAGCAAAAAAGCAAGGAAGGGAAAGACAAATCTTCCTTATATTTGAAAACTGAAGCCCCAAGATTCTCACTTCCCTTCTGAGATGCCAGACCTGTCAGTATTTAACTTTCCTTCTGTAAAGAGAGTGCAATGAAGTTAATAGCAATAGTCATTGATGGACCGGTTTGCATTTGGGTATTAATTCGAAATATTAGCTTTAATCTAAATTGCAACTCAAACAGTTGCCATTGAATATTATCCCAGTCATTTCCAGGTCAGGGAAGAAAAAGAACAGCAACTGGGTCTAGAGCTTTTTAATTTTTTGCGTGTCCTTAGCTGTGTGAAGAGGTACATGACAGACTGAACAGTGCTAATAAAGCAATCATTTAGCCTGGCCAGTATGTCCACTACTGGGCCAGTGCTGGAGCCATGAACCAACCCCTTTAGCACTGGAGCCACGCTTCTGAAAACTGTTTTACAGACGGCATGGAAGACTGAGACACATTTATTATGCCACAGATCTGAAGAATTACAGAACCTATGAATTTGTAGCGCATCTGAAAAGGTGCAAAGCAGAAGACATATGCTTTATCTGTTTTCTTCTCCGTTTTTTCTCACCATTGTCACAGTTCACTGAGACCTTCCTAGGTTTTTTCCTCATCTCTGTCTCCCTGATGTCAGTTTTGATCAAAGGCCCTTTTATAACACAGAGACCTGTCCCCTCCTGACACCTGCATCACAGCCAATATTTATTTCCCTAGTGAAAGCTGTGTTAAGCCTAACTTAGGCTGTTCACAGGTCAGGAAGCACAAGATGTGGAAAAGGCAGGCACTCAGGAGACCCAGGGAAGCTTGATGCTCTTCAAAAAAAATCGTTTTGTATCATAAATATTGATCATTAGCAAGAATGGCAAGAAGGATTAGAGAAACTTAATAATTTATTCCATGCTGATCGTACAAACATTTAAGATTGCACTTAGGAAAAGCAAATTGGTACACAATTAGTTTAGCTGTTAATATCATATCCATTGCTAAAACACTCACTGTCTGCATTAGGTACATTAAAAATACATCAAAGTCCCTCCAGAGGAGCTCTTCTCTCACGTCACTTTCTGATCAGCGAGAACTGTTTACTTGAGGACTAACTAAATCCAGGTGTTGACCTGCCAGGGAGCTGTTGCCTGGATAATTCTATACCTGGGAGAAGGTCCAGACAAAGGGATGGGAAGCATGCAACACAAACTAATTGTGGGAAGGCTGGAGGCCACTCCTTCCCTGGCATAAGTTCAATCAGCATATCTGTTCTGATATTTCCCTTTCACAAAAGGTCCACAGCTAAGCAAGAGAGCTGAATGACCTTCACCGATGCATTTCACAGAGATGGAGTAGTGGTAGGAGGCATCTCTAAGGCACGGGTTCATGTAGTACCTTGAGGCATCTTAAATCCATATGACATCCTTGAAAACTGAATTCAGAATCAGGTCTCTGGGGGTTTGCTACCTCAGATCCGTGATCTAGAACCTAATCTTTCATCCTGCTAACTATGGAGAATATGCAGCAATTACATTTCAACTTTAAAAGATTTCCTTCTTCTGCTGGAGCGTAGTTTTTTTACTCAGAATGAGTGGCATGGCATGATGCTGAATTTGAGAGCCAAAGGTCTGTTCCCGGAAGCTGCTGAGCATCCTCATTTTCCACTGAACTCACTGGAAGCAGTCGTTGTTTAGCATAGGATTAGGCTTGAAGGAAGCGAGTGTAAAAAAAACCCCACAAACATTTGCATTTCTATGTAAACTAGAGTTAGTGTCGTATTAACAGATGGAAAATGGTTTGCGCTGTGAATACAAATATTGTAATGTTCCTCTGTTTTTTATCACATGCGTAAGGGGTTCTGGCTTTCCATTATTTGCAGAGGGCCAAATCCCACAACCCTCTTCCAAGTTCCTGCTTCCACTATGCTGGGACAGACAGCCTGTGTCTGGACAGAGTTCCTGTCCAGTAATTACACTGCAATATTGTTATTTTGCTAGAACTGAAAGGCACCAGTGCTCCGTGCCGTGCAAAGTGCTGAGCAAAGGATACAGGGCATATAATTTAGAGCATGCGGTGTATAAAGACCATGGCAGGATGATGTAACCAGAATAAGAGCAGCATTTACCTGTGCAACTGAAGGCAAGAGAGCTGCCCCAGGAGACACCAAGGCTGCTCAAGTGCCAGTCTGCTTATTCCTCCGAACCCTGGATCCTCAGCGATTATGAGCAAACCGGGGAACTCCAGAGCGGCCCAGTGTAAAACCCACTCATATCTGCTGAGAATCTGGTGAGTTATCCCCTAGTTTTGTTCTCTCTAGTCACACGCTTACAAACCACCAGCTTTTGTGACTCTACCAGTCCCTGGAGTGAACACCAAGTGACTTGGAGCCTGCGGCGAGAGCTGCAAAGGGCTCTAGTGTCCTACTTTGCTAAAATAGCATAATAAATATGTATATGGAAAACAGGAGAAATATATTAAAAGGACATCACTCGTGATTGCTCTTTCCCTTTGAATCATTAACTGAAATGATGTCTCTTGCTGGAACACTGAACATGAGAGTGTCTCTCCAGCTCAGATCCATACGTCAGAAAGTGTTTGGGGACAGAACTAGACCCAGGGATGAAGTTGGAGATTAAACTTTTATGAAGGCACAAAGAACATCCTTATGCTCTTTTTGTATCACCATATAAGGGTAATGGTGATAAATTATCTGATGCACTAGAAGGACGTTTTACCTTCGTGCCAACACTAACTGCTTTTCACTTTGCCGTATCTTACTGGAACTCAGTTTACAGCTCTGCATCTACTAATTTATTTACAAATTCATATGAGGATATGTTTTGCATTCTTGTCCCACCACATTCTTTAGGACGGAAGTATAAATTGCTCTCTTCAGCATGGACAACTCACTAAGATATTTTCTTACTGTACTTCCAGCCAGTCCCACATCTGGGATAGTACCCTATACTCCCTCAAGCAGTTAAATGATTAACTGTGTATGTTAGTAACACAAATGAATATCCAAGAACTAAACCTATTATGCACCGGCCGTAACTGAAGTGTCACACTTGAAAAAGCATTCAGTCACTGTCTGGAGAAGATCAACTCTATCAATACTTCAGAAACTCAAGGAATGCAAAGCAAATATAGATACCATATATAAAATAGGGATATAAAATGATCAGAGTTTAAAAAGGACAACTACAATGGCATGTCCTAAGACTATTCATCACATCCATCGTTTCTATGCCGGGTAGGTAGAGGGCAAAGAAGGAACAATGTCTCTTTGGGGCTTTAGAAAAGAAAAAAAAAAAAAAAAAGAAAAAGATAAGAAGCCTTTGCCCACTACAAAGTTTTAGGACTATGATATGGCTCAGGGATAATTAAGCTTCTGGGATGGGAAAGAGAAGGAGACAGTAGGTGGAGTCCTGTGCTTGCTCAGTGCAGGAAAACAGAGTGCCACTGACACCGAGGTGTGCTGGTGTCCTTCCTGCAGCTGGAAGTTACAGAGGTTACCATGTCCACCAGTCTGCTTGCTTTGCTGAGCTTTATGGAAAAGTGTCTTTACCGATTTCTCAGGTCATACATAGGGACTGTGGGATTACATCTGTGGGGATAAGAGAACTGGGGGACTGCTGGTTCATCCTCGGGGGTGGGGAGAACACGGCAGAGAAATAGAGAGCTTAGGGTCATGCTTGTCCTTAGAAATTGCTGAGAAGGTGTGTCAATCATCTGATCCTTCTCAAGTTGGTGGACTCCTGCAGGGTGAAGAAAGCAAAAGGCACCGACTCAGAATGTACTATCCGTAACCTGAAAAGATCAGTGTTGGCAGAGAGCCCTCGGGGTGTGAGCACTTTGCGCAGACGCCACAGAGAACCCTGTCCCTCATCCCCACCGACATCAGATCCTTTTTGTAGTGATCTGATGGGGAGCCACACGCTGGGATTCAGGTCTGGTGCGCCAGAAAACGTCCCTGGTCAGATGCATTAGCATCCCAACACCCCCTCCTGCCTGGATGTGCTCTGATGAGTGCAAACAACCCCCGCTGTGGGGTGAGGCATCTATTCTGCTGGCTAGACGCTGTACAGATGCGAGTCGAGCTGAGCACAGTTCACGAGTGGAAAAGGAGAATTTAGCCAGCAGAGGGCATGTGGCTCGTTGCCTAAGGAAAAGTCACTGGAGAGGAGAAGCAAGATGTCCCCGCAGCCATCCCCTCCTCAGCTCTGACATCACAGGCCGTTTCCCAAGTTCATCATGTCACCACACCGGGATGGGAAGTGAGTAACCCTGCCGGAACACGACCTCTGTGGGACACTCATGAGAGCAATTAACAATGTGTTGGTGAGAGCTTGTTAAGATTGCCCTTCACCTTGCTTCTATTGCCATCTCCTCAAGTCCTGCTGATCGTCTCCCTCAGCAGCAGCATGCTATGAACGCAGCTGCCTCTGGATAACTTCTTCTAGGGCTGGCAAAAACAACAACAGCTACCTTACCGGTCCACGGGAAGAGCATCCCGTTTGTGTTTCGGGAGAGTAATTACTTTGGTTCCCGTGCACTTTACAGGCACCATGTCTCAACTCCAGCTGCAGGCGAGTCACTTGCAGCTTCAAAAGGAGCTGGTGCTGCAGTTCATGGGAATATCTAACGACCCTTCAACTAGGCACACGGCTTTTACTGGCCGCATTGTGGGTATCAGCTTAAGTGAAGGAACTGCCACACTCACTGAATACTTCCAAGGACCTTAATTCTGGTGTGACTTACTCTTCCTTTAAGCCACTGTTTATGATTGTTGGTATCAAACTTTCCTTGCAAGCCACTATAGAAGCAGCATAGACATTTGGAAAGCCAACAGTCTCCTAGGCATGGTATCATGGATCACCAATGATTTATAGACCACAGTTTAGCCATCGGTCCCAGTCACTTACTCCTTCAGAAATAATGAGCTAGAAAAAAAGACCTGACCTTATGTCCAGGGAATGGATGCTATTCTTGCTATTTGAAAATCTAGCCGCGAGCGGCTGAATCATACAGCCTCCAGCCACTGAAGAGTAATAGTCACATGTGTTATAGAGTATCAGGAAAATTGCTATGTTGCATCTGTACCTTGTAATGATTATCTAATCATGGTGCTTTCCTGGTGACTACAGGAAATGAAGAACAGTGCAAAGTTAGGTGGCAGATGGATCCAGCGTTTGAATGAGATTAAACTACAGAGGTGCATGGTTCTAGGACTTGGGCTTGGCCTAGTCAGTAAAGACAGGCATCACTTAAGAGGACGGGAGTCACCTGAGGGGCACAATCTGTGGCTCTGTCTGACAGGAGCAGTTTTTCTCTGAATCTGTATCAAGTTACCTTAGCGGACATTTATCGGTAATGCACAGCTCTGATGGTGTTTTCCACTCCACCACCTGCTCAACGTTTTAGCCCCCTGCTCTGGCAAGTCACTCTGCCATGCTAAGGGGCACAACCTGTCCAGGCATTGCTGCTTGCACAGAGGTCAGCAGCATTTCTCAACAATGTCTGGGTTTCCCATGCGCCAGGAAACTTCCCCAGCTGTAAAATGAGATAACATCCTCAATAAACATATGAAGGCTCAGTTCACTACGTCTGTGAAGTGTCTTGAGATTGTCTGATAGAAACAGTTAGAGAAGGATAAAATATAATTACATTAAAAGTATCCCACAGTGAGCTCCCCGTCTAGTCTACCTGATGACTCACCAAGGCTCTTTCCTGACAGTACATAATACACACTCTGGAATTTAAATAGCCCTGTCTAGCCGTAGGTGCAAACTACTGCAACAATGATAAGACTTCATGGGGAACACCTGGTCAGGCAGCTAGCTGCACGTGAAGACAAATAAAAGAGCTCCGTGAGTTACCGTGGGAAACATCACTTAATGGTGCTGTTTACCACCTTGGAGCATTAATTGCACAGAGCATCAGGCCCTCTGACTCTGAGGAACACTGCAGGATCAAAAAGTGATGCTAGCTTGAGGCCAAAGAATTGTTTGCCAGGAAAACTCTGGCAGTACTGAGTCTCGCCGCTTCTGCATCGGATTAACAGATGATAACAGCATAAGGTGGAGAGCTGAGCTGGACCTGCGCCAAAAGTCACAGAAGCTGGGGGGGTGTCTGCGTGTAAGCTAATAGAAAACATAGTCTAAGTAGTATCCTCCTGCTGTAAGCGCTTAATGCTGCAGAGACTTCTATTCCATGTTTCACAAGAGTGTTTGACTTAGGCTTGTTTTTACCCAGTTAAAACCAGCACATCTGTCCTAAGCCATACCCTTATTTTTTCCCTTGAAAGCAAGGTGCAGCTCCGTGAACCTAGCAGGCATGTCTTTCGGAGGCAGGAATAACACCACATACATTGGAGTTTTGTCCTGCAAAGGCTGAGTCCAAAGCAGTTTGCCTCTTGACGCTTTTGTGCTTCTGCAGCAACTGCTTGCTTGGGTTTCTCCCAGCATGAAAGGCCTTCTAAAACCCTACCAGGCTTTATATATCACCTTAGGATGCAGCCCAACAAATCAGAGCTGTAAACAATACCCAAAACACAAACAAAAAGGTAGCACCCCCAGATGTGCCAATGGGTACATAATAATGAGAAAGTAGTTAGGCTTGGATGAAGGGAGAAAGAGATCAGGGGAAGCTTGTTGCTCATTGCTTGGTGTGTTGTTAGTTTTTTTTTTTTTCCCCAGCCATCTTTATTTGGTGGCTTTAGTTTATCTACTGAGATGAACTACAGAGAGAATGAAAAGAGTTATATACTTGGGCAGTAGTGGAGGTAAAGACAAGCCAAGGAAACAGCCTAAAGCTGTAATCAGCAGTCTGTTTTTATTACTCTGCAGTATACTTTGCTGCTTTTCACACTAAGGAACCTGGCTTGCAAGTTTTTAACTGGTCATTTCCTCAACCGGTTGGTAGTTGCTGTTAGAAATACTCTTTTCCATTACAACCCTTCCTAAATCCCCCTGAAAAGAATACATACCCTTTAGAAGTTCTCATCACTTCACCCCCCAGTCCCAGATGAGATGGCAATGCTTACTGATGCTGGTTAAAATAAAGAGAGGTAATGGTGGGAAGGGTCTGACAATTGAAAGCTTCAATGTTTCAAGCACAGTTATTCACTGCAGGTGGGATCCTACGTTAGGTCTCCAGCTGGAGCCACTGTGATCAGCCCTACGTAGTAGGCAACACGCATCCCTCCCAGGCTCCCCAACTAAATACACAGTCCAGAAAAAGGAAGGCTTATAATTCCTTTTCTTAATTTTATTTCATTTATCTATCTATTTATTTATTTATTTAGGAAATGAGCCACAGAAGTCCATGGAAATTAAGTGTTTTGCTCAAGGTGACTGTATATCACAGAGATATGTATCTCATCCCAGCGTTCCAGTCACATCATCTTCGTTCCTGCGTGGCTTAGCAGAAATCAATTTAGAACAAGTATTTTCAGGCTGCTGTTTGCATACCCCTACACCTGTACGCAGAGAATACCTTTGAGAAGCATCTGAAGTGTGCGTGTGTAATGCAAGTTCAAGGAAATAACAGTATCAACAAAGTAACTGTTTCTACTTAGTACCACTGTTCCTTTAAGTGCAAACATGAAAGTAGGTGCTCCCACAACTGATTGCTCCCAACCCTCTGGGATCCACCCAAGACCAGCTGCAGCTCCTGACATGCTCAGTCTATTCCTCCGAGCAGAAGATAAAAATAACAGCAAGCCTCCCACTCACTTTTGGAAGCCAAGCCCCGATCGTCATCCCAGTACGGTGCCAAGTCTCGGCAGGCTCGGTGCCTTGCATACCCAGTGTATCCTTGCAGAAGGAGGAGTGCGCGGGCATGCACGGGGCGGCCCAGTTTGCCCCAGGCTCTCAGCTGCTGGGCTGGACTCGACCCATTCCACGCAGCAGTCCCATTGCAGCTGATGGGAAACCGGCCTCAGAAACATGGAAACGGCAGTAGTCCGCTCACACGGCAGTTCAGCCATCCTGGTCTCGTCAGTAGGTGAAGGGCTTAAAATGTGCCCGTGTCTTTCTTTGGAGCATGATCAAAAAGTGAATCGGTGTTGCTCCACTGACTACCAGGGGAGGGGGTCTCAGCTAGACCTCAGTGTGTTACCCAGTGTAACGTACCCCGGTACGTTATTGAAGCGTCGTTAATTTTGGGCCCAATTTACCCAAGTGCTTATGCAAGTGACTAAGTGAGCAAGACTTTTAAAAATCTGATTTACATCCATTCATCAAACATCCTGCTTTGTCAGCTGTAGACAGTGTTTGCTTCCAGCCTCACTCATCCCTGAACAGCGACATAAATAGATGGGGGAGTACTCTGCGCTCGTATTGCGTGCTCAGTCTAGCATATGGATTGTTATTCCTATGGCACTGTTATTCCTATGGCACACGTGCACTCCGCTGAGGGAGCTATACCATTGACATGCGGATCTGGGACAGTTTAGTCTTAACCTTCATTCTCCATTGAGGTGTTTGTCTTCTAGAGTCACCCATGGAGCTCATCGTAAATCCGCCGGAGGAACTGTGCTCTAGACCAGATCCTTCTAGCTGTGGAAGGATCAGGTAACCTTAGTTTTAATCCTAAAACTGATTTAAAACTTTGGTATTTTCAGCATGCTTCTCTTTTATTCTTAAAAGCCTCCTTTTGGATTTCAGCTCACTAGAACTGAACAGTGTGACCTGAAGTAGAGGCATGTGGAAGCCAAAGCGAGTTGTATCTGACTGCCACTAAAGTCTGTGGGCTTTACACACTTCTCTGTCCCAAGAGATGAATACGCTTCCATACATTTTGAGAGTGAAATTTCTCAACCATTTTTTAGGAAGAGACTTCCTGACACCATCCTGAAAAAATCCACAGACCATCTTGTGTTGGGGTTTTTTTTGAGAAATTGAACAAAGAAACGTAGTATTTGCAACAAATAAGAACTAGACTAAATGTTGAATGTTTGTCCGTTACTTCCACCACACGCAAACACACACTTGTTTCCTCATCTGCACGAGTGTAAATTTGTTGGATCTTTTTTCCGGGTCATGGATTGCTGTCCTTTGAACCACAAAAAGTTTGCAGGTCAAATAATATTTCTCTGTGTCAATTACTACCAAAAGCTGCAAATTCCTTCTCTGTGACAATCCATACAGTATTATTTTGAACGATTGTATAGGAGCTTGAGGCAGACATATGACTGTATAGAGTGGTTCGACTCATTTATAAACAGCTTGCAGGCTTTCAAACTTATACTGGATTTTTCTATTGCAACAATTTTTTTCTCAACAAATCACAAAAAATTTGACTGTCAGAATCTTGCTTCTGCTGCTAATCTAAGGCACTTGCAAATTCCTTGTCCTTCACGAAGAAACAAGAGAACAATAACTGCCTTTTTCAGGTGTCCTGAAATTTTCTTTCAGAAGATTTGCTGCCCTGTGAAAACGTGGCCAGTACACCTGCACAAACCGAACCAGATTATGACGAGCAATTAAAAAAACCTCAAAGCTAGTCGAAGACCCGCGAGAATTCACCGGAAAGCAGGCGGCCCTCCCCAGTCCAGGGAAGATGAAGAAATAACCATTTCCCACATCGCTTCCCTAGGGCAGACACAGGCGGGTGTCCTCGGCAGCACTGCCCCTTATCAGGAGAATTCCAGCCTGCCCTGTTTGTCATAGAAACCGGCTGGAGCGGGAGCGCGCCTGCAGCCAACGGAGTGATTCAGTGGTGATGGGGAAAGGCAGGTGGAGCAGGTAAGTCACCTCTAGACAGGAAGGTATAAAAGATACTTGAATTACAGCGGCAGGGCCACTTGTACACTGGGAGCTGTTAGAGGTTACTTGTCTCGCCAGACCTACCGTGCTTGGAAACAACTCGGGAAGCTACCGGGGAGCTCGGATACCAGAAGGCGGCTTATAAATACGAAAGACCCTGAGCCTAGGACTATCCTCTGGAGAGAAGACTCTTCAGGGGTAGAAATCAAGAGCCCAGAACATGCTTTTCTCCTTCTAAACATCACTCTGAACAGGTATTTATAGACCTTAATCTGCCGTACACCTCTCAACTTGCTGTGTATTCAGTTGCTCAGAGTTAAAGATACCATTAGGGAATCATACTACAGAACAGCGTTGGCCACTATCTTAACTGCCTGTTCTCTTTTGTCTGGTTTTATGGTGTGGAAGGAAGTTTTCTAGAGCTTGTTGGGAAGTAAAAAGTACTTAACTACTTAGCTTTAAATCTGAGTTTATGTGTCTCTCCTGGATGGTTTAGTTATTTAGTGATGTTCCCAAAGTTTCTGGAAAGCCCAGGTAAATAGCTGGGAAAGTGAGACAAATAGTTGCAGGGTCTGAGGAAATGCAGTGCGACCACGGAGTTCTGAACAATTGAAGATATTGTCTTGTATTAGGAAAAAAAAAAAAAAATCACGTGATTGTGTAGTGCAAAAAACCCCCAAACAAAACCCAACAGAAAAACAAACGAAACCCCCAAACCCTAACGAATTCTATTGCGATTCCACGCTGCATGTCTTCATTGGGACTCTCCAGCTTTAGTGACTGGCTCTTATTTAGTAGTACAGCAGTCGCACTCAGGAGTAATCGTGGTCCCTGCATTAGCTGCTGCCCAAATCCGATTTAACTTTCTGAGCATCAGCACTATGGCAACACAGCAAAAGATTCAAGAAGCGGGCAGAGGCTGACCTGTCCAGTGTGGCAGAATAGGAATTAAAACTGTCTGTCCCATGCCTCGGCTCTGTGCCCTGCTCTTCATATCTTCCCTGTTTAAAAGTCAACTACCTGCATCGTGTGTGATCAAGGTGCCACATAAGACCAAAATGTTGATAAGTAGACTCTAAATTTATTAAAACTCTAATTATCTATAGTGTCACAATCATTAGCAAAGGGGAAATGTGGGCAAAAGCTTGTTATCTTCATTTAAAAGCAACTGTTGTGAGTAAACTTCCTCAAGTTTACTGTCAAGATACTGCTGTTACTACGGCTGTCATATTACAAACTAGTAAAAACCCCAGCAGAACAGCTTTTTCACATAGGTTATGAAATTACAGTTTGCTTAAGAAAAGGCTCACTCTTTCTGAGGTTACCTTCTGCCACTGGTTTTGCCGCTCACTTTCTGACAAACACACCAAGCTGAGGGACTGCAAAGAACTGGGCGTAGGGGACGGAGTTCTGCAAAACAGAAGGTTTAGCAAAAAAAAACCCAAAAACCAAACCCCAACCCAAACCCCAGAGGTTTCCCTCATCTCTGTGCCAACTTGGGCTTGGGTTTGTAATTCATCAGCATCTGCCAGATTGTCCTAAAACATGCATGGTGATCTGTAGCCAGAGAAAAAAATACATTTAAATAAATTACAACTTGCTGAAAAGTGCAGATAGTCTGTAACTGAAAATTTAACTTGAGGAGAGGCTCCACAAAAATTTCTTCATTTAAAATAAGAGAAGAAAATAAAGAAGGTTCTTAAAGTTTGTTTCAGCTCCGGCAATGCTAGCTGTGATGGGAGAGGGGAGAATACTTCATTCTTAAATAATAGAGACTTTTTTGTGCGATGTGAGGAATACACGGTCCCTCTGATACCTTAAGTTAGCCTTTTATGCTGAGACGTGGAGTCTCTAGCCCATGCTGGTGAGCCATTGCCGGACTGACTGCAGACCTATAATTACAGCAGCAATCTGAACATTTCTGGCTTGTCATCGGTAAATCTCCCAACACAAAGAATCAAGCCTAGCTAGTTCGGTGACACATCCTAAAAAAATGTTCCCCGGGCATACGGCATCAGGGCTGTCACTGGGAAGTTCCTCCAGCTAAACACTTGCTTTCAGGTAAAAGTGCTCAATAGCTGAAAAGTCATATATCTGAATATCAGAATGTATGTGAAGCTGCATGCCTAGCCTAGGAAAACAGGAATTCAAGGCAATATTCAGGTTGCTGAAAAGGCTGGAGTAAAAGTTGTAAACTAATTGGCTAGAACTGGCGTATTAGCCATTCAACTCAAGGCTCCTGCTTGCACACCACAAGAAAGCAGAGAGCTCATGGCAGCACACAGCAAGCTGGCACTCCTCCAGGGCCAAGGACAGGGAAGAACTGTATTTCCCTAGGGAAACCAGAGCAACAAGGAAACAGTGGAGAATTCCCCTTGCTCTGGCACCAAGGCCATTTCCTCCAACGTCGCCTTTCTCGCTGTGTCACGGTGACACGACAGAGATGCTGCTTGTGCTGCTTGGGGCCAGGGATAGAACAAACCTTACGAGATAACAGTGTTTCCTCACCTTCCTTGGGTTCTCCTGTGACGTGAGGGGGTTCAGATCCCGCTGTGGATAGACAAAACCAGGCAGCATCGTCGGCTGGTGCCGCGCTTGCCTGCTAGACAGCACGCGGAACCCCGATTCGAGGCACAAAGCTCTGTCTGAGCACACCAAAGAGAAGAGATTCACCCCCCCCGCCCCGCTACCTCCGCAACTGAATAGTGTTATCTGTCTCTTAGGCCTTGTTCATGCTGCCACCATAATATCTGAGTGCCTCCCAGGCTAATAGACTGCCATAGCGAGGTCCCTACTTGACCTCATGGAGTCTTCTGCTCTCCTCCCTGCTCAGGTGTCGGGGAGCACCAGCTGGGGTAGGTTTTTTGTTGTGTTTTTTGTTTTTTTTTTTTTCTGCCCAGAGGGAGGCATGTACGGGGGAAGACTGCTCCCATCTCTAACGCCACGGTGGTTCTGGTGAAAAGGCTTTGGCTGGCTGGCGGATCTCTGCTGGTTGCTTGCTTCTTTGCAGGACGTTTCACTTCACCTTCGGTATGCAGCTTCGAACAGGCTACCTGTGTCATTCTCACCTCTAGCAGGGATCTGTTCCAGGCTCAGGATGCAGTGGAAGTCGTGAACCTGCTCTTTGTTCCTTTTAAGGGGTTAAACACAGGCCTGGTGACGGGTGTCCTCACATCATTGTTTAAAATGAAGGCTGTGGTTTTCTTCTCTTCTAGAGTCTCCCAGGGCTCTATTTATTTCGCCGGCCTCCGTCATGTCGTGCTTCACGCAGCTGTGGCACTCCAACACGCCAGACTCTCCCACCAGCCCAGTCCCTGCATCTCCAAGTGAAATCCCCATCCCCATCAGCCCCATTGTTGTCACCTCCCCAGGGGATGGCAAGAGGAAGGCGAGGTCCCCAACCGACAAGCCGGGCTCTCCGAACCCGACGTCTCCGAAGCCGGCCTCCCCCGTCGAGTGTTCCATTTGCTTCAACACCTATGACAACACCTTCAAGACGCCCAAGCTGCTCCAGTGCTCCCATGTTTTCTGCCTGGAGTGTGTGGCCCGCCTGAGCACGGGGCTACCCCCAAATCAACCAGAGGACCAGCTCCCCTGTCCCTTCTGCAGGCAGCTGACCAGCATCCCTCTGGAAGGTGCCCCAGCGCTCGAGACCAGCAAAGAGCTCCTCGCCACGCTGCCTCCCGAACTCCAGCAGGAGAAGGTGCTCTGGATGGAAGGGACCAAGCTCTGCTGCCGTCAGTCATCCGATGACCCTGAGAACCCAGACTCGTGTATCTCCATCGATGTCGCCATGAGCAAGCCGGAAACTCCGGAGGCTCCCCCGGCGGGGATAGCTGGGAGGCTGTCCCGCTGCGACATGTGCGACGACTGGAAACGCATAGTCCTCCTCTCCGCGTTGATCATCATCCTGTTCTGCATCATTCTGTGGCCGGTCCAGTGTGCCCTGAAGACGGGGAACCTCCGCTGCTTCACGAGGACTGTTGCAATGAGCAGGCCGGAGTATCTTCCCCCGAAACACACCACAGCGGCAACACCCGTGACACGACTCCCTTTCCCGTAGCAGCGAGGCGGCCCCTCGCTCCCGTCTATCCCTCCCCACGGCACGGCGCGGAGGCAGAACAGGGCTTACCGCCCTGACGGCATTCCTTGGTTTGCCGGCAGACCCCCGTGACCCCACTCCCCACGCTCCTTCTGCGCCCGCCCGTGGAACGCACGCGTCCGCTTCCAGGAGCTCTGCTGAAATACTTGCCTGCCAAGCTGCCTCCAGCCCAGGAATGCTCCAAGGAGCTGCCTCAGCATCCTGCTGCCAACCTTTCCATGGAAACCAGAGCTTTGAAAGCAACAGACAGGTTTCCAGGACTGTTCGCCTTGAGTGGCGCACGGCTGTGTGCCGCCTTGGCTGGATACCAGACGGCTGTGGGTGCAGTTCCTCTAACTCCCTTAGGGAATAAAGGGCTGTTTTTGCAATCTGAAGGATTTACATGATTATTCCTAAGAGGAGCCGGGATTGGGAGGGTAAAGATATGTTAAAGTGGTGTAAGCAGATGAAAATTGTCCTTATTCCACGTGCTTGAAACATTTCCTTGGTGTTACTCAATGTTGGAGGTGTGAATGCTGCCTCCTGCTGACAAAACAGGGATCTATCACTGCTACCCACCCCCTGAGTTGTGTTACCATCCTGATGAGCTTTTGAACAGAACAGAGTAGCCATTCTCCTCATTTTTTCTGAGAAGATGCTTGAAAATTCTGTTAGGCACACCCACACAGCAGTATAACCCTGCCCCTCAAGTGACTCCATCAGCAAACTTCATTCGTGCTTCTCACGGGCAAACTGTTGCCAAAACAATAGAAGTTCCACCTTTTGACAGCTTTACCCTCCTAATCTTAAAATGTGTCAGTATTAAGACACAGGCCAGTTGCTTACACTGTATTTTTATTTAATGCAGTGATCTTCTGACAGTGATTAACAAAAGTCTTTGTGATTAAGGCGGCTTACGATTAAATGTTTTCTATTCAAACACATGGATGTAAGACAGTATTGTATGCAAGTACCATACGTGTATGTATTAAATTATGTTTTATACAATGCAAGGTGTCAATCTGTAGCAATTACTCCGCATTTCCCTTCTTACTTGCAGCAGGACTGAGTCCAGCTGCGTTCCCGGATCACAGTAGCTACACAGCAGGTGGCATGTCTGTACTCTGGCCCGTGCACCAGCTCTCCCAGCGTTGTACAATCCTGCACATGTGGACAGCTTTATCTGGTAAATTCATACTTACTACCATCTAGGCAGTGTTGTCCCAGGTGCCACTTCCCTCTGCGTTTACCTGATGTGACCTGAAAAATGAGAAGCTGCAAAGGATGCTTCCAGTCTCCCTTTCCAGAAAATCTAATTTGAAATAAAAAAAAGACTGAAGCAACGGCAGAAGTAACTCAAGTCTGTTGCTATGCAAAACTTCTGTGGAAAGCTGCTGTGTGTGCTGTATCTGCAACACCTTTGTTGTTCGGCTGCAGGCTGGTATTATCTGTGCCAGCCACATGTCTCCAGAAACTACTCCAGGCACTGTAACAACTTCTGCAAAGTCATTGGGCTTGACAGGGATCCTCACTCGTATCATCCTGTCCATTCCCCCGTGCTTGTCACTGCGAGGGTATCTTCACAGCACCAGTTTAAGTGTGTTCTTGGAAAAAGTGACTCACCAAGACTTAAGGCAGAGAAGGCACTTCCATTTTACCCAAGGTGCATTTGGGACTAAGCCCAGCAAATAGACACTAGTAGAGATGAAGTGCTTTGTTGTTACATCTTTGTTACCATGCAACTCCCACTGATGAGACCTAAGGGCAGGGGAGAGGGAAATAACATCTTCAGCCTCATAACATCTATTGTTACGGTGGCAAAGGGGCCACAGAGATGTTCTCACAGTTGCAACCGTTCCTAGTAGTCTGTCACAGCATCCTTGTGGGGGCTGTCCCTTTGCACTTCCCCTTCTCACCATGCACTTGGAAACAAAGGTTGAAGGTTTAGCTAGCACGCAGCTGAACCTCTCACTCATGCATAGTCAAAAGGAAGATTCAAAGCAAGTGAAAACAGGGCCCCGAACAGCAGCATTTGGCAATGGGAGACATTCAGAATGCCCCGTTGTCCACACCAACTGTCAGTCACTTTCCCAAAAAGCAAACTACTTAGAAAGAAAGGAAAAAAAAAAAAAAAAAAAAAGCTTTGAGAATATTCAACATTTATTAAAAGTGCAATAAAAATAAACAGTTCTCCTGTCCCTGTGACAAGGGACCAGAAAGACCAGCCAGGAAATACAGCCAAGGTATGTCATTGTGCTTTTGTTCAACCCCTTCTGCTCAACGCTTGGAGCCGGCAACTCCAGGCACTAATACCCCAACCACGCAGCAAGTCCATCCAGTTCCAGAGACCTAGGAGGACTTCAAGACCAGCCCCACGCGGGCTCTGGAGGTTCAGGCACTGGCACAGAGCACACCTTCAGGCACTGATGAATCCTGCAGGAAGGGGTTCTTTGGCAGGCCTTAGGGCTGGAAGAGCAGGGAGCACTGGCAGTCACAAGTCGAGACTTAAATCAACAGAGCTGGAATACTCCACTCGGTGACACGCTCATCTTCATGGCACTGGTCAAGTCACAAACGCTCCTACAACACCCCTAACTCAGCAGACACAACACTTGCCTTGTCATATAGTTGCGGGGGGGGGGGGGAAATAAAGAGGTCATGCTGCAAGGTAATGGCAGAGCTGCATCAAGCTCGGAGGGGCCCAGCTCAAAAAGTTCAGCTCAGATTAGTATCCTAGGCTGTTACTCACTAGGGGTGGCTAAAAGCACAGCGCACAGTGAAAGCCGCTTTCCTAGGCTTCAGCACCCATCAGCTACGTAGGATTTCACTTAGCTCAACATTCAGACCCACACAGTCAAGGATGGAGATGCTCACCTCTGTCTCTCAATTCTGCTATGAAACCACGTGCAGAGCAGCTAGCAGGCTCTCGGACACACACACACACGCGCATCTGCTGTACTACAGCAGCAGGGATTGCTCGGTGTGCTTTGGCAGGGTTGCGTAGAAATCTAGAACCGGTACAGCCAAAAGGGAGCATGAGAAGAAGAATCAACAGAGCTGCAAATACCTGGGTCCAGGCAGCGCGCTCTATTTCTCACCCTCGCAGGCAGCAAAGTTACTCCAGGATTTAGTCTAAAAACGCTTCTAGCTTAGAAATGATTGACCTAATGAAAACATTAAACTGTACTAACTTTCTACTAACGCCCTAAGTGGGCAACCCTGGGAAAGCTCCTAAGCAAACAGTCATTTCTGTTCCTTTTAACAATTTGTGTGTAAAAAATAAGAATCTTAAATTAAAAAAAAAACCAAAAACAAAACCAAAAACTGAGCCTTGATGCCCTAATGAATGTCCAGAGGCACTTCCACATAAATATCAACCTACTGATAACAAGGGAGAATGGAAGAAGATCCTTCTCGTGAATAAGTTAGGTCAAGGCATGTTCTTAGGCGCAGACTCTGCTTGCTTCTTACAGTCAGCTTCTTACTTCCTCGCTGAATCCAAGGTGCTTAGGGAAGGCAAGGTGGGCAAAAAAAGTTGTCCGCAATCGCAGAACTTGGAAAGGATGGACGTAAACACTGTAAATCCTGCATTCCAAAACAAGAAGGAAGAAGGGTGGCTTGGTTTATAACTGGGAGAAAAGTGCATCGATAAGGTTACAGAGCTGAGACACTCCCAGCGTGGGAAGTCTCTCCTACTTGTTTGCATACATAGCACAGTCTTGTTCTCGGAGTCTGACAGCTTCCTGACGTTAACGGGCCAAAAAGCAGATCTCCCCCCCTCACTGGTAGCGTCGTAAATACGTTTCCCTCTTGAGATCTCATTACCCCGTTTCCCCCCTCAGCAGCTGGCCACAGCCACATCTTTAGGCTCCGTCCAATTTCGTCAGAGCATAGCTGCCTTCCCTGATGCAGGCAGGGCCACAGAGATCTGCATAAGCTGAGCTGAAGAGGAGCTGGGTGAAATGCAATGTCAACAGCCTGTGGTGACACTCTCAGTTAATCAAGGGAAGCATTCCTACCTGTGCAGCCTCCGTACAGCTCACCTCCGGCTCTTTTATCGCCCTGTATTACTCATCCCTGAAACCTTTGGGCTTTTGATGTTAAGGTTCTCGTAGACGGAAGCTGACTCGTCATCAACCCTATCGAGAAACAAAGCCTTGTTATTAACAGCCTCACTGCTCTGGATCTTTTCCCAGAGGAAGGTGGCCAGTGGGAACTGGGTAATAGCCCAGCCGAGCTCCCTTTTTCCCTCCCCAGCCTTGTAGGTAGGATGACATCGGGTTACCCCCTGTTCTCTCTCCCTGTTTTCTCTCCCTCTGGCTGGGCCACCCTTCCTACGGTCAAATACAGTTTGGGGATGGAGCCTTGAACCTTTCCCCACACGTCAGCCTTTCATGGATGCAAAGTTTCTGCAGGATCAGTGGATAGAGTTCCTGGTATTTCCTACTCTTACTTTCTCTACATACCCAATGTCTCTGGATTTTCCAAAATCTAATGGAAGGAGAGGGCTGCTCCAAAGACCAGATCCAAGTACCTCTAAAGCAGGTCTGACACCCAAAGCTGAACTCATGGGAGCTCTCTGGAGCTACGTAGTCTCTCTACCAGCCACGCAGAGCTCACCTTGCTCGGCTCAGTCCCACACGGTCCTCCCCCCCCCCATTTATTCAGAGCTGCAATTTCAAACAGGACACAAATGTTTCTAGAGTCCAGTGGGGAAGATCCCAACCGGCCAGATCCAGCAGGAGCTGGAAGGTTCGTAATGCCAGCGAAGGATCCAGATTTCCCTTTGGCACTGCCTGAAAGCAAGGTCTTTGCAGTTACTAATGCGTTGCAGGACCGGAGCAGCTCTGCCTGCACCCGCCTGTGGGGTGCCATGGGAGCCAAGCAGGGCTTTTCCCTGCCTCCTGCTCCTCTTTCCTGGCTACCAGGGCAGCAGTTGCCCGAGCCCCATCCCGGAGCACCCCAGCTGCCGACCCCGGCTCTGGCTCTTCCCGCAGAGCCAGCTCCGGGCACGGCACGCTGCCAGGCACAGCAGGCAGGAGCCACCAGCACTCCAGCAGTGGCCAAACGGCCAGAGAAGGATGTGTGACATCTCTTTTTGCCCTCTTCAGTTGGATTTTTCATTCTGCGTGAGCCCAGCAACAGCATTTCTGCCTTCGCTTTAACATCCACTCCTCTGCTCCTGCCTAGTCACCTCTTCTTTCAAAACCGATCCTGCAATTCAAGGTACCCAAAAACTCTGATACTATATAAATGACGTGTGTCCCTACCCCACTCACCTTCAGCTTACAACCCCCTTTCCATCACTCGCTGGTATCCCATTACTTGGGCCGAGAGGGAAAAACATAATTTGGGGGTATTTTCTCTCTGCTTATGTAAGGAACTCATGCTACTTAGCACATGCTCCCTCTCCGCATGGGTGTGAATCCACCTCCCTCTGCTCTCTTCCCGTCTTCCTTCAGATTTTGCTGTAAAAGTCCCTCAGTGGCAGTGGCACAGTTCCAGTCTCTAGCTGATTCTCCAGAGCCATTCTCCATAGCCAAGGATATGGGGCTCTACTCGCTAAAGGCTAGGATTTATTTCTTCCTCTCCTTTCCAAAAGCGTAGCACACAAGCAAAGTGGGCTGCTACCACCACTGCTGACAGTGTGGTGGCATCACCTATTTCTTTTTAGCCATTCCCATACGATAGCCAGCAACCGGTCAGGTTTCAGGTATGGGAGAGGCAGGCTGGCAAAGGATAAATACTGGGGCCTTTGCTCAAGCTGTTCCCTCTACTGCTGCAGAAGTTCTTAGCCCTGGCAGAGAGATGTTCAGCTTACGCAGACTGGGTCCGTGGCGAAGGGGGCTGCCCTTTGGCTCTGCCTTTTTCCATAGGAGCGTAGCCGATATTCAAGTAGTCTCGCTCTTTCCTTTTATTCCTCTGAAAGAGAAAGCAAAGGCAATAAAATCCCACTCAATGCAGATACAGAAGCAAGCCTTACAAGATCCTGTATGCCAGCAGGGGAGCACTGGGCGTGGGTTTATTTCCACGCGTTCAGGGCAGTATTTGAGTTCCAGGGAGAAGGGAGGAGTGGAAGTGGTGTTTGGTGTGGGCCAAGTTCTGCCCTTCCTTTTCCAACCAAGCCGAACGGGACTCACCTGTTCTTCTTCCAACCTCTTCTGCTCCGCCTCAATGTACTGCTGAACAGCCATGTAAACAAACTTGTACTGCGCCTCTGTCTGCACCATGCCTGAACGTTGCCTGCGTACCATCTGGATAGTTTTGGGGATGTCAATATCGCAGTCCAAACCTGCTCAAGAGCGAGAAGGTGAGGTTTAGGGAGCGGGAATTAGGTTGAAAAATTATTTTCGTAAGACAGCTTTGAAAGCTTTCAGTATCTCGCTGCGCACAGTCTCAGCAAAGCCCCAGAATATTGTGAAAGGATTTGGTGCATCTCTGTGCCTAGGAGATCTTTTTTTTTTTTTTTTTCTTTTTTCTTTTTTATTCCTGCAAGAGCACCTTGGACTGAGAATGGCTGAGGCAGGGCTGACTTGCCTGGAGCCAGGGGACGGGAGGGGAATTAGGTCTGCTCTGCGGCAACTTCCTATAGATCCAGACTTACCACCCTTGCATGGTTTATGAAATAGATGCAACCGTTGCTGAAGAGGGTCCACCTGCCTCAAGGCTCCCGGACCAGACTCAGAGATACCACGGAGAATTCCACAACAGCTCTAGAATTTCAGGTAAGGGTGACAGTCCTTCTACACAGAAGAGTCTGGGGGATTAATTTCTAAAAGGACTACTGGAGTTATACCCTTACTGAACCTGTTTCACCCCAGCCTCAATAAAAGAGGGTTGTCCAGGAGACCTTGAAATCCTGGCCCCACTGATGCCAGCGAGAAGAATGTCAGGTGCTGTGCTGCTGAAAACATCTCCCTTACTAGAGGGCTGCCTATGTGCACACCCATTCGGAGAAGGTTCACATTTCATTACGTTAGAGCTCCGCTTTTTGGCCCACAGAGAAATGGGGAACTGGGCACAGTACAAAAGCCCTTCTCACCCTGCATTCAGGCTAAGCCTATGCCCACTGTTTCCCGGACGAGTCAAACCCACTGCTTGGAGATCACGTACCCACTGCTTGCACAAGAGCAGGGTTATCCCATAACTGGTCAGAGCAAGGCAAACGGTGAAAACCGTGAGATAGACAGGGAGACATACCTTGCCTATGAATAATATCCACCAGAATATCTATCACTATGATGGTGCCTGTACGTCCTATTCCAGCACTGGAAAGAGAAAAGAAATAATGATTGCAGGAAGAAACATTCCCCAGAGTTAAGTCAGCTCAGCTCCCACACTCATCTGCATGCCTGGTCCATCCTGGGCAGATTTGGCACGGCTGCTATAAGATAAGCTCAGCCAAATGCTGACCCTTAGGAGCTCGGGGTCTAGCAGGCTGCATCAGAGCTACCAACTCCAGATCAGGTCTGCTCTTCCCTGCGCTATCACCAGCGAGGCTCTGGAGGAGGGCTTTATTTTCCCATGTCTATACTTATATCCCAATTGCCCACCATCAGCTCACATGATGACCCAGCTGCAGGCGTAACGAAAAAGAAGGGACGCATTTTTATTACCCACCGCCGCTGCAGTGCCCCGCTGACGGCCCACTGGTTCGTACCTGCAGTGCACTATGATCGGCCCCGTGTCTGGAATGCTTCGCTGTGCCCGATTCACTTGGTCCAGAAAGCTCAGAACCCCTCCTGGTTCATTGGGCACCCCGTGGTCCGGCCAGCTAAAATACTGATAGTGCTTCACCAGTCGCGGGCGCTCGTCCTGCAGGGAGCAGAGACCCACCACCTAGTCAGAAAACTCTTCCTAGTAGGAGGCTTCTATCCTTCCGTTCTTTTTATCAAACCTGGGGCAAAGTGGCCCAGAACTTAAGCAGTGGGACCGTTAAGTAAAAAAAAAAAATAATAAAAAAAAAATTACAGAAAAGTGACATCTCCCTCCCTGGTGGTGCCAGCACCAGCCTGTTCCCAGTACAGTGGGCAGACAGCAGCAGAGGACTCACCCTGTCAGTCCGCAAGATCTCCAGCTCCCGAAGGTAGTAGCCCTGGGCCTCACGCTCGCTCACGTTCCGCACACAGATGCACCCATATTCCTTGGTGCAACTCTTGTCTGGCCAGTAACGGAAGCATTTGTTCTGCAGCGACAGCAGATAGCTGCTCATTAGTTGAGACTGGGGAGCTGGAGGGTGAACCCCTGAACACCTCGCTCAGGGATGCTGCTGCCTTCAAAGGGTGCGTAGCCCCAGCGTAGAGGTTTAAAGGAGAGCCATACACACAGAGAATTTCCTTTGAACTGGGGAAGTACCGGGAAGGGCCATTCCCATACAAAGGACGTGATCCCTAGGGGAATCTCCCTCCTCAGCTAGCCCCAGCCTCAGGTAGGCATTGCTTTGCCAAAGGGATAGTCCTGACACACAGCACCTGACCCCTTGGTCTCGTCATTGCCTAACTCCTGAGCCAAATCTCCATCCCAAGGGGCTACACGGTCTACCTGTACCTGTTCTGTCCTCCAGCCTATCCCCTCTTTGCTATAGCGACTTTGCCAACACAAAAGGCGGCTTGTGAGTAGAGCTATTTTTATCTCATCTCCACACTAGGCTGCTGCAAGCACAGCCTCCCTCTCATTCCCAAGCAAAACTGCTAGTGCCAATGATCATTAGCTCCTCTCTTTACTAGGGAAGGGTGTTCTGCTAAATAGCTCTGCATGGAATCATGGAATTTCACCGTATTCCTTGGCCCTTACCAACCCACTCTTAGTGAAATGCGTACAGGTGGTACGCAGAGAGGTTGTACAATTACTTTTGCCCCTCACACAGCTTGCAATGCGCTGCCCCCCCCAGCTTTCCAGCTTGCTGTAACAAGCACGATGCCTCCTCTCTCTCTCTCTGCCACCTGCAGCTCCCCAGAGCCTTGAAGCATATGAGGGACACCCCATTAATATTTATGGCGCTAGGGAGACAGGCTGTGCAGAGCAAAGTGGTATGTTTCTGTCACGAAGAAGAGCTAAAGCAACATTACAAGACGGAGGAGAAATGAAATGAAAGCTAGCCAGAGACAACTTAACTAAACACTATTAGTACTAGCAGCCGGTAACTTTCAGGCTTGGGGAAAGCACCCTACTAGTGCTCACCCTGCCTCGCTCCACCTCCTTGGTGGTCATGACAATGACGTGACTGTTCTCTTGGTAGACCATGGCCCAGAAGTCATTCACTGTTGTCTGCAGGCAGCCCTGGGTGGCTATGTAGATCTTGCAGTGCTCAGAGCTCCTTCCATCTTCAGGGATGCTCTGAGGAGCAAAGGAGAGGGGGGAAAAAAAAAAAAAAGCCAACGATGCTGGAGTGAGGAATTGAGAATTGCTTTAGTGCACCTTTAGCAGCAAAGTCAGCACACCCTGCCATGCCGGATTTCTGAGCTAGCTGATTTTGCTCTCTTCTTCAGACCTGCAGACATGAACCGCTCTCATCACCAGCTTCAACAGTCGCCAGCAAAATGGTCTGCCTGCCTCCAGGGACCTTTATGCTGCTGTAACGCACATTACTGCGCAACAGGCTCTTGCCAGCAGGCAGCTGCAGAAGTTGCAGGTGGACGTGGCTGGAACGAAGCCACCTTGAAGGTTTCCCAAAGGCTGGTGCTTAAGTGCCAGAGCAGCATTGCTGGAAATACAGCTTCGAGCAGCTCTTAGCTTACAGATGACAATTATAATTTGACCTCAGAGATAATGTTCAATGACAGAGAGTCTGGGTCAGTCCCCTTAGACTTCCTGAACAGGTAAGGAAAGGAGGGGATCGAGATAAACTGTTAGGTAGGGGAAAATAGGACATGGTGGAATGATGAGGTCTCTTGGGATACAGTAGAAAAATCCAGTGTTTGGCCTGGACCCAGTGAAAGATACTGGTCCTGCCAGGCCATGCCCTCAAGACTTACACCATTACTGCCCTTACCCACCAGAAACATAGCACTGGGCTGAGGACAGCCTCCACACGGTGTCTTCCCTTTCCCAAGTACCTTGATATAGTTGGCATTGATGTAGTCCGACCCGGGCACGCTCTCATCGACGTCTCGGAGTGCCACCCGCGTGGTATCAACTGAAGGAGAAGAGAGTCCAGAATGAACACGGGAGCACGGATAGGCTTTGCTGCAGGGCAGTCACAGTGGCTCCCAGCAAGGGCTCCCACAAGGCTCTTACTATGAAGTCACATGGGTAACTACTGCAAAAAAAGGTGTAAAACGCTCTCCTAATGACACTTAGCAGTACTCCACAGTACCCGGGTCACAGTTGTGTTGCCAGTCTAGTAACTTGGATGGACATTAGCGAAACACAGTGTTGCTACAGACTAACCTGAGCTCAGGTTTTCCAGTATTTCCTTTGGAGGCTCTAGCTCTGGCTCCATATGATTTCTGAACTACAATTGAGCTCTGAAGCGTATTTGGGCTCCCAGCACAGAGGAGAGCAATTTCCCAGCTTCCCATGCACAAGGGAAGGACCAGGTTAGAAAGGGGATGGAGAACACCACGAGCTAATTGGACCACTCCACTAGGACGGTGTACGCCTCTTTCCAGCTATGATCAAAAAAGCTCTGCAGGGTTAGCTAGCCCCAGAGAAGGCTGCAGCAATTGTGGTGAAAAAACCCAAACCAGTATTCAGGGTCTTCTTACAGGGAAGGATGTTCTTGTAGCGATTCTTAGCCTTGTTCTCTGGTCGCTGTCCCTCTTTCCTGGGGTAGAGGAGCTTACACTCTTGCTGCTGCAGCATCTGTGGAGCAGAGTACAAAAGAACAAACTGTTCTGGGCAGACAAGGGGAGGCAGAGGCAAAGGAAGGGCTCTTTCAACTAGCTGCTTGGCTTCCTGATGCTGAGAAGAGTAGAGGGAGTGCTGGCAGGAAAGGAAAGGGAGCCAAGAAGCCGTTTGATGAGAGAGTTAATGGGGGGGAGAAGGCACAAATCCCTGCAGGGAACGAAAGGCACGCAGTTCTAGGATGAGGAAGGAGAAACTGCCTCGGACATGAGAAAAAGCAATGAAAGAAAGGACCAGAAAGTAACTCATGGAACACGGAAAACAGGAAAAGGAGAAATGGTGTGGAGAAGAGGTCCTCAGTGCTGGAAAACCATGACACTCCCATGCAAGAATGACATTCTTCACCCACAGGCACAAATGGGACCGAGCACAGACAGGAGCATCCTGTACCTCAAACTCTTCCCAGAACCCTTGCTTGGCCTTCTCGCTGTGATCTGCCATTTTGTTCAGCTCCTTCACTCTGTTTTCAATGTTAGCTGCATTGATGCGTGTGGCGTTGAATGGCTGAAAGACAGATGAAGACAGACTAGAAATCACTTTCAGTAACAGAAAGACAGGTAACTTTCCCCTTGAAAAAAACCAGTTCCCGAATCCCTGGGAGTATTGGCAGGAGTTGGGTCCATTCCCAAGGCCTTGAGCGCAGGGCCAGGGACCTCTCTGGCAAGTGTGAGCCTGGACAAGCACGACAAGTAGCCAGCAGGGATGCTCTGGGGGCAGGGAGTTCCCAAAGAGCAGGGGCAGATCCGTGCACTCCCCCGGGAGTTTGGGCAAGCCCAGAACCGACAAGTATGTGCTAGAGCAGCTATTACCTGCTTCAGATGAACCACAGCTCCGGATTTCTCCACCATGGGGTTCTTCTTATAGTGCTCCACCAGGTCTGTGAGCGTGTCGAACCTCTCTCCTCCCCCCACGTCATACTTCCCATCTGGCTGCAGGGGAAAAATGACAAAACCACGGTGAGACTCGCAGGCGCAGCTCCCAGCTGGGTCACCCACCCAGCGGGTTGAGCGGGGACGGTACGTTTCTCCGTGTTTCCCACCTGGTAGTGGATCATCACGTGGGTCACGTGCGGTTTTCTGTCCCCGGTCTCCATCTTATCCTCGTTCGTCAGCACCGACAATACAAAGTCTCCTGGTTTGCTCTGGCTCTCTCGCACCAGAAAGCTACCTGGTTTCCCTTTCTCTGTCAGAAGCTTCTCTGCCTCCTTGCCGGTGAGGTGCCCATGGTACCACCTAAGGAGTGGGAACGGAGAGAGCAAGGTCAGCTCAGAAACGTACAGAGCATTGCCTTTAGACAAGAGCTACGCTCACTGCTGGGGATGGTGTTCACGGGAAACCCATTTCTAGGCTCCCAGTCTGACTGCTCTCCCTGCTGGCATGACACCGGCCTGAGTTATTTTTAGAAACAGTCCCCAGTGACTTTCCTCCGACGCTTTGCAATGTCACATCAATACCTTAGCCTGAGGCTGGAAGCATCAGGACTTTGCTCAATCCTCCCGCCAAACGTGAAATGGCATCAGTGTATTAAACTGCCACGTGATGCACGACAAGCACTGTCATCTAGGGATAGGGCTCTGACGAAGCTATAAGAAACACGATTCTGGCAGTTCTTACTTGAAGGTGGCTACGTTTTCCTTTAATATGGAAGAAAACGAACGCTTGGAGTCAGCAGGCTGTAGTCGGACGGTATCAGACCCAAGCATGGACAACACCGACCAGGAACAAGATGCTTTGACACAGTTTGGGAAAGATTTTCAAAAGGGTCCTCCTAGCTGTAATTACTGCTGCTCCCCTCCCAGGTCACTAACCTCAGCTCAGGTCTGGCCGAGGGAGAACAGAAGCACCCTACACGCTCGCCTGGAGTGGCAAAACCGGGTTCCCCACTGTGCCCAGGACGCTTCTCCCCCTCCAGCCCTGCCCGCGGCCGCGTCTCTGACCAGCGGTGATTACAACGTGCAAAGGTTTGTGCTCAGCCTTTCCCGAGCCTCGCTGCGTGGGCATGAGTTGCTCCACCTCTCCGCCTGTGTACACCTTGCACGCACATGCCCCTGTTTCTCCATCTAATCTCTCGTAAGCCTTTCTCTTGGTCTGCTGACATACTTACACTTGCAGTCCCAGCGAAACGCAGGCTGTCTTTGAACCGGCCCAGTCAGAAGCCTGTTAGCAGCCTTGCCACAAGGCCTTGGGGTTAAGAACAAAATAATCTGCCCGTTCCTGGGCACGGTCTCTGCAGCAAAAACGGCAGCACTCCTGCCCTAGCTCCGTGCTCCGGCTAGGCAGCTCACCTGGTCTTTGCTGCACAACAGCTCAGCAAGGCAGCATGTCTCACCTACCCACACAGCAGCTATTCAGGGCAGGCACGCCTCACGGGTTAGCACTCTGCCACAGCCTTCCATAAAGACAAATAACAGCTTGGAGCGAAGCAGAGTTTCTTTTTGCCTCGGAGCCTTCAAGCCCCACACTCCATCAATACTCAGCAGTGGCTCTGGGCAGATGCCACAGGTCCCACTTTGAAGACGCTGGCTCCTGGCCTGCCAGCCAAGCTGCCAGGAATTCAGAGAGGCTCAAAATAACCTTCCAGGGGCGATGCAATGGCATCACGTCACATCTCAGCAACTTTGTCCCGGAGGACGAAGTTTATAGAAGAGCAGTCAGTGATGCTGGGCCTTTCAAGTCCCGACTCAGCACGCTGCAAAGGCAGCCTTTTCAAGCCTGACTCGGAAGACCTCTAAAGAGCAAAAGTCCTTCCCAGAGGCTTGGGAAGGCATTAGGATCGTAGGGCTGCACGAGTCGTACTGCTGCAGAGGGCAGAATGACCAACCTCTGGTGAAGTACCTCGGTGCCTGCTTACAACACTGCTGCTATTCAAGCCCAGGTCTTGGAAACACTGCTACCCTGACGCATCCCGCTATATTCTGACACCATCGTCATTTCGTATATTTAGAGGACTGGGACCCTTTTCCCTCCCTTCTCCCTGATGCCACCAGATGTGTGGTCTGGAGCAGAAACCTTTCTGGAGCTTCCTTGCCAAGCCAGACTTTCCTTGGCAGGAGAAGAGGGGGAAACCCAGCTGAAGGGGGTTTCCACTTTTCCAGAGCTTCTGCTAATGCGAGCAGCTGCCCGGCTGCTTTTCACACTGCGATCTGGAACGAGCAAAGAAACCACCCTGGCAACAAGGGAGCACATGAGCTGGAGGGACTTCCCAGCGCCCGGGCCCATTCGGCTCACATGACGGCGTGGAGGGGAGTGCTTCTGCTCCATTTCAGGAACTGAGACTGGTCACAGCTTCGCCTTACCCCGGCTGCTAAAGTTAGAGTAGTTAGGGGCTTGCTTCGGCATCGCCAGCCGCCTGACTAGGTGTTCCCCTTTCCAACCCACCGTGTCAGCTGCTGCATATGGCACTGGGGAAACTGAGGGGGAGGAAAAGGGAAAAAAGGGGTCACTGGAGCGTCACGGACCAAGGGAAGGAAAGAAGGTCACTAATCGGCTGGCAGAAACATCCTGAAGTAGCCCGAGGCAAGCCACTTCTCGCAGCAAGTCAGCCATCCCCATCCCTGCAAAGGCAACAGTGGGTTGCTACTAGGATGAATAGTGGTTACAGACGGAGATGGGATGGGGAAGACTTTTTACTGGGCATTTCTACCCAGTGTTCTGCAGGCAGGCAAGTCACTTGCAGGTGTTTGGTTTCTTTTAAAACCAAAGCTGAGTGCCTCCTAGGATACACCTGCAGGAGCCCTTGCGGATGGACTCATACTGCTCATGTTGGACAGGGCTCTGAGCAACCCGATCTAGCTGAAGATGTCCCCGCTCATCGCACGGGGAGGAGGGGGGTGGACTAGATGACCTTTAAAGGTCCCTTCCAACCCAAACTATTCTATGATTCTACGATTCTATGTTCCCAGTTGCCTAAAAGCTGGAGAAAGCTTATTAGCACACACTGACACTGAGCAAGTACCAGCTTCTGGGCCTTGCTAATGTTACCTAGCCAGCTTCTGGTCACGTCGGCACGCAGAGCAGCTAGGGAACCATATCCCAGAGATGTGCAGCTTTTGGGTCACGAAAGCTAAGTCGCACCCAAACATACTCTATTTTGGGCTCCTTTCCAAACCCAGGCCGGGTGCAACAGTCCGGCCTGAGCCATCTGGGAAGATAGCATCACCATCACCAGGAAAGGCTTTTAGAGAGCGTGGCTTACCTCTCCGAGGTGGGGTCCTGGCAGTTGAGAGGGTACTTCAGCTCGATGACATTGCTGTTCTTCTCCCGCAGCAGCCCTTGCTGCTCGGTGTAGTACTGCACCAGCTCTGCCAGCGTGGCGAACTTCTCGCCGCCGTACAGGTCATAGTAATCCCCCGTGTTCTGGATCTTAATGTGCGTCACCTCATCGTTTCTTCTGAGGAAGGAAGGCAAACGAGCATGAGAGAATGGAAACCCAGCACCGGCTTTCAGAGTCCAGATGCCTCCTGACCACCACCCGCCCCTGTAAGCTGCACCATGCGCTCTCCGTTCGCTCAGGTGCCGCTCACGCTGGCCACGCTCCTACAGTAGGGGAAGGGATGGATGCTCCTTGGCCAAGGTTACCCGGCCAAGAACCGACTGTACCTCGCACGCTCCCTGCCCGCTTTGCTTCCCAGACCCACCTCACACAGAGGAGGTGAATAATTCCTCCTCTGCCATCGCTTCCACTTCCTACACTACTTGCCCTCTCGGCTGGATGAGACTCTCACCTCACTCTGATTTACAGCGAACAGTTTTCTATGCACGGGGGTATTCGCTATCATCTAATTCGTTTAAAAAAACAGGGGAAAAAAAATATCACCCAAACCAATACATTGCTCAATATTTGCAAACCCTATAAACCGTAGCGCAAGGGTTAATGCTTTCCCCTCTCCAGTGGTGCCCTCCAGGCTCAAGGGAATATGGCTGGGTGCCTTTATCAGCCTGTTCTAAGAGCCCCCTTAACCCAGCAAAGCCCAGTCTCCTTCCTCAGAAGGCCACACTAACCTCTGAGAGGTAGGTTAATTGCATTTTAAATGCACTTAGCAGCAGCCCTCCTGAGCCGGGGAGACATGGCTGGAAGCCCATTGCTTGATGGACGAGCTGGGTCAGAGAGAGATTCGTAAATCTGGCAAATTTCTCCTTCTTTACCGTGCTGAGCTGCTCCCAGCCTCTCTCAATTTGTTGCCAAAGCAACCATGACAGTGAGATGCGGGAGACTCAAGGTGGTATAAGCAGCATACCAGGTCAGACAGAAAAGCCACTTCCCGGAGTGGGGAATTAGAAAAGCTACAGTGGTCTGTGCACGAGGTTAAATGGAAGGAAGAACTGGACCACGGCAGGGGCTGTGGGGCTCCCAGTAGTGGTATTGCCCCCCTTTCTGCTATCTTTCTGCAGCAGGGTACAGCCCCCGTAGCAATGCAGTGAAAGACCAGATACCTGGATGGTATCGGATATCTCGCCCCAGCTCCACAAAATCATCTCCTGTTTAGTTTTCCTGGGCTGCAGGTACTGTCTACCTCAGAGTCTGGACTCTTTATTTCAGAGAGAGGTTAAGATCTGGCCCTCGAATGCAAGCGGTGGCAAAAGGCTCCGTCTGCCTTAGGGGATTCTGGCAGGGGGGCAGAACACAGCCCGGCTGTGTCAGCTGGATGTGCGCACCAGGGTGTGTGCTAGCCTCATTTCACCGCGCTTGTCACTCGCTAAGGGTCCCGGTATCACGTTAAGTCCGCACGGGGCTTGCGGTGGTGTCATTTTATTTGGATACCTTTGTGCAAATCCCTCTAGTCTAGACAAGCGCTTGGAGCAGCACCAAGGTGGCCGAGTTCTCCTCCGGCAGAGGGGATCCAGCTGCTTTTCCATCCTGCTTTGCACATGCAAGACGGATGCCTGGCTTCTCAGGGAAGGTAAGAAACAACCTCTTCCCTCGTATCTCCTCTTGAATACCACACTGAACTATACACTGCAAGGTCTAATGAAAGTCCACCGGGGAGGACTCTGCTGACTTTGCAATAACTCACTCTCCCCAAAGGCCTGACAGCAGAGGACATCGAATTCCACGAGCGCGGTGCTGTGTATCTGCAGGACTGTGGGATGACTGGTGAAGGGCATATGGAACACCGTGAGAAGTACAGCGGCCTCTCCCAGTGATGGGATGGTCACTACCACCCCGGGATGCACTCACGTTGCCCAGGGGCACGGCTGCCTTTACGTAACTACTGCCATGGATTTTCCAATTTCCACATATCTTGGGGATTTTAACAGCCACGACTTTTGGCATGCGAGGGGCTCGTCATGTGCACAAGCAGATTAAATGCTGACTGTCCAATATGCTGTGCTAGAGTACACAGCAGCAGCTCGGCATCAAGACGATGCCAAGCTGGCACTTGGCAATGAGATCTCTGTGTGCTAAGCCTTGAAGAGCCCACAGAAACATTAACAGCAGTGTGCTAGCACAGCCACTGTGTGCCCCTCCTCCAGACCTGCCCTTATTAGAAGCATGACTTATGATTAGACGGCAACACTCTTAGCCACATTCAAGCCACAGTCACCACGCCATGTGGTTCTCCTTAAAACACTGCCCCGACAGATGGCCATATTGCCATTTACTCCATCCCAGTTGCTAAAGAGGACTTTGTCAATGTAGAATCAGCAGTTCCAGTTTGTGCTCACACAGCCCTTCTTGGATGCTTTGTCTGGCACTGAGGTGATTTCCAGTTAGTGCCAATTCAGTGGCAACAACCAACTGAGTGTGGACAGAGACAGCATCCACAGTATTACCATCATCCCACATTAACAGCAAAACAAAACCAGCAGAAGACTGACAAACAGGCCTGAGGTGAGAAAAATCTGCATCTGGATCCTGCACAGTCACGCTACACCTTCACAACAAGGTCTTGGAGAGAGAACCCGACTGTCTGTAATATAGGAAAGTGGTGAGTGGCAGTCCTGAGTATTTAGAGAGACCCAGTTAACTCTTCCTGGTACATCTGGGAAGTCTAGTTCTGACCTGGCCTGCCACACCAACTCCAGCTGTCCTATGGGCAGAGACTTCAAAGTTTGGCAATATTTGCATCTAGGGTATGAGCAGAACTGGCTCGGTGGAAATGAAAACTGGCTGTGAAATTCAGATCCCAGCCAGCGCTCCGATGACAATGCCTCTTCTCCGAGAGGAGCTGGCACATAAAACGCTTCTGCCATTCATGCCAGCAGCTGGACGTGAAGAGCCTTTGTGCAGCACAGAAGGCAGCAGACGAAACTGTGTTTCTGCCACTTGGCCTGAGGCTCAAAAGCTCCCTTCTTTCCACAGCTCCGTCCCCACATCCCAACCCCAGTGACCTACAAAGGCTCAGTTCACAGACCCACTCCCCACCCCCAAGGCCTTTGAGCACTTCAGGGATGAAAAGCAGCGAGATAATCAACGTCATTTATCCCATGAGCCCTCAAGGTCATGCTAAACACAAAGGGCATTGATCGATTCCCATTTCCTTCCCATTTTCTTCTCTTAAAGCTTGCGTCACCTCTTGCAGCTCCAAACTGGGCAGCAGAACCGGACTGCACAGTAGCAGCATCCATTAGACTGGGCCCTCGACATGCTGGCTGGTGAAATAAAGCACAAAGGAGATGCCCAGAATACTCAGCTGCCCTGTGCTGGAGGGCACGGCTACTTCTGACCAACAGACACACAACTCTCATACAGGGATGCAGCACTGTTTAATAGCAGATGCCAGCTTTTTTGGCAGCTTCAGAGCCAGCACTCGGATAAGCGAGAGTTGCCTCCTTTCCGAGCTAAGCTTCTTTACACTATCATCAGCACAACTCCTTAGCTAGATATCCAGCAGGGTTTCTTGAGCCAAAATATTCCAGCTTGTGAATCTGCGCCCATACTGCAGTGACCACCAGCGCAGATGCAGTCTGCTCTTCTTCGCAACAGAGCACGGTCAATAAGAAGAGGACTCGCAAAAAACCCAAACAGACCCTTTGTTGTCACTGAAGGCAAAAGAACCACTTTAAATGTCAGAAATACCTTTGAGTGTTGCATCCCCAAAAGTCTTTTTTGGTCATGTGGTTTTCCTGCCTGTGTCAGACAGAGAAAGCCTAGAACTTCACAGCATGCTTATATGACCTCTCTGACAAGCTGCAAAAAGCAATCCAAACCCCCCCTAAAGACTCTCTATGGAAAACAACAAGAAGATACTCCCACAGGGTTTAGAAACTTCACTGAATGTTTGCTTTCAACTAAATGAGAGCTTGGGCTGTCAGAGAAAACTCACTATCCACCAATACAGCACAACAGAACCAACTGACATTTGCATGCCATTTCAGAGACACAGCCAAGTGCATTCTAGAGATTAGGTGTGGGTTTCAAATTCTTCATGCCCAATTCCTAGGAAGAAGCAATTCAGCTGCTGCCTGAGCCCTACTGCTCACTTAAGGTGTTAGGAGCTCCAGAAAGCGCACAGGGACCAAGGACGTACAACTACTCAGCGAACTTGCACATCGGCACCGTTTACCTATAGGACATTTATGTTTTTTGCATTCCTGAAGGTGCTTCCCACTCCAGAGAGATCCAGCCTTTTGCCCTGGGAAGAGATGCGAAGCACAGACCATTTGCCAACCATCTGCCATCAAAAGGAGGCTTTCAACACACTCCTCTGCCTTGCCAAACTTGTAAATAGCAGCAAACGAGCACAAATAAGCCATCCGTTAATATTCCATCTCTAACTGAACGATCTGCTTCCAAACGAATTCAAGCCACTCCAGGACAAAAGAAAGACGTTGTCATCAGAGGAGAACATACTTTCTTAAGGGAAGAAGGGTCTTGTGATAAAAGCACTTAGCCAAGATTTGATGATCTGATGTTCAGGACCTTCTCAGAGGCTCTCAAGGTGACTCTGGGCCCGTCATTTGTTTCCCAGCTGTAACATGAAGACAGTGCTTCCCTTAGTTGGCTGCCCTACATTGGAAGAAGCAGAATCAGGCCTACCTCTCACTGAATATTTGTGAGAGGTAGCCCTGGATTACAGGGCCTTAATAGGGCTGGTAGGTGCTATTAAGATGAGACACAAGGACAACTGTTTTAGAAAAGCACCTCTTGCAAGCCTCTTTCCGTTCTTCTCCAGATCCAACTTTCTTCCTGTGCTGCAACTGTATTGTCTGCAGGCAGCAACTCAACCAATTTAACACACCTGCAGTATTGATTTACTCCTTTTCGCAGAGTACCTATTCTATAGGACATAAAATCCTTCTTGATTGCATGTCAAACAGCCAGACTGTATTTGTACATGTTTTGTGTACAAAAAAAAAAAGTCCAGTTACATACAGGAATAATGCTCAATGTAAGTGTTAATCAGGAAACCACTATGGGAGACCGTAGCCCTAACAAGAGTTTGTTACCCAGAAGCACTTTGTACTGTATCCCATGAACGAGGGTAAGATCCATTCCCATAAAACGTGACCCAGTTACCAAACTAACAAGGTCTCTGACGGACGGTTCTTAACCGTCTTGGCATTTCCATTACTGTTGTGGCCACAGGCCAAGCACCACTTAGGCACTTTCAACATGCATTTTCCTTTTGTTCAAGCTATTTACCCAGACCCGGCCAAATCTTTAAGAAGCTGTTCGCTTTCTTCAGAAGCGATTCTAAATACTTGGTCTTCTGAAAACACGCTCTGGCAGATCCAGGCAAGCACTGAAGGCTGGAAACATGGGGCATTTCCTCTGTGGCCTCCCGTAGTTCTCCCCCAAGAGCCCTCACTTTCAAAAGGAGGTCTATTTTGTTAAGAATCACGATTAAAAGTTGGAAGACTCAATATCAAAAGCAAACCCAGTACCAGGTCCTTCTAGGAAATGAGAGGTGACACAGCATACAAGAAAGGCAAGGAATCTTTTTTAAGAGCCACTCATCAGAACTGCAACATGCAAATGAACTCTACTTGCATCCTCCAAAAATCCCCTAACTAGCAGGCTCTGCTCCCACCATCCAGAGCAGCTTCCACAGCTCTCCTGCAAGGCCAGCTCCAGTTCAGAGCCCCTTCCAGGCTCAGAAGCTGAGCTATTCCAGTCCCATTCAGTGCAGGTTTTGTGAGCCACTCTAAAGAAAGCATAAAGCGTTGGAGTGCTGTCATTACCTTTGGCAAACACCCGCAGGAGCCAAACGCTGCAATGAGAAATATCGCCCACGTTAAGTGACCTACCGATACAGAGCTGTCTGATTGCCTGGGTTGAGGCAACACTGAAACACCTGCAGAGAGCAGCGTTGCAGCAACTGCATGGGGCAAAACAAGACAGCTCACATAGAGACGCAGCAGATATTACTACAGCCTTATTCAGAATGAATTCAGAATCTTTGTCACCATTACACTTCAGCTGAAGTTGCCAGACCACCTCCCTCCCTGTTGATGCGCTCCACATATTTGCTGGAGTGCCCAAAGAATAAGATAAGCCAATAAATCCAAATTCAGTATCTAGTACTGACGTACCACCGGCACACCAAATAAAGACTTCTCAGAAACACAGCCCTCTCGGCACTGGACTATAGCAGGTGTGTCTGATCCTCTGCGTGGAACAAGCTCTTGAACTTATCTGCAGAGATGTCCCAAGAAGGAGCGTGTCTCAGAAAAAGAAGGGCTGATGAAAGGAGCCAGGTTTGGCTGATTACAAACTGCCAGAAGTTTGGACTCAGAGCTGAGGATTTTTTGAAGAGATTTTTCTATTAAGACCAGGACAAACATCATCTGTTCGTTAACTGTATCATGGCCTCTCCATGTGGCTTGCCTTTTTCTCTTAAGAGCTGAAAAAACAAAGCCCTGCAAAGACTTCTTGCTGTAATGGTAAAGGCTGAAAGAGTGCACAAAGGTAAAGAAAGAAAGAAAGTGAAAGCAGCCACAGAGTTTCATGGAAACCTTCTCATAACTTCTGCAATATTATTTCCTAGCGTCTCTTCAGGGACACATATCTGGATACACACCAGCACACGGTCACTTGGTGTGTGGTCTGGTCAGCCAAAACTCCATTGCCTGCTTGCTTTTCAGCCCACATCCTCTCTGGAATTAAAAGGAGCTGCATTTCCCCTCACTGGCTTTCAAAAACCCTTGAAGAAGCTGAAAGGGGGTTGAAAGAAGGAGGAAGAGGTTTTGATTGTTTTCCTAAAGGTACTTTCTCCTACTGACACCTCTATCCTAGGTACTCCTTCAAAGATATCTGTATTGTTTCCTTTGAAAACCTTCTATTTCTCAGAAAGGAAAAAAAATATAAAGACCTGTCCAGTTCAGAGATTTAAAAAAAAAAAGAAAAAGAAAAAAGCTCTGTCAGGATACAATTCTAGGTGAGAATAATAACACATTGCTCCATCTGTGTGTGTGTAATGTAACAGGGAAAGGGGAAGAACACAGGGGGAAGACAGCCACCCAAGTTTTCAGCTTTCACAGCACACAAAGCTACTCATTCTGTACTCTATTAGGTGTTGCAGCTCTAATTCCCAAGAGCATTTATGCACATGTTTTGGGGCCATCATGAGTGGGAAAAGAGCATATCACTTAGATGAAGTATAAGCAAATCTAGTCTATCTAACCAGTGACCGTGTCCAAGCAAATTTTCCACATCTGAGACTACACGACAACCCTTGCCTCAAGTCATGGAACAGAGATGGGACGAGCCAGGAAGGAGCAAGGACTTGCAGGTAAAAGTAGTCAATAAAAGAATTCTTTCCTTGTCTTCAGTTCGTGATGCCTCAGAGCTCAACACGTTGCCTCTAAGCTTGTGTGTCATGTTTAATGTGCTTTCCTGGAAACATGGTATGTGTCACAGCTTTGGTTTACTCAGAACTGTGAGAGTTGGTCAGACTTTCCACTGAGTTATAGTCTGTCAGTGGGTTGTGGTGGTATTGTTCAATACTATGATATTAAGGCACGCTGTATTGCTCTGCTCTTAACTTGCATCTTGTTACTGCAGGGCACCGTTCATGCATTAAGGGCATTAATTGGCTTGATCTTATGGCCAAAACGATACTCTTATTAAACATTTACTGCAACACAAAGGTCTCCCTGCAGTAGAAAGCAGTCCAAACCCCCTTGGATAATCCGACACTCCCATCCTCCCCCCTCTCTGCTTTCTGCCACAGAGAAAGCAGAAAGGGGTAAAGAAATAACAGCAACAATAAAACTGCTCTGGGACTCCACAGGCAGCCGTAGCTGTTCCATGGGAGGCCAAGTTTTTATCCACTCGCTTTCAACACGTGCCACAGCTGGAAGAGGGGAGGCAGCGGACCAGCACAGGTGGAAGGCAACAAACCACAACAGCAGAAACACACGTGGCCTTTGGCTGAGGCACAGGGACAGAGCTGAGGGAAGAAAACCATGCAAACTTGTGGACTGACTCCACAGCACGAGGCATGAGTGCAGTAATGCAGGTGTGGGAACTGGCTCTCCCGGCAAAGCAATTTACCCTGGTATTTCAGGGTAATTATACTGCTAGCTGGGTATCTTTCCGCATCAGGACTCTGTTGCACAGCCATAACCTGCATCTGCTTGCACGCTGCCTGGCTAAGCAGGTGCTGTCAGTGCTTCACTTTACAATCAGACAACACCCTGACTCACAAAATTACATGAAAAGAGACACTAAGCTCACATGAAGATAACCCCCCCCGTTTTACACGTATTCCCTTGCCGTCATAGCTTGCTCAAGGCAGCTCTCTGTGACTGAGTTTATTTTCCATTCTAATTAGAAGCACTTCCTGCCTCTCTCATTAACTCACAGCCACTTCTGATTGCAAGATTACTGGGGAGCTAGTGAAGTCAGATCCAAACACTCCCCACCCAGCCAATGCATGGGAAAAGCCGGACTTTTTCCCTTCCGCTGTGTTGCTCCATAGCGTGAGAAGCTGCGGTCGGTCGGAGCCATCTGAGAGGCAAAGGGTCGGACCGCTGGGATGTATTCCCCAGCACAAAAGGAAGCATTCAAAAAAAATAAGGCAGCTGCAAACTCTCCCTTTTGCCAAGCTGAGGAACGACTGCGCTTGGCAGAGAGGAGTGCAGGTTCGAGTCTGGTGACAATTGCAAGGAGGGAAGAAATAAGGCTGAGAAAAGTTTCATCTGAGCCGTTAAGGCAACAAGGAGAGGATGAAGTCTCACCAGAGTGATTTGGCATTGCCATGCTGCTCTGAGCTGCCAGCAGCCCCCGCAGACCCTGGCTGTGGGGGGAGAGGTGCACGGAGAGGGACCGAGGCTCAAACTGTGCTGCTGTTGCTCACATTCTCTTAGATATCATTGCCCTGCCAGGTGGAAATGCTCTGTCCATTCTGTCCTTTGCACAAAGTTTCTCTAAACACGGCGTTGGTCAAAGGATTTAGAAACTCTCTGGAGTTTCCTAAACAAAATGAGGGGTTTTAAATTAAACAGAAGCCGCCACAAAAAAGAGGTCTGTGTTGCAAGTGCCTGGAGAAACCTTTGCTGAGCTATTTCCCTGCGAGGCATCAGCTGGATAGTGCTCACGGAAGGTTCATGCCTTGAACCCACAACCCGCTCCTTTTATCTCAGGGACTCGTTGGGTTAATGTTACTTTTTGCCTCTTCCCTTTAATTCACCTTCAGAGAGTTCTACCCAGTGCATCTGCTCCACCGCATCGTAAGGGGCTACATTCACAAAGACCATCGGCAAAACTGCAGCTTTCCTTTCTGCAATTGCCTTGGTCCCGAAGAACGCAAGAGGACTTTAAAGGTGATGCGCATGATACTGTCTGGGAACACAGCCACTGTGAGGCTGGTCAGCAAGCTTAGTCTCTTATGGAGGTGCTCCTGGGATCCCTTACAGACACAGAAAACAAGTCTCTCTCAAAGGCAGCTACATTAAGTTCCTTTGAAATTGGAGTGAGATAATCCATTCCTGCGGGGAGCGAACATACTTTCTGCAGAAAATAAGTGGGCTTGTTATCTTCCCTCCTCTGGCAACAACGGCTCTGGAAGCACACGCCACAAGCACAGAGGCAACCCTGGCAGGACAGGGGCACGTGCAACCCACGGGCATGAACAAACCGAGGGCGAAGTAGCGTGTGGCTTTTAGCACAGCCTCTGCAGCCATGGGGAGAGTTCAGCCACCCTTTTGCTTCAAGTGGTACCCCAGAGAGGTACCACAGAGCACCTCTCCCCTTGCACATCCATTAATCGGAGCAGGCTGTGCTGGAGGAGCTCAAGACAGCCCCTTCGTCTCCTCGTCCTCTGCTGCCGTCTGCTTACCTGACGGAGAGAGTGAAATCTCCTGGGTTGCTCTTACTGGGTCGAGCCAGAAAGCTGCCATGGACACCCCTGGTCAGGAGCAGCTTCTCTGCCTCAATGCCGCTGATGTTGGGATGAAACCACCTGCAAAGTGCAAAATGTGACACGTGAAACGATAATTAACCTGAGCCTGCCCTGACTGCCTTCCCTGCTGCCCAAGGGGCAGACACTATCTTCCTACCTGCGAGGCAGGCAGAGCCCCGATCCTGTGCAGCAGCTCACCCGCCCTCCTCCCCACCACATCGCAGAAACAGAAACCCCTTCCATTCAGATGTTACCGTGGAAAAAGTCTTCTCGGACATCCATCAAGAGAGGTCTCTTTCCCAAAGGACTTTGTCCCCCTCTTCCTCGGATCAGGCAAAAGCAAGAGCCCTACATGCTTTCTGCAGCACAGACAGGAGATTCCCTCTCTGGAGGAAACCACTGCCTGAGAAAATAGTTTTGACTTTTCTGGCTCCAGGTCTGATCCTGGCCGGCTGCTTCCCACCCAGCACCTACCAGTTGTCGTGTTGCTGGCAAATGAACTGGGACCAAGAAAAGACCTGCATCCCTAAGGGCACTTAAGGCATTTCTTTAAGGGTTTCCCAGCACGCCTCACAACACAAAACCCAGAAAAACCTCCAATATCAAGGGCACTAAACCTCTTGTTCTCCCCAGCAAGAACACAAGCCTCAGGCCGTCGGTCTCTCCCATTTCAAGTTTGTTACGAAGAGGGGATGCTCAGAGCTGGAAAGAGGAAAAGCTTTCCTTTGAGACTCTGTCTGGGAAGGAAAGGCACGCTCTGGTCTGCAATACACTGCGGCAGCGATGAGCCCTTACGCTGTGAGAGGATTTCTTAAGCGCTGGTGCAAACACAACGGCAAGTGCGTGTTCCAGGATCTCCCTCTTTGCCCAGTCCACGGAACATAACAAGTCTGCTCCGGCCTCAGCTAAGGCCAGCTTGGACTCTTCAACTTAACACGAAGCAGCTGCTTTTTAACTCTAATTAGTCATAGCTCAAACTGTGGTGCCACAGCCACCTTTCCCAAGAGCACAAAAGCAAATGTCCCCAACCGCACAACTGCTGTGTCAAAAGCAAAATTCTCCGCATGGGGACCAGTGCATAGCCAGGGAAGCAGCAGCGAAGGAAAAGGCTGCTTTGCACGCTGCTGGCAAGGAACAAACAGTGCAGTTGGTGCACATGTGTAACAGGACATAGTGGAAAAGGGAAAGAGAGACAGCTCACCCTAAGGGGAAAAATGTTTCATCATATTGTGCGCTACTTTAATGTAATCTTTGTATTTTAAGTGTCACCAAACCACCTACTGACCTCACTTCTGATGCTATCAGCCTTGACCAACTTTTCTTGATGGATTTGCAAGAACTGGTGTTTCCCCAGGCTTTAATGTGTACTAAATATGCATACTAGACCGATGATTTCCCATGTGGCACCAGTTTTATCGCTCAATTTTTCAGAAGCCACTGAAAATCCACTAAATGCCAGGCTCTTTTGAGTAATCTCACAAGTCACCCAAAGAGCACCCCAAACTGAGAGTCACTCGATTCTGAAAGTATTGCTCAGTTTTAGCTCATGCTTCAGCAGATATTTCTGCATGGGACTGCTGTAATATTTTTCGTGAGCAGAGGAGAAGATGAGCCACAACTACCACTGTATGATAACAAAGCTAGCTTATCGAGTGTGTCTGGGCAGCACCAACTACAAGAGAATAAATAGGCTGCACACTCAAAACGCCCTTCGGAGTAAAGGGTGATGTTGTAAGAGTTCCTGCATAGGCGGACAGGTCTGCGGCACCGCTCTGAACCAAAAGACTCAAAACCGCAACACTTAAGTTTTCCAAGCAAAGTGAAATGTGGGTTCTCAAGAGGAGCGTATCTGGAAACATTTAGTAAGCTAGTTTCTTGTATACAGCAGTCTGTGGATCAGATTAGCTAACACACTGTCCCCCCAAAGGGTCTGCAAGTTTATCTCGGTTGCTGCAGAGAAATGCGTAACCTAGCATCTCGCTGAGTGCCTGTGTTAGGAAATACACCCAAAGACTAAACCTACAAACATAAGCACACGCACACTCATTAGAGTGTGTTTGTCTCCGAGATACACACAGAAAAGGTCAAGAAATGTCACCATCTCCTCCACAATTTGGGATTTCCTCCCTCCCACCACAAGCCAAACAGTTTTGATTAAAGATCCTTGAATTCTGGAGGAGGAGAGGTCTATTAGGGAAGGGCCATGGAAACAGATGGTAAACAGGAATCCCAGCGTTTCCAAGCCTTATATTCCTGACATCACAGGAGTGACACCCTTTCATAAATCCACTGTCTGTAGGGCCAGCACTTAACTGTGCCACAAAACCGCTACTGGCATCGGAATGAATGCCCCTAATGGAGCTTAATGGAGCTCAGGGAAAACGCAAAGCTGCCAAAGGCCACACATAATGTTTCCACTGAATGCCTAATGGCAATAAAACCAGCACAATATTACTAGCCAGAACATAGTGGGAAAAACCCAAGGAAATATCTCTGGTAAAAGAGCGGGATGAGAGCTCTTGTAGGCACGTACCCATAGCCGCGAGCACACACCGGTTCTGCGAATATCCCGGTCAGTGTGACAGCAGTGTCCACCCAGGGGTGCACACCCCTCAAAAACCGCCCTGAAAACAAGAGCTACACCCCCCCACACACCTCCCCTCGTCCCCTTATCACTCAAGGCTCCCATCTAAATACTTCTTGTCCCGGGATGCTGCGCCTCAGCTGGAGCCAGCCCTGTGCGACGCTGAGAACGGACCACGTTGTGTAGGTTGTCAGTGTCAGGAAGAAGGCAGAGGTGCTGGGGCTGTAAATCTTCCAGCATCCGAGGCACTGGGCTCCCACAAAGAAGAAGGCAACATGAACAAAAGGACCTTATGTCCAACCTCCCTCCAAGTGGAAGGATGAGCGCTTGGGAAGGGAGGATCATAACCCTCTTCCTTTTCCACCGCAGCAGCTGTTGACCACAGCTACAAAATCTATTTGCATCAGAGACAGGGAAGGAGTATATCGGGGGCAAATTTGGGGCTCTGTCAACTTTGATGTTGTCTTTGTGTCACTAAACAGAAACCTAAATGCTGAACGCCCTTTCCCTTAATGACTCCCACTGCTTGGACAGGAACCAATTCATACACGCATACACAGACAGCTTGTGATTTGGCTTGCAAGAAGCACAAACAATGAGCTGAGGAGAAAACCTTCGCAGCCTTCACAAACAGAAGAGGGAGGAAAGGCAATTTCAAGATTCAGCAGCAAAAAAAAAAAAGAAGAAAATAAAAAAGGGAAAAATCCTTCTGCAAGTATAGGCATGTCTCCCATGGATTTCCAGAACAAAGAAAACCCCCTTGCACAGCTCATCTTCGGAGGGCTTCTTGAGCCAGGGAGGACACTCCAGACCTGAAAGAGGTATTTTCAAATTCAAGGTCATCTCCATTTGGGAATTCCAGTCCTGAAATCGAGCACTCGGTCCCCAGAGGCTTTTCTGCCTGAACTATGCAGGAATTTGCAAAAACCAGGAGGTTGTTGCAGCACACATCCTCAACCCCTCATGCAGCTCAGAGAACTACAAATGACTCAAACCCCACCTCTCCCACTCACAGGGTATTCTGGCACACCTATTTCCAGGTCCCAGCTCACGCCCCGTTCCTGTAAACAGGGGAATAAAAAAACAATAGCAAAACCAGCCAAAACTGAACTTCAGGCTCTTTGGTTTGTGAAGTTTGTCCCATCCTACTCAGTGTACACCAAAAGCCTGTCTGCTCTAAAGCTCTCTGCTCCTTCATCCTGTGGGTGCCATGGCCACTGCATCGCCAGAGGTGCTTTTACCAATACAGCTTGTTTTTCTCCTAGACCTGGAGTAAGCTGTACGTGCAGAAAGCAACTTTAGAGCTGTTTTTCATTATGGTTTTTGCTGGAGTACATTTGTTGGTAAGCAAAACCAACCCGCAACAGAGCAGACAAGAAGAAAGCGCCAACCCACACATCTCTCACTAAATGGCAATACTAAAACCTGCAAGCAGCGTTTGACAGTCCCACAGACTGCAAGCTCTAGCTGGGTGTCGGAGGAGCAAGCACCACTCACTCGCAGGTGAACCCTGGGCTTCGAATCAGACCTTTTGGACTCATGGATTGTTTATAGGAAGATCTGCAATATTCTGAGAAAGCAAGCAAATAATGAGGATCCAAACTGGATCCCCAGCATAGGGGGGAAAAAAAAGCTCATTATTAATATCACGCCATTGTGCCAATGTCAGCAAATGACAAACATTATTGTGCAGTAGGTCATTCAGACAACCACTCAATTGTTAGCGCTTTTTGCAGAACTGAGTCACCCCTAAAGAATTGCTTTAAATAAGACTGGGGATCTAACAACTTTTCATCTCTACATCTACAAGTAAATATACACTGTCTACTTCAGGCAATACTGCTTTCCTGCAAAGAAATGCATTTCCTTTCCATCGTTCAATCCATCTCAAAATCAAACCTAAATGAAAAAGGCACCCGCAAGTGCCTTTCAGGAACTGAAGCTACACAAAGAAATTTATTAAAATAAACAGAGAGAAAATGGAGAGACTCGTGTGCAGTACTAAGTCCCCGACACAGACTAACTGAAAGATGGTGCTTGGGCTGCCAAGGAGGGACCCCCAGCATGTGTAGGGTTCAGGCCAGGCTGACCAGTACACCGGAGCGTGGCGCGCTCAGAAGCAGAAAGGTCCGGCAGCCACGAGAAAAGCCACCAGAAAACCCGTCGTGAGAAACCGGGCGCAACCGAGGGTGCCGTGGGGGTGGCAGTCACTGACGTGGCGTGTCCCCAACACCGCTTTCCTTGCGGGGAGCCCCTCAAAACACCAGCTCCGGCTCTCAACTCCTCACGCTACAGCCGCTCTTCGCCAGCTCTCGCACCCCTACAGCTGAACGGCTCCCAGCACCACGAAAGCCTTGTGCACGCCGAGGCACGGCCTCGTTTGTGGCCTTTCTCCATGTTAAAAATTATCAAAAAATGTCTCTTTAATTACTAAAGAGTCGTCGTTTCCATACAGTATTACTCATTTCCTCTCTAACATGAGCAGGAATGCTTTCTTCTGCTGGAATGCATCCTTGTGCCCGTCTTGGGACAAAATAGAACAAGTAGTTGGGCAACACCGTTACACCCTCAGAAATCTCTAAAACAAGGCATTTTTAAAAGCCTAGTTGGGAATCCCAGTGTTCTAAACAGCTCCAGCAAACATCCCACGGATAAAAAGCACCATACCTGAAATGATACTTCTGAAATGATTCAGAGGCCAGTGGATGTGGCATTGGGGAATCGGGGTGCCAGCACCCCGATCCACCAGCAGATGCACTCTTGAAAATGACTGTCTGAGATTATCACAGAGGGATATGGCTCCCAGCTAACATACTTATGGAGCTGTGCTGGTGCCTGAGATCCTTTAACCTATAAGTAAACAACAAAGTTCCTGAGGTCCCAAAGGGGATAGAAGCAAGTTATTCCAGATCACCACCTTTTCTTTTTCCCTTTTCTGACACAGCTCAAAGAAGGTACAACGTGCATCTTGCACAGAAGAGAAAGCTGCCAAGTGAACACGCTGGCTGCTGAGACTCATAGACCAGCAGACACAGGATGTCTACCCCAAAATACTGCACACATGAAAGCCAGAGTCGCCACTGAAAACTTGAAAGCAATTGCCACAGGGCTTGGGAACAGCATGTGCCCGGGGTTTCACTGCACTTATTTTGGGGCATCCCCAGAGAAGCCGGCCCCAGGTGCAGATCTATTGCAGCCCCCCCAGCGCCTGGGTTTGAAGGCAAATTTAGCCCAACGTCGGCAAGAGAATTTGGAGCATTTGTAATGGTAAAACTTCTTTTTGTTAGGCTTGGAGAGGATCAAAGCAAATGTGGCTCAAGAGACAACGCCTCCGCGCTTCGTGTGTGGTTAGCAGCGTTTGGTTCAACACAAACTCCAACCCAGCAAGCTGAGGTGGTTCAAGAAACTGGAAAATGGGGAGGAGGGGACCAACCGCCACCACGCTTCCCTTCTGCTATGCTGTAGCCTCTTGACGCTCGCCGGGAGCAAGGGTCAGCGTTCACAGCAGATGCTGTCGATCCGGGGCAGACGGAACCCCCGGTTCCCCAGCCAGAGTCCCCCCGCTCCCACCGCAGTGAAGGAAGGGCAGGATGCGGACCCTGCCCTTGGAAGCAGCCAAGCAAATAAACAGCTGAAGCTTCTTCCAGCAGAAAAAAAAAAAAAAAAAAAAAAAAAGAAGAGGCCGTCTTGTGAGAGCAGGCGTAACTTGGGGCAACGCAGCACTTTGCAAGGCTTAAGTTTCCTATTCAGCAAATAGGAAGAAATCTTCAGAGCTACTTAAAGGATCCAGACACTTACTATCCATTTAAAGAGAATATAAAGATCCATCAGTTTGTTGTGTTTGCACACAACAGAGACACTCCTTTCGGTGCTGAACTGCGAAGGATACATACCAACCGAGCTCTCGCAACGTAGTTGAGGCAGAAGTGAGGCTGAGGCAGTCACAGAAGCAATTCACTCTCTGTAAGGTTATTAATACTTAGAATGGGACTAGTAGGTGCAAACTTTGGGGCCGAGTGAATGCTGCTGTCCTATTCCTGCAAGAGACCTCTGGTATGGAGGAGGAACACCCATGAATCAGGATCCTGGCTTAGAGAACAGAGAAGCAGCTCTTTTTTTTTGAGGGAGATTTACTTAGACTGGGACTCAGACCCTGCACGGCATGGTTTGCTCTCTATAGCTTGCCTGTGGTTGAGGAATATCGTGCCCACACACTCGGCAAAGCCACTTCGGCCCCTCAGCTGCCTGGCAACTTGGCCAACCAGGTTACTGTAGGAGACCCAGAGCTAACAGGGATTATTTAGACCCATTTGTCAGAGGAATTCTACCTGCTGAAGAGACCAGCATCCGTCACACTCACTGGTTTCCAAGAGGAATGAAAAAGGCATTCCTCACTTGCACGTTTGGGGCTTTCTGCAGGTACGATTCAGGGTAGGAAGAGCTACAGCATTGCAGCTTTCTGAAGAGTGGTGGAAACTTGCTTGTGTGAGCAGGGTGTTCCTTCACAGACCACCTGAGGTTAAGCTGAACTAGGAAGAGTTAAGCTGAACTGTACTGTGAGAAATCGTCAGCGGACCGCACGCTGCCAGCAGCTCTTCGGTTTACAAACCCCCCAGGCTGCAAAAGGAAGAGCAGACCTTCTAGAAACCACTCAGGACCCCACGCAAAACAGAACGCATACAGAGCTTCAGTATTGCTAATGTCAAGCATTGAAAAAAGCGGTTAGATTTGGAGTGTGGGCTCTGACATACAAAACAGACAGTAAAAGCACAGCTGCATTCTCCTCAGAAGACACTCAGGGTCACCTCGTCCAAGCTTTTCCCTGGACCCGCCAGAGCTGAAAGTTTCCTCTGCCCAAAACAGAGATGTTGTGATACTTGCTTGATAGGAGTGGAGACTCCCAGAAAGGTGCTCCATTTTGCAGCAGGTCCAGCAACAGTGCACCACATGGTGATGCTGACACAGACCCACCTGCGGGATGTCATTAAGCAAGATGCTAAAACATCGGCCATCAGCAAAAATCCACAGCAAGGTGCTTGCACAGCATGGCATTTCCCAGACCTTCTAGGGGAAGGAGGGGAAAGAAAAAAAAAAAAAAAAAGAAAAGAGGACAGACTTTCCTAAAAAGATGGAAATAAGCAATTCCATGTTAGTTGAGGAGAGGTCGTACTTGTCCTGTGATGTTAAGGCTTAATTTAGCAAACTGTGCGTTTACTATACAGCAAGGCTGCTGTTCGTTTCAGCATGTTTCCATACTGAATTATTAGCATTCACATCTTCATTGAAAGCCGTTCTACACAGGCATGGCTGCATATAAAGCATTTCTCAAACCTGACAGAGCTGCAACAGCCTCCTTTGTTGGTTCTAGTCTGGTTCAATTCAAATCCCATCAGAAGACTCATTATACCAAGCATAGCCTCAAGGGAGTGTATTAAATAAATATACCCTGCAAATCTATTCGATTCTACATAACAGGTAAATATTTTCATTTTCCTAAAGCAATTAGCATCGTGACAGCTAACCGTGCCAGTGCACATCATCTAATATCCCCCAAGACTTTTGTGAACAATTTTAAAACAAACAAACGAAATCCTCACTACATTTCTAAATCAGCATACCCATTTCCATAGCAGGTACAGAAGTCTGCGTTGCATTCTCTGGGGTGCGACAGTCACTTCCATAGAAACCGGCTTGCTTCCTTCCCTATGTATTTTACAGAGCATTTTCCTAATGGATCTCACACTCCAGTGAGAATGGTTAACTACTTTCTCTGAGAAGGTACACATCTTATTTTCACCAAATTCCAGTAGAATCTAGATGTCTAACATCCTTTGGCTCATTTAAAGAGCCCAACTTTTGCACAACCCAAGTTCTCGCCACTAGCACAAACAGCCAACTCAAAGCAAACAAGGTGTTTATGCAGAAAGCCTGTCCTGTTCCACTAGCAGTCCTGTTTGCTCCAACACTTCAAGACACGGAACAGCACAAGCAGTAGTGAAGAGCAGATGGACTGGTTGCTGAGGCCCTGACCCCCAACAGAGGTTGGTGGGATTGCTCCCAGCAAGCGGATTCACAGTTTTTACCCACTTCTCAAATTGTCTCAGAGAGAGGATGGTGCCTCCAGCCTTCCCGCAGCCCCCCCCGATCACTCACACGGGCAGGGCAAAGCGATTTCTAGCTGCTCCATCCCCCTTTGCCAACAGGTTTTGACACCCGAAGAAAGACTCCAGTGACAAATCTGGGACAGAGAGGCGCAGAATCTTGGCTCATGCAGCACAACCCGTACTTCACGTGATATCGTTGCTGTCCCCTGGTTCTCGACAAACCCTTCAACAAAAGTAACACAGGCTCTCAGAGTAACCACACAAGAGCAGGTAAGCAGGAGAAAACCCTGCTTTTGACAGGAGTAACCAGTTTCCCGCACCCATACGGCTGAACTGCTGAAAAGAGCAATATTAAAACATCAAGGATGAAAAGGTGTACTGGGTTGGAAGAGGCCAGAGACCCTTCTTTGCTGCAAAGCAAAGTCAAGCTCTCCTTTCAGGAGGGGGCAGATCGGTAGTTTTTGCAGGCAAACTGTAACTATTCACAGGGTTTTGTAGACTTCTCTTTTAACCAGCTGATGTGCCCCACTGGGTTTAGATACCACAAAAAAGAGCAGGTGCTAGCAACCCCCTTTGCGTGCAGCGGCCAGCCTAGGCTGAGGGTGCATGCACATTTCCAACCACCAGCCCCACCTCCTTCAGAAAGGCCAGGTTTACACTGACACCCTGTGAAAAGAAACGGGGTTTTGCTCAGTGGGGTTTTTTTTTCTCCCCCTCTTCAATTTCAAGGCATATGGTCAGCAAACGCGTGGGCGCAGAAGGACTTCCCCAGAGAAAACACAACCAGAACAATGCAGAGCACTACATTGGAGCAAAGAGACGAGGCAAAGTAGTCCAGCATAGGCTCAGTGACATTGACAGGAGTGGGCACAGCCAGCTTTGGGGTGCCAATTAGCCTAGCTGTGCGCATTCCACATGGCCGGGTCCTGCGGAACTCTTCTGCCAGGCTCAGCTCAGAGAGGGTCTCACTTCTGCCCAGCAAAGCAGCAGGAGAGCCAGAGACACAAAACCGGGAGCCCTGGTCCTGCAGACCAGAGCCCAGGCTGCTAGCCCACTGGCAAGCCCCAGTGAAGCCCCCGGTGCTGTTTTCGACAGCTACCAACACTGCCGTGAAGGATGACCAGCGCTGCTCAGTCTTCTTGCCTTGCTGCACCGCTGAAACCGTGCTGTAGGAACGGCTCACACCCCCTCGGTGGGTTAGATATCAAGTCCTAACCCCCGGCAGAAGCCCTCCCTCCGTGCCTCTGGAGAGCCACATTCCCTTCCTAGCGCCCGCTGCCTTCTCGGCAGCTTTTCAAGCCAGCTAGCACGTCAGAGCTCGCTACCAAGGCGAGGGCGACTTTTCCATTTCATTCAGCAGTCTCTGGGCCGGTCCTTCCCGAGACCGTCCCCAGCCCACCGCCCTTCTGCAGGAGATGCTACTGATGCTTGCACAGAGCGGGTGTGAAACAGCCTTGGCTGCGGCGATGGAAACTTCAGCCTACGTCTCTGCCCATTAGATGATGACCTTCACGAAAGGCAAAGCAGAGCTGCTTTGAACTGCAGAGCAGCAGCGTACCTAATGCTCCTCTATGTCAAATTCAAAGAGGGGTTTTAATTCACCACCCACGCTTTGGTTTGAAACTCAAATACTACAGTCAGAAACGGTTTCATATGCAGCTCTTCGGAAGAGCTTTTCCATAAATGTCACTTGCAAGTCAGTGCACTGGGCTGGGCGGTTTCAAAGAAACTGGGTTTAGCGAGGGATTAGCAGCAGCCTCTGACGACTACGTGGGTAAGATCAGTTTTATGACTTTGTCATTTAATTCCACTTTCAGTCCTGTCCCTGGAGACCTGGAAGAAGGTGGCTGGACAGACCCACAGCTGTCATCCTGGGGAAGGGGGTGGCTTTGGCTGAAACACGAAGAGGAGAGCACACATACAAAACCCAGAGACACCAGTAAAAGCACTCCAGGAGCTCTTTCCTGCAGGCCTTACAAAAATAGGAGCAGGCAACACCCTCCTGGCAGGGAGCTGGTGCAGACAGTTTCCATTTACTGGCTCTGGAGCCTCAGCTGGCATTAATTGTTAATTAATATAAATTCACATCTGTCCTATCTCCCTGACACATGCAAGATTCTGCACTCATCTACTCCCTATGATTCAGTCCCTTTATCTAAATTATTCTAGTCCATGCTTGCCATTGGCACATCTTCCTCTTTTCACGTGCTGTCCCATTCATTCACCTTCTGAGCCATCCACCCCATCTCCCCCACCTCCTAAAAGCAGCAACACGTTCATGATCTGTCACAGTCTCTTAGCGAAGGGTTTCAAGTTGGTTAGGTGTCTAAAGCAATGATTTTGCCTAAGAAACCAGATAGCTTGTTAAATCTGGCTGACATCAGAACAGAGAGAAATCATTCCAAGGACAAACACCGCGAAAAACTCCTGTCGCATAAATAGCAGCCAGTTAAGGCTACGCATCAGTACCTCTGCCTGGGATGGATGCACACATCATCCAGAGGACCTGGCATCTCTCTGTGGTCCCAGATTGTCTGCTTTGCAAAGTCTGCAAGGGTTCACTCCACTTCTCTGCTTTCATGTGAAACAGTTAAAATTAGCATTTTGACTGATGCTCTTTCCTCTTCAGAAACAGACCCCACTCTTTTCTCATATCTTACTAATACAAACCAAAGCGCACAGCTACAGTATGCCCTCCTTCATCTCTCGAGCCAGTGACTGGTCACTTAACCACGGAGATGTAGCAACTACACTATGCAAGACAGCATTGCTCCAGCTGTGTGCAGTCCCCTTCGCTAACTTGGCTACCATCTAGCCAGGACACGGTCTGGACCGATCAAGGCATAGCCAGGTCCTTCTCTGAGCTGCCGTCAGGTTCAAAGCCTGTAGTGACGAGCACAGGCACGGAAGCCCTTAATTCAAGCGTGTTAAGGTACTCCTTTTCCACATCTTAACTCCCTTTATAGCACAGCCACGATCAGGAGCAAAGCCCCACCGTGACAGATACTGCAGAAAGCTCTCAAAAAGCGGTCCCTGCAACAGGATCTCACAAGGTGAAGTCTGGGAAGAGCAGTGTGGGAGAGACCAGCAGTAGCGTGGCTGGCTGAAGTTTACCCAGTGAGTACCAACGACTGGTACTTCACACTCCTATTAAATGCAGTTTCCAAGCTGGGCCTAATTTCCATTAAGGCTGACCAGCCTGGAAGGACAATACACGGTTCAAAGAACCTGGAAAGGACTCAAAGCTTGCAGGCTCTCTCAGCCCTGTCTCCATCGCTGACTGCCCAGTCTGTGAAAGTGGCTCTACGCAGGAGACAGCACGAGCACTGGGGGAAAAGAAAAGTCTGTGAGTACAGGTTCACTTCTCTAAAAAGGCTATGATCTAAGATGTGAAGAGTCAAAATGCAATCACATAGTCACCTGTTATCTCTCTGGGGAAACCCAAGACTATTAATCAGGTCATCGGCTCAAAAATAGCAATTTCCAGAAGAAAAGCCAGAAACTGCAAATGCAGACGTTCCCTTTGTGGAAAATACTTCTATTCACAGCGCACCACACATGATTTTCACTCTCTGTGTTAAGGAAGCCTGGGTGAACTTTACAGACAAAAAGTCATGTTCTTACCCTTCTCATTAGTACCCAGCACGACAGCCTCTCTACAGGGGAAAACAGACAGAAGACTGCCACATTCATATTTTTCCTTTTGACCCAAACAACCACTTGCCAGGCGGGAGGCTGTGACACAAACCAGCTCCGCTGAGTACCCTCCTACAGACTCTCGTGGCTCCACGGAGGATCTTTGTCCCAGCCGTGGACAGGGACACCGGCAGCTCGTCAGCACATCTCTTCTGCAGCCACGCTCAGCTACTCGCAGGAAAGCTACGATGATTTCAGCAAGAGCCTTTGGCACACAAGCCGCCCCGTTTCTGACACTCATTTAGTCACACGCCTGTTTCAATGGCATTTCTATCTGGATCTTTCAGCTCTAGTTTTAGAGACACAGCTCACCCTGGCTTCAGGAAAGATGGAGGAAGGTCTAAAGGGGTGGACGGCTCACGGGAGATGCTGATTTCACAGCTACTTGTCTCGGTGATCCGTCCAGCCGTCGAGGTTAGTCTAGGCCATATCCAAGCTGAAAAGGCTGCAGGGAGCCAGATCTCCCTCCGCCTGCGCTCACGTTAAGCCCGAGTGTTTGAAGGCTCTGCCTATCGTAGGGATTTCCTCACAGCCCATCCCACGCTGCCGATATGGAAAACCTCTTTCACCATCACGTCTTGCACTCCCCAGATAAAGGCTCTGCAGTGACAAGGAAAAGGAAGCCACGGACAAAATTAAGATCCAGGACACAAAAATACATCATCTGCAGGCAAAAAGGACAGCGTGCTCCGCGGGGCTAGAGCAAACAGTAAGGCACCGGAGCGCGAGTGTACGACCTGCAGCGTGAAGCTGAGTTGTGTTTCATGCTCGCATGGGTGCGCGTAAAGGATGTGAAAGGGACTGGCACCTGCCTGCTGTATTGCTGTCTCCTCCTCACCTCATCTCGGCGAGCAGCCGCTGCCCTTGCTGCAGGACCTGTCATTTCACCCCCACTGAGGCCGGCTCCTGCAGCCCTCCGGGAGGCTGCACTAGACGAGGGGCTCGTGCACGCGTACAAGAAATAAGAGGGATTACGCCTGTGTCATTTTGAAGGTCTGCCATCACTCGTGGTCCATCGTTTTGCAAGCACTTGGTCTAGCAGCTCCGGTCCTTAGAGCAACAGCTTGTAAAAACTCGAGCACGTATATTGCTCAAGCTTTCCCCTTGCTAAAAAGGCTTCCTGCAACAACATCCCAACACCCAGCGTGCTCGCTTTCCTTCAGGCTGGCTGCAGCTGCAGAAGCGGCAGCTCTGGGTTTCTCTTTGGCCAACTTGTGCAGCCAGCAGAGTCTATCCAAACGGTGTGGAGTGAGCATTAGGAGACAGCGGTGGTACAGGGGACGTTTACCATACATCAGAGAAAAATCTAACTGATCATACCACTGCTGTGGATCAATGCAAAACGGAGCGTGCCTGTTTGCCTCTGTGCTTGGGTATTCTTGCACCCACAGTGCCTTGTGGCTACCATATGCAGCACGGCTAACTATAGCCACGGAAGGACACTGTCAAACATGGGGCTCCAGCTGGTCCTCTCTAGCCACAGGATGAGATGCTTCAAGCTAAGAACTGAAGGCAGGAAAGAAGGAGGAGTTGTTGGAGAGCTTGGCCTCCCATCACAAGTGCAAACTTACTTACATTTTCACTTCCAAAATAAGATATTACACACTCTTGCTTGGATGCAAGAGTTCCTTCTTTAGAGCATCGCACAGTTATCTATCCCACAAGGGCCTATCCCCACCAATTTACATGCGTTATCAACAGACCCATGTCAGAGCACTCCGAGGATGGAGTCACATCAGAAAGACGACTGTAGAAACATTGGCATATGAGCTGTAACAGATGAAGAAAATGGGCCATTTACAGACAAACTCCTGTCAAATCTTAAAGATACTGCTGTAGACCCAGCTAGTTCTAGGCAGTAGCCAAGAGAAAAACACACCTTGTGAAAAGGTTTCCCCTATGCTCAGTTTCTCTGGGCATAGCAGAGCCCTCCTAACATGGGCCACCAACACTCCGAGGTAGCTTTTTTTGTAGAAAGTGAAGTCTGAACTTGCTCTGCGAGACGTGGGTTTTCAGCCCTCGCTTCTGCATCTCAATAGTTTCCCCTGTTTGTGTTCGGAGGTGGAGGATGTTGCATCTCGTAAACTTTTCCTCTTGGCCTGAGTAGCGCGGTCTCTTCAGTTGCACCTGAAGCCAGATATCAGAAAGCAGCACGGGGAGCATCCCATGGAGGTTTGACTCCAAAGGGAGAGTAGGAGAAAACAAGCCCCTATTTTACCTCGTGGTGCTAGGTCAGAATGGACTGCCCTACCACCACATCACAGTATGGCATTAAACCATATCCCCTGTGCTCTCCCAAAAGGGCTATGCAAAATTCATAACCCAGCGAAGTATCTCAGCATCTTGGCATACAGCAAGCCCGGCATGTTAACACTTAACTTCTACGTGTAAATCTGTCAGTGAAGTCTCCCATTCTTGAGCACTGAAATTAGACATAGTATTTCCACTCATCATACATTTGATTTAAACACATGGCCACCTCCAAAGTGGGTTTGGCTGCTCAGGAAATGAGCTATGCACACAAATACAGCCCCTCTTTGCTGCCAAGAATGGGTGTCAGTTATGGGATACCCACATGATTTGGGCAGAGGGGTGTTATGTAAACTTTAAGTCGAATTCTATGACTAGCGTAGTAAAGGCTTGGGGCAGAGACTGCAGGGTAAGCCATCTGTCCACCTTTCCTCAGACGATGGTCTTGGGTAAAGGACAAATCCTAAACCTGTCACCTCTCCCTTTGAATCATTCATACCAGCAAAGGATTTGGCTCTCAGCCTATCACTAAAATTTACAGCTGGTAAAATCCAGGTGTGAAGTAGCTGGGGAGGGAAGAGCAGAGATTGGCACCTCTCTTTGTCATCTACAGAGAAGAACCAACGAAGAAAAGACCACAAGAGGCTGGAAGAGGCATCAGCTGCCGCCCTGGGAAACGGTGAGTATTCCCACAGGCAGCGGAGGACTTCAGACACCAGGTCCCTTTCCAGACATCTCCAGCCAAGAACTAAGGCCACTTGGTAGCTCAGCAGAAGGCTACTCCAGGCTGCAGCAGGCGAGGAACTTGGTAATGCTACCCGAGTGACTTTTACCCACAGCTATCCCAGCCTCCGCGCTGCCTACGCAGATCTAGGAGCAACCGCATTGTCCAACAAGCGCTTTCAGGAGCAAAATCTATTCTTGCCCAGTACCCAGCTGGTACAAGTACAATCCCCACCGATCTTGCTGTGAGTTCAGGACCTAATACCCCAAGGGCAGAGGCTCTCGCTGAGACAGTTTGTTTTCAAAACAAGCGTAAAAAAATCCCTTACAGGCTATGCACCGTATTAATTTCCCCATTCAAATTCCAAATATTTGCTCACTCCAGAAATAACATTAACATTCAGCATGCTGGTTCCTCAATAAAGCGCTCCGCTTCCAGACATGCCCCTGCCTGTGGTCCCAAGGTCTTTACCCAAGCCAGCCCCAGGTTTTGGGACCCCCCCGATCCAGCAGGTATAGCCAAACCTCAGCTAACACGGTGTGGGGGGGCAAGAAGGCAACTGCTAGTTTAGCACATGGCTTTAGCACATCCTACACTGAGGCAGAGGACAGGAAGCACAGCACAAGACCGAAACTGCTGGGGGGAAAAAAAAAAAAAAAAAAAAGAGGCAAATTTTGCCTGACAATTCTCAGTTTCCACAGAATGGGAGAGGCAGACCTAGTTTTATCAGGCCAGTGTGCATTTCAACACCCAGTTATACTCACCTGCGCTAGCAGGAAACTGGCAGCTGGGGCTCTTCCAAGTTGCCCAGAGGATTTACACCCATGTTCTCTTAATTAAAAAAAGGTGTAGCTAAGTCCCTCAAGCTGTTCTGAACACATCAGCCCCAAAGGCGTGCGAGGTTGTTATTTTCAGCTGCGGTTTTCAAATTTTCCAACTTAATTCTCTGAATCAAACTTATATTTGAATCAGCCTTTTCTACTTAAAGGGTATTCCACTGTTCGGACCACCATAAACACCAAGCTACACTTTAACCTCGGCCAGAGAAGGCCTTGCCTACTAGTCTCAAAAGGTCTAATAGTAGGAGAAATCTCTTTTGAACTCCCTCCATTCATGGAAGTTTACTGGCCTGTATATTACAGATGGTTTTGTTCTCATAAAGCAAGTTAAAATTAAATTGCAGGCCCACCTGCCAGACAGTTGGGGCATTAAAAATACATATCACCAGCCAGCACCGAAACTAGCCCAGCTGTTGTCTGACTGACAGGCTTCCTCCTGGAGCCGAAAAGTATTTGTTTAGCTGCTTTGCTATCATCCAGCGAAGCAGAACACACCCGAAGAAGAGACCAGAAAGGGAGAAACCAGTCACTTTGCAAGACGCGAGAGAACAGCATTGAAATGAGGTTAGTGCAAAAGCCTCGGGATACTCTTGAGATACAAGGGAATGTAAACTACCAACACGCCGTAGCAACTTCCATCATCTGAATCCCTGCAGAGTGCCGCAGACCAGCCCACGCCCTCTGTCCGCCTGTGGAAGGGAGGGAGGAAGGAAGGAAGGAAGGAAGGAAAACCCAAGGCATGCTCCACATTACACTCTATGGCAAAGAGCCATAGCCACTCGCACAACGATCCCATTGCATTTAACAACCTCAAACACGGCTTCAGACACAACCCAGTTCCTGCCCTGGATCCGTTCCCTGCGATTCCAGCAGACGGGATTGGTTTCTTCACACATGCACTTGCCTGCTGTGCCTCCCAGCCTGGCAAAGGGATCGTTTCACACTCCCTCCCCTGCTCCAGCAGACCCTTTGCACATACAGCTGCTTTTGCAGTTCGTGCCCCATATAACCTTCACTACTTTACAAACTGCCCTTCTGACTAAATGTTGTCATTTCACGCGGTTTGTAAGTAGCTACAACATCCAACCAGAGGTGTCCAGCACCTTGAAATTACCATGCTCCAATACCGGCAAGCTAGTTATCAGCACGTGAAAGTGTGCTCAGCTAGAGACGTGGCAAGACAAATGAAGAAATAAGCGAGTAACTATTAACATAGCATTGCTAACAAGGTAATACAAGATAAAAATCTAATAACATCACAAAATAACATACTGCTCACAGCAGGGATAACCTCTCCCAGGCTGCAGTCAGCACCAAAAGCCTCTTCGGTAATCATATTAACAGTAATCATAGTAATCATATAAACGAAACTGCTAACACACCGTTTCCCAGTGCTGAAGCCAGCACAAGGAGAAAGTTATCATCACCCGTGTGCTGCAGAGGCATCTGAAGGGTAGTTTCCACCAGAGAATTTTGCACTTCTGCAGAGAATTTGCTAGTCTGTGGCTAACAAGCACTATTAATCACTATTCCCACCCTAATAGCACCCACACCTTCGTACGTGCTCTCTGACTGCTATTAGCTCACATCCTCCTGTAACACAAGTGGAACCTTACTGTGCAATCTAAACTACACAGATGATCTTTCTGCCTTCTCCCCTTTGCTCTGTTCCCACTCAGAAATACCAGCTTTGTTAAAAATAGAAGCTAGACGTACACAGAACAGATATCCTACCTCACCATAACTGGTCAAAGCTCCCGACCCGGCAGAGTATGCAGAGAGATTCGTTAGTCCACAGAAACCACAGGACAGCTCAAAACGCAGTAAGATTCGTAGGATACGGGAGGTGGGGAGAGCTTGCTCTAGGATGTGGAAGGCAGTTTGCTGCCCGATAGGAACGTTCCAGCCTCCAGCATCCTTCAGGAGGGTTGGCCAAGGTGGTGGAGCCTGGAAAGTTTCAAGCGAAGAAGTGACAGCTAGTTATTTACCAAAAAACAGCCCAGCTTATTCTGGAAGGGAGTAGGGGTGGAGAGAAGAAAAGGAAGTCATCTCGTTCTCTTATCGGTACAAAGCCAGCAGCTGTGAATTGAGTGTTGAGAAGGGGACTGGGGAGGGTAACCACCACGCACACATGGTACGTGACGACATCTGTCTGTCAGTTTATGGGCAGCCAAAGCTAAAGAAAGAGAAAGAAACAAGAATGGCTAATGGGCAAAGTTATAGTCCATGGAGCTCCTGTAGCTGAGCAGCACTTCCTATGAACTCTTCCTCCTCCGTGCAAAGCAGCAAGAGAGGTTTCTGCTCCAGACCTTCAGGGCTGAGCGACTCTGCCGAAACAGCCGTCGTCGCCTTCAACGCGGCTGGGAGGGGAGAGCACCAGCTCACGGACCCGGGCTCTGCTCCCGTCGTGGAGAGGACTGCCACGCTTCTTCGGGAGGAACCTGCAAGATACTCGGATGCCCCAAAACACCTTTGCATCCCTGCTTGCTTTCTGGGTTTCCTAATTTCAGCTTAAAAAGCAGTCCCTTCATTTGGCTCCGACTCGGCTCCTTTGCCCTCCAAAGCAGGGTTCGTAACCCTTCACTTGTGCACCTTATCTCTCTGCTCTGTGAGCTCTTTGGGGAAACATACTGCCCTGCTCTCCATGTTAAGCAGCACTTACCGCTGGGCCCCAAAGACGACTGTACCTCAAGCAGAAGCGTTTCTACACAGCCCTTCTGAGCTCACTTTTTTCGGACAGTTGACAGCAGCACGTAGACCACATAGCTGTAAGGCACCCAAGTTAGAGTCCAGTCCCCTTATTCAGGCACGGAGAGAAAGAGTCACTTCCTGAGGGTGATGCAGAACAGAACCCAGTTCTCTCCCCTGACTAGGCAGGGACACTCATCTCAGCCACTCAACAGAGGTGCCTAAAGTTCGACAGCCCAGCAACCTCAACACGGCCACGTCTGGGGTTTAACGTGGAGAGAGAGCAAGGTTTACAGGGAGAGAGAACATCTTTTATGAGATCAGGTGACATAATTGGAAAGTGCGGACAAGCTTTCGGGCACACAGACCTTTCCTCAGGCCACCCCCGGGCAGAAAGAACTTGCGTTCTCAGTCCTGCAAGAAGCCAACGGCTGCGGTGACAGAGGACAACTCCGCTCTTCCAAACAGAGCCTAAAACCGTCACCGATCTCCCTCTCTTGGCTCAGCAAGCTAGGGAGGAAGACCACAACACCCAGTCCTAGCAAACTTGGGATCGTTACAGCCCTGCAACCGCACGACTGGCCAAATAGCTCACTCCTGCCTAGTTCTTTAACATCCTTGCGTCACCAGCTTCCTAGAGCAGGAGCAACAACAGCTCAGAAGGCTGTCCTCCGATGGGCTGGCAAACAACTAAATATACATCAGTCAAGGTATTAAATAGCTGGGAATGCGGCTGCCTCTGCAATCCTGAGTATTTAGTCCATTATCCCACAGACACTTAGCACAATTATGGTTGCTTTGCGGCTAGCCTTTAATGTGCCAACAGAGCAGCTGAGGCACAGAGGAGATTAGAGATCAGCAACAGTCTCAACCGCAGAGCAAAGCCGAGCGCTCTGGAAGCCCCGTCTCGCTGCAGTGAGCTCAGAAATGCCGGGCAGGACTGGGAACAGCCCCCGCAGGGCCGAGCTGGTCCTGAAGAGGGGGAGTGGGAGGTGAAGAGTCCAGAGTTTGGTCCACTTTGAGGGTTTGTCTCCTACCCAAGCGGCTCCTGGAACAAGAGCTGGGCTTCTCATCCTGCTAAAGGAGGAAGAGTAGCTCTTACGCTCAAGAAGGATGCTCACTTCCAAGTCAGTAGGAAAAGCTGACAACCCCGGAGGGAGACTCAGAGCAACTCAGGGGCCTAATTCCTGCTAATGGAGAAGATCCAGGCAGCCCTCCAGTAGTGTCAAGCTTCCCCATTTGCTCCCGGGGTGCCCGATACAGCTGGTGGGAAGAGCCCTCAATAATGCATCCCATGGAGGCTTCAAAACACTGCAGCTGGGGCAGCGAGGTGCTAAGGATGAAATGTTTTGCCCCAGGACATGCGAGGGGTCAGTGGCAGAGCAACAGTAGCACTCCCACCTTCCCTTCACTTCGCTCCGATCAGTACCTCCTCTGCACGCTCTGCTGAGGTGTCCAGGCTAGAGGCAGAGCTTCAATGTTTTCTAGGTTAACCGCTGTAAGACATCTGTTCAGCCAGAACCTGTCATCCTTACTTTCTCATGCCAGCATTGTAACATCCGTGACAATGCCACCGTCCTGAACATATGCCGTCCTCTACAGCAGCCACCAAATGGCATCCCAAATAAGCAATGTTCCTGCCGTAGTTTTCAGCGGATTTGGTGAGATTCCAGCATTCAGAAACAACCAACTTTTGCTCCATCTTGGAGTCGAAGACAGGCAGCGCACACTGCAGAGGTGTCAGAGAGAAATATCAAAAGCCATCTCCAGCAGGTACGCTGATATTCCAGCTTTACACAGCTGGAGCCTGGAAGGAAAAGTGCCACAGAAGTGCTACTACACACAGAAAAAGTGCTACTACACACAGAAAAGGTGCTACAGAAGAGCACTGGAGATGCTCACTCAGCTGTGAGGCATACATGCATCAGAACTACCTGCAACAGCCAGGCTGACAACTTCCCAGCTTTCTCCCTTGCCTACACACAAACCTAAACAGTTTTCAACATGAGGGACAGCCCACAGGGCTGATTTTGGACAAGGGCAATTCCTTGCTTTTCCCCGGACAGACGCTCCATCTGCACTGAGCATGTGCATGTGTGGTTCTGCTCAGTCCAAGCAGGATCAGCTAAATCACCCAAGGGACCTCTGCGCAGCCAGAGCCTCCACCCTGAGCGTGGTACCGACTGCTCTGCAAATCCACGCTCCGTCTCATCCCACGTCACTGCTCCCGGCGGCGAGCGCTCAGACGGGGGAACAGATGCTCCCGTGCAAACTGCCTGCCCTTGGTTTATACGCTAGTGAAGGCTTTTAAGCTCCCACGGACCCCAGATGGCCTTAAAAGTATCAGAGGGGCTTAGAGTGGCCATTCTGCACAAGGCTGTGCTGGCTCCGAGCTCCTGGCTTTGCTTTTTCATCCTTTCGCCATTTCTCCGGGTCATTCCCTAAACCCAGCAATGTTGCTTTTAGTAATACACAAAGTCCTGGAAAATCAATCCTAAACCATGGCTCATGGCCAACCCTCCACAGTACTTCTAGACCAAGGAGGGCTCAGTGGCCTCTTTTTCAGGGATATTTCTTCATCTCTTCTCATAGAAACCAATGCTGCGCTAGCAGGAAAAGAAGGAGTCTACACAGCAATGAAGCCTCGAAAAACTTCTGTCTTTGGGAAGCATATCGCTTGGAACTGGCACTTGAGCGCTCTTCTTATCCCTAGAATACAAGCAGAAGACGGATTTTCTACTGAGGTCACCCTAACAGCCAACAGGCAAACTCTTCCGAAGACACTCAACAAAATACCCAAGGAACGATCCCTCTGTCATCATTCTGAGGCTGAAAGCAACACTGAAAAACAAGCCATGTTGCGCCAAGGAAGAGCTGAACTGGAATCTAACAATCAAGGGCATCAGCGATTTCACAACTGGAACAGGACTTTCCTTTGTTTACTGCCAGCACTTCCGTGCGAACCTGTGCTTTAAAATACACACCAGTTTCCTATTTAACACTCATACACTTTTCCTCTGCTCATGCAGGCAGACAGCACTACCCGCCAGTGGTCAGACATCAGAGATGCCAGAGATAACAGCTGCGATGATACAGCAAAAAGGGGGAAAAAAAGTAGGTTACAGTGTGCTGGCCCTCTGTGGAACTGTGTCTTCTCTTTCCACAATACGTACGTCCTAACGGGTTTAGATACACCGCCCACGGGGCTCTTCTGTCATTATGGCCTTGAAGCTCAGCACTACAAGCAAACTAACACGGGACTAAAACTTTTGTCTCGTGAAATTCAGCAATGTCCAAACCACAGAGACCGGACTTTTATTCCCTTCTTTTGTGAACGGCGTACGCGATGGCAAAGCCTACGTGTCACGTTGTGCTCTATTGCTGCTGGGCTGAATGAGCCAACCCGCCAGCAGCGCTGGGGAAGTGACCACGCAAGATGTCCATCGCAGGGCTTGCAGGGCTGGGGGGAGAACGCTGAGCAAGGAGACATCTCTGCTGTCTTCAGCAGCACCCAGACTCGCTGAGTTCAAGTCTCCTGTCTACTCGGCACTGGAGAAAAAAAAAATCTCTAATTGGGCCTTCAAGACACTGTGCTTAAGTATAACCCCCAGGACATTTATCGTTTGAAGGCTAGGGCCAACTGTTTGCATGAGATCCCGCGCTGTTTTCCTCAAGCTCTTTCCTCTATGCTTTGTTAACGTGCTTCGTTATTGCAGCAAGGATTCTTCACAGAGTTCAGACTACATCTCAGCTTTTTCATGTAGTCAGTACCTGACAGCTTTGTGCTTTCCACTGCTTTTTAGCCATCCCTTCATGCAGAAACCTGTTCAGTGTTCCCTTCTCCCCAACACACTTGCCAGAACCCTCTGCCATGAGCCAAGTAAACCTGCAGCAACTAAGGCGAGAGCCTTCTTCTGGGATAAATATTTGTATGAGCCGAAGAGGAGAGGAGAAATGGCTGTCTGCCTTTGCATTAGATGGAGTTGCTGCCCAAACACCCATGCAAGAAGTACGAGTGACGAGAGGTGGGAAGACTGCCCTGGCTGATGCCACAGTGCCTGCTGCAGGAGGTTTAAGGTTTGGAGAAGTCTGTTCAAATCCCAGAGGTGCACTGTATCCCTCTTCTTCCAGAGGTCAGGAGGGACACCAAAACCGGCCGGTTTCAACCTAGTCAAACACTTCAAAAGCATGCCTTCCTCACTACATTGCACTTCTTGAAGTACGCTAGTTCCTCTTTGCTTTGACCATCGAGATGACAATACCGAAATTTTCCACTGCTTTAAAGCTACAGCAGCAACAAATACTGACACCCCCACTCCCCCAGCCCTCCCCGGAGCAGGACTGAAACTCTCATCTGAGACACAGACGACAGCGGGCGGTGGGTTGGTTCAACTCCGAGAGCAAACGGGCATTGCTACTGCAGCACATCCTTCCCTTGCACAGGTCGGAATAAGCCCCGACTAAAGACGTGCCAAGGAGCGGGAGCCGCAGCCTGTACGGCAGGTTCCGACCAAAGGGCAAGGAAGAGGTTTGCAACGCACGTGCAGCTGCCCCTACCTGCCATCTTCGCCAAGACAACCCCCAGGACAATCCTGAGCCCTGTCTTCTAGGGAAAGGCTAGAGAGAAAGAAGGCAACACGAAGCCTGGCAAGGCACAGGTACAGCAGCTGCCCACAGGACAGTGGTTACACCTCAGTGCCCAATGGAAGCCCCTGGCCAAAGCGTCAGCCATGGTTGTTTTAAGTTCCTTTGCTCCATCTGGTGGTTAGAAATTTTTTAAAGCTGCGTAGAGCAAACACGCCCTGCTCCCTCGCATGGCCCGCTCATCTTCTGGGCTATCTGGCTGGAGAGGTTGAAGAGAAGCTTGGGACGAGGCACTTTGGTAAGTGCAGGGCAGCACTTTGGAAGAGCAGAAGGCAGCTGAATGCTGGTGTGAGGGGGGATCACCCCCACGTTGGCCGAGCAGGGTCGTTGTGAGTATGAGAACCTGAAGACTCAGTCGGGCTCCCGCGCGCAAACGGCAAGGGCGGCCACTTTCTACAACAGCGGTCCTCGGGCAGAGAAATGTTCTGAGAGCAAGTAAAGAAGCAGCAGTAGGGCCAGAGGTGCTGCACAGTCCAGCACCTGACGGCATCGGAGAGAGGGAATCATTTGGCTCCTACCTTTCGTGTTGGGTGCTGGGAGCAGGATAATGCTTAAGCATTCAGACCTGGGCTATGGGAAAACAAACGTGCTCCACTCAGCCAGGAGTAAAACGACTTAGTGCTAGGATGATGCCAAGGGCAGAAAAGCCCTGATCCATCCTCCCAGGCGCAGAGGAAAACCAAAACCAGCCCCCAAGGCAACGGAGACAGCGGAGGAGCCCAGGAGCTTTCACCATTAACCAAGCCCTTCCTCCTCCAGCAGGTTCCTCTCCAAGTACGGCAACAAAATAAATAAATAAATAAGGCAGTAAGGAAGCAAGGCAAGAGCAGAGCCTTATGCTACAGCATCTTGGCTTCCCCAGGCTCCCTCCCACTTGGCACTGGGACCAGCAGGAGGAGAGGAGATTCCTGCTGTGTCGCCCCTACCCTGACATGCCACCTTTGCCTGCCGCAATCTGCCTGAGCCCACAGCATCACGTGCGTTCTTGCTGAGTCCAGAAATCCTCAGCTTTCAGGATTATATAACCCGACGAGCTAATTAAAAACGAGGGGGTTTATTTTGGACCCGGGCAGGGTGACAAGACAAAAATATAGCCCATAGCAGGCCCACGTCCCCTTTGAAGAGTCGCCAAGGCTATTTTTTACCTAGATACATCATGAAGAATTGGAGAGAAAAAAAATACCACAGCTATATTTAGAATTTAATCAGTGGCAGGGCTCGTTACACTTCTTAGAGAAGAGACTGATGGAAATATTTCAGGAGGGTGGGAAGAAGGGGGCGAACAAACAAACAAACAAACAAACTACCCCCAAAAAACCAAACCCAGGACAAATATAGCCCTAGCAACTACCTTACATGGTAGGGATGCTGCTAAGGGTGTGAAGGGGGATTTTTTTTGTTGTTTTGAAATTTCAGCTTTGTCACCTTCCCACCCTCTTGAAATCCCCAAGGCCAAACAACATGTCCCGAGGGTTGGGCTCTCCTCTGCCTATGTCAAGTATTCATCGTTACCCCAGCTCCCGAGACTGTTCAAGCTGTCCGTTTGTCACATGTGCCCAGCGTGACGAGCTGCAGAAGGGAATGGCAAGCTGCAGCAAACCATGGCTGGAGGAACTACCACAGTCCTAGCCCGTGAGTAACCTCGCGGTTACCCTGGAGGTAGCATCTAGCAGACAGCCCCAGCACAACGGCTGGTGATATTGCTAATTGCTTGCTCTCCTGTCACTGCGAGCAGGTCTTCCCTCGGTTTCTCTGACTAGAATCACTCCATTTTTAAAAATCCTTCAAAAGCTCATTGGAACAGGGGGGGAAGTTGCATGTTCCAATCTCCCGCCTGTGTCCTATCCGTATTTTTAAGGCAGGTCTTTTACCATAGTTTTATCAACCCAACCACTGCCTTTTTACACCCTCTTGGCACCCACAGCGCCCATCTCCTCAACCCCATCTCTGTGTCAAGCCAGAGAGCCCGAGCTGCTCAACCCTGCTGCCCTTCCTTATCAGCTCACGCTCTGACAGAAGCGAGCTGCAGCCCAGAGGACGAGGAAGAAAGAAATGGTATTTTTGATGCAGGGTGGGAAGAGGGACCAAAGACCCTTGGTTGGCACGGCTGTGCCACCCTGGAGGGAGCACGGGGCGATGGGAGGGAAAGGGAGCTAGCTGTCTGCTTGGTGATGCTGCAAAGGCTGTCCTCCATCAGCTCCTCTCTCCCTTGGCTGGATTAAAATAGCCGGGGCTGGGGAGAGACAGTTCCCTTGAAAGCTAACGGATACGTTCAGTCTGACCAAAAAGGGAACTTGCAAAACATATCATTTGGCAGGGCCGGGAGGGGAAAGCTGCGTTCACTTCGGCACCGCAGATCTGAGCTGCAGTTTTGCAGCCTGATTCTCAGTTTTGACAGAACTGGGAAGCAGCCCGGTGTAGAAGCAAGCTGGAGCCCAGTGGGATGGGGGAGCTTGGCCAGGTGTGGAGAAGGGCTCTCTGGCCCAGCTGCCTCCCCCCCAACAGATGGAGGACAGCCCCCTCCTCCTGCCGACTCCGGACAGCTGGGTCTCCGCTCTCACACAGCTCTCCTCCAGCCCAGTACAGAATGGCAGATTTCTTGTTTAGCATCTGCTCGCCACAGCTGCTCACGAGAAGCTTCTTCCTATCGAGCTGTTCTGGTGTGGGCTATTGCAAGCCTGAAATTTATTTAAGTGAAAAAAATCTCTTTTGTAGCCCCCACAGGAGATTAGCAGACAGCTAAACAGAGTCACGGCACCGTCCAGATGAAGTTAATGACTGTACATTGGGATGGGAGGAATTTCCAGACCTTATTATCCTACGGTCACAGGCAGGTCCTTGCCCAGCTGGGTAAGAAAAAGGAAAGGATGGGGTTGCACGAAAGGCCCTTGTGCATCAACAGCATGGATACCTTCTCCCCCAGATACTAAAAAAGGCGATGCCAAGGCACGAAGAATGCACGGACCGTAGGAGGAAACCGAGAACTCGGCCTGCCTCAGCACGGCAGCGGAGGCTACCGCCAAAGATGCTGGAAACCCGCACAGCAACCCCATCTCCGCGCACGAGAGGGACCACGTGGAGGTGCACATTGAGACCTTGAGCCTGCATTTGGCCTGTGCCTTTCCCTGCCGTTGATGCTTTTTCTCCCAGGTCAGCAAGCAGACCCACATCTGTGCTCCCATTTTCCTTGGAAAGATCAAGAGATGCCGGGCACAGCAAGTACAGGCTGGGAACGAGCCCCACCAGCTTTGTCCACAGGAAACCTTGAGTAGATACTTGCTCAGAGACAGGGTCTTCACCTGATAACCTAATCACGACAGTTGCAGCGAACACCAGCCCAGCTAGAAAACTCAGCTCACCCTCTCCGCCCCCAGTCCTTCTTTTGACACCAAGAAGCTGCAACAAGCAAGATAAGCTTAATCACTCCTTGCCGCGAGAGGCGTCCCCAGCCCTAAGCTCCTCGTGAGGGGGGCTGCAGGGAACGCTGCTGTGATTTGCCACTTGTTCGGGTGCCTGCTCACTGCCCCTGGTGATGGAGGCAAACCAAAACTCATCTGTCTCCCAGGTAGGGGTCCATGGAAGCCCCGCAGCCCGTTCTGCAGGGCAGATCGAGGGGCCGAACAGGCAGAGCAGAAGGTTTCCAGGTGGAAACGTCTGGGACTTGATGCACAAAGCCTCCTCCAAGGTACAGCCCCCCGGTCCTCCCGAGGCCCGAAAACCTGATGCTCACAGTTACGCACCCCTGGACCACTTGACGGATGCTTTTACTGGAGCTGGATCACAGCAACATTCTTTCCACGCGGGACCTGCCTGGGAGACCTGTGACAGCCACAGCATCTGCTGCAGGAGAGCAGCAGCTCAGAAAGCCCAGGAGGAGATGCTGAAGCGTACATCTCTTCCAAGTACGACCCTCAGCCACTGCAAGCAGGCAGAGGTCTTTGGAGAGCACTATAGATACAAGCAGCAGCGTGAGCTATTTGCAGAAAAAAATGCATATACAGGAAGCACACAGTTCCTGATTTCCAGCTTGGTTTAATGCGAAGAATTTCCTTCTTCCCTTCAGACTCACGCAGGAAGCCTGCAAACAGACCAACCCCGTAATGTGATTAGGCCCCATCCTACGCACATTTCCTGGAACATGCAATTGGACTGCAGGAGCCACTTTCCATCCCTCCCTACCACTCACATCATAAGGTAGCAAGTGCAGCCCTGCCCAAGCCGCTGCTTTTGGTCAAGGCAGTGAAAAAGCAACAGAATAAACCCATTCCTACGGCAGAAAAAGGATTAATCAACGCTTAAAGAACTGCAGCCTTAGGAGTACCTCTCCCCCCCCACACCCCAGAGGGCATGGGCCTGGTTTTAGCTTAGAAATAGGTATTGGCTTTGTTCATCTCTCAGGGCAGGGATGGAAACCCAAATGTCACCATTTGGGAAATAAGTTTTCAGTGAGCCATTTGGGAATCAAAGGGCATCTACACTGCAAGGGTGGGAGGGTGAACACCACAAAGACACTATGGAGATAGGTGATGAATAGATGATAGGTACTACATCGGTGACCCAGCTGGGAACAGAAGAGCTCTCAGCTCCGGGTTCCCCACTCATAGGGCCCTCCTTAAGAGGGACCAGGCTGCTGGGTTGCTCACGGAGTGACTGGCACCAGGGATAAAGGAGCCCTTTGGCTAGGCCAGTCCTTTCCAAATTGAGAAATAAGTCAAAGCCCCCACTACAGAATACAAACTTGCCCTCCAGCTACCTGAAATGGCATCAGTGAGAGATCCAGCATGTAGCAGTCAACATGAAAAGCCGGCCCCCGGTAAAAGCTCCGCGAAAGCAGGGTTTGCCTTGCTGAGCAGAGGGAAACACCGATGCCCACCTTTTTGCACACCAAGAAGCATCTCCAGCTGGGCTCTGGGGCTGACGCACGAGCCAGGTTTTCTGCGACGGTGCCAGCGGCACCGAGCCCTGTTCCCCTTTCCGAGGAGCGGCGGCTCCCAGCCGCAGAGCCGCAGGCACGCTTCTGCCGGGACCCCACCGCACGCCTCGGCCAGCTCAGCCCTCCTTGGGGGGAGAAGGCTTTTGCTGGGGGGGGGAGGCGAGCAGCTCAGGTGCTGGGGGCACTGGGAACAGCTTTCCCCACGCCTGCTGGCTTGCTCGCAGCGGTCACGCAGCTCCGTGCCGAGCGAGACCCGCACCCGGACACCTGGGAGAATCCAGCTGGCTACCGCTGCTCCGCTGGCAGAGCTCCGCTGCTTCGCTGGAGCACAAAGCTCCGATTCATCCATTCAGGTGCCTCGGAGGCTCCGGAGAAGAATTATCTCCTAGAAACCCGATGAATTTAAAGACTGCTGGAAGCGGCAGCGAGCAGCTCCAGTACCACCCAGCCACAAAGGAAAATCGCCCTCAATATAGCTTTGGCAGTATGAGCTGGAAGACCGGCTTCCTCTTCGGTGCGCTTTGCCTTACCCTGCCGCTGCAGACGGCGAGGAATTCTCCTTGGCAGCCCGCAAAAGAGATACAGCTGCATCCGAGAAATGTGTTCCAGGGCCGAGAGCGCTGCATTTGTCTTGGGACCATAACGAGAGCAGCTCACTCTGCCTTGGGGGAAACCATAGGATACTGGAAAATCACTGAGGGCCTGATCCAAAAACCTCTCTGAGGCAAGGCTCGTTTTCTCGCTTTGAGCTAGGGCATTAACCATTCTTATTCCCTCACTGGAAAAGGGGAGAGAACAGTGTTTTTATGCGTTTCATGATGTGCAGTAAGGAACTCGCCCTATCTGGAAATAAACAGTAGGCTGGGGACTTGGAATTGAAGTGTAATTTAAGTTGCTGCCGATGTTCTCATCCTCATTTACCGGAGTAAAGCCTGGTGGAAAAGCACGTCTGCTCCTTTCACTGCATTTCCCATCTCTCACCTCCCCACCTGTCCAGGCAGAGTGTGTATAGGCAGTCTCAGCACACATTTGCAAGTCCCTGCACAAAAGCCTTTGGGCTTTGTTTCTCCCGTACTCCTGCAAACAGCCTGTGTCCAAAGACGTCTTCATACAGCCTGGCCAGAGAGGGAAAACCAGGGAAAATCTGAGCCGAGATTCAGGCGCAGCAACGGCAAAGGAGGGAAGCAAAAGGCACCAGCTGCCTTGCTGGGAAGGTCTCGCGAAGCCTGCTTATGTGAGCAAGCCACCGTGAAGAAAGCCAGGGTCTAAATTCAAGCTGCTGCTATGACCGGTCTCCAGCTGCCCAGGCTGACTGTCCCTTTTCGTGCTGGAGCTGAGCACGAGTCAGCTCCAGAGCCAAGTGCTGAAGTACTGCCTCGAGAGATGGAAATGAACAGCTCGCCAAAAATTGCCAGAGGACATTTCTGAGCTTGCCACTCGGGGCCTGCACTTCAGAGACACAGCGGCCACGGGCTTGAGCACATTCCTGCCAGCGAGATCCACAATCACCCTGGTTCCAGCCACCGTTCCCCTAAGCTCTGCCCCATGATGTGTTGCTGATGAATATCCAAGACGCCAAAACACTGACCTGGTTTTGCTTCCTGGACCAGAAATTACCACCTCCCCACCACCACCCAAGTTGCCAAAGTAAGCAGCTATTGCAAATACTCAAGGTTAATATTTACATTTGGACTCAGCGCAGGAACCGTGTGTTTTCTCACTGGTAAAGGGGGTGGGAAAGCTGGGACCGCAGGCTGCTCAGCTGGTCAGGGCACCGGCATTATATTGCCTGTCACTGCAGCAGATGCTTAAGGCTGGACAGCAAGCAAGGTTTTGGGATACAGCTGGATGCATTTGATGCCTCAGATGCACAGCAACGTGGCCTGCACAAGCACGGTAAACCAGCTTGGAGAAAGCGCATGCAGGACTTTTTGGCTAATCCTGATTTATCAGCCGTGCTGGAACAGCCACTGCTTCCCACCCCGGTGGCTGCAGCAGCCCTGCTTACGCTCGTTCGTAATTACAAGCAATCCGAGACTTCAAAGGGAACCACCCACAATGTGCCATAAAATCAGTGTGGACAAAGTAATTCAGCTAAGCAGTAAACTAGATTTTAAAAAGGTTCATCTGAATGCAGGGAAAAAGTTGTCAAGCAAATGGACTCAGCTCTGGGTATGGGATGCCACTCAGCAGCTCTCTGTCGAGTCTGCTACAGAAATGGAAGAATTTCACCAAAGTACCAATCCCCCCAATACCATCAGCCTGCTCATTCATTGCCCCGAAAACTGGAAACTTGGGCCCTTCGGTCTCAGCGTTCCCTTCCCGGGGCAGTTTCACCCTTTTACAGGGCTGTAAGCTGCCTGCCATGCCACATGTAACTCTCCGGGACAGGAGGCGTGCAAACCTGCAAGGCAGCATCTCTCCAGCCCACTTTGAGTGTGGGGGGGAGATCAGTAGCCAAAGGGGGTTTTGCACAATCACTGCTGCTGGCTAACACACCCAGGCCCATTATAGCCCTGGAGCGGACAGCACTGTTTCACCGCTTCCACGGCCTTGGAGCCGAGAAGGAAGGCTTCTCCCATATACGCACAAGCTGGAAAGAAGAGTAACTACTCCGCACCGGGACCTGCTTCACCAGCGGTAGCAACGCTCGAAGCACCAGAACCACAGCGCAAAGAGCAATGAGGGAAAGGGCCTCCATAACCTACCACACACAGGCACCGATTCTGCGACGGTACCGCTCAGCACTCAATCCCGCAGAACTGGGGCAACTTTTGGAGAGACAATCAAGCTCCAGAAGCTGGCATTTACTCATTTCCTCCAGACCTTCCCTTCCTCCCAGCCATAGCATCCCAGGAAATGTGGCTGTAAAGAAAAAGCCTGCCCTGCAGACAGGGACAATACACAAGCCGGCTGCCACCTACCAAGTGCTCCAGACACCGTGCAACTCCTTTCTAGGAAAAGAAACAGGGCATTTGGGATCTGCAAGCCACAGGCCGGCAGTGGGGATGTGAGGTTTATCCACCAAGATCTCTACGTCACAGCAAAAGGCTTCTAATCGCACCTGAGCAGATGTAAGCACCAAAGCAGAGAAAGGGCAGCAGTTACTCTTAGACTCCCAGGCTCTTGCAGTTCCAGAAGAACCATGATTTCCCTGTCCTTTCTGGGGGGTGGCACGTCCCTGACCTCCAAACCTTTCCTGCAGTTGAGAGGTCACATGCTAGTAAAGCTGGGAGACAGAAAGAAATAGTCATTCTTTCAACAAGCTGGTTTTGAGAAATAACGCAATAAGGTCCTGGCAGCAGCTTGGAGCTCAGTATTTGCAACAGCTTTATGGTTTAGGCTGACGGCAACAAATTTGGTTTATTTCTGCACCAGAGCTCGAGTCTTCCTTATGTCACACACACACACACTGACACATGGCCGCTGCTTTCCAAGCTGGCCCCTGAGCTCTCTAGCATGGCCTTTCCAAAGGCCATAACCAATGGGACCACCAGCCCTCGATATCTCTCCCCACAGCAGAGTATGGCCACTGGGAGAGCTTACCGAGCAAGTCAGACACCCAGAAAGACGTTTATTTCTCCTTCCACGTGCCTGCCTTGAAAAGAAGTGGCAGGTCGTGCACACTCCAAACCCGAGTGACAGTCCACGATCACACTTGTATCCACACCAGCTCCCAGGATTTCCAGCTGGTGACAGCCTCGCAGCAGCCCACTGATGCAAAGCGAAGGTGCAGCCACAGCGGTGGTCCTTGAAGAGAGGAACCGGCACCTTGGTTGGGATGGAGCTACTGAGAAATCACTTCCTCACCAATCCCCCTGCTTCGCAGTACCCTCTTTCAGCACAACAGGCCAACTGTACGCTGGCTTTTAGCAGCTCCACACCGCCAGCCTTTTAAATCAGTCCGTAAGCCCATTAATGCCAAAGTGCCCTTAATTCCAAGGGTCCCCGTGCAAGCCTGAACGACCTGCAAGAAAGGATGCAGGTACGATGCTGACAGTACACAAAGGATCCGCTGTTTAGTACTTCGGTCGGGCCTTGCAGTGACCATCCCTCACGAGGGACCACTTGAGCCTCTCAACACTCCCCCAGCACAGGTCGTGATCTCAGTAGATTCACCTGGGCAGAACCAGGCCACGGTTTGGGCCAGAGGGAGAACAGCATCAGCCAGGGTTCAGGCAGAAGAAAAAGATGCCGTACAAATCTGGTAGGCACCCTATGTGGTGCTAGGCAAGAGAAGAAAGGCTGGGGCCAAGCCATCTCGCCACAACGTGGGGAAAAAGGACCTGAGCAGTGTTACAGAACCAGAAGCAGCAAATCCAGCACCCCAGTGCGCAGGTGGAAAGGATGGGGGCAACAGATTCTGGGAGCAATCAATCCCCAGCACAAAGACCGATCCACACGGCTCCGACCCCTTCTCAGCAGCAGTACTACTAGCTAGCCAGGTTTCTCAGGACTCCTGCAAGGGCTGAGCTGGCAGCAGCGTTACAACCATTCTGCTGTCTCTAGCAGTCTGCTGCCCTAGGTAACTGCCTGACAGGGTGGGGCTAGCAAGGTATAGGCGGTGTAGACAAATATTGACTTGCCTGTGGGCACAGAGAGCACTACCAGTGCCGAGAATGAAATCCAGGGGCCCCGAGTCCCAGCCCTCTGCTTTTTGCTCCATCACCCATCAGCAAGCATGTTTCATAAGTTAATGTGGCACCGCCCAGATGAACACTGCCTCTTCCTAAACTTCTTCTGCGTGCTTTGAACCAGACACTCACAAAACGCGGCTCAGCACTTGTACAGGAAAGACAGCCAGTGCTGGATGGCAGAGAGACACCCTAAAAACCGTAAACCAACCAAGCCCCTGAATCCTGGCATTGCAGGAAAGCGCGTGAGGAGAAGATGGATTACTACGTGTTCAAGAGACGGTTGCAGTAACCCCACTCGTGACCTGCCCGTGTTGGGTCCTGTACCAACCCCAAACAAGCACTCCCTGTCCTGTAACCGATCCCATTTCTCAGCTTGAAGTGACCGTCAGCTGTACGGCTGCTCCCCAGCCACCACCCTCCTCAGGGTTTTTCAAAACACGCTTGACTTCTAATAGCAACAAGCGCTTTTTCAGGTCACCTTAAGGCCGTGAAAGGACAGACAAGAACGAAGAGCCCCCGAACCAGCTATTAAGAAACCGGAGGGGAAGCTCTGCGTGTGACCCGGCTGCCAAGCAGGCACAGAAAGAGCCCGTCCGCTGGACGGCAATTTCCCCCTTCTGAAGCCATGGCAGAGAAGGAGGAACGGAGAAGGGACGATGCCCCCAAGTCACACGAGCTCCTGCCCCGCTGCGGAGAAAAAGAGCCTGAAGCTCCGAAACGGCTTCTTCGGGAGAAGCCGGGGGAGGCACCGCCGACACACCAGATGCACCAAAGTATCTTTTTCCAGCTCGCAGCCCGCAAAGATGATTTCAAGGCAGTTTTAAAGCTGGGTCCCGTTTTGCCGTCCCCTCTTCGGTACCTCTAGCACCGGTTACAGAGCCTGCTAAGACGAGATGCTTTCAGGTACCAGGCTTCTCCCGCAGGCACGGAGCACTCTCTCCCCCAAGGGGGCGACCCGAAAGACCCCTCGGGCCCGGGACCAAAGGCAGGGGCAGAGCCGGCAGCCGGTCTCCGGCCGGGGCTACGGGCTGCCACTTCACCACAGCCACCGAATCCCCAATAATCCCCAGCGAAGCCCGCTGCCGGCACACCTACCCACCCCTCCAGCCCGGCGAGGGGGCACAGCCGGGCGGCCGCAGCCTCTCCCGGAGGAACGGGGCAGGTCCGAACCGCTACCGGTGGCGTCCCGGTAGCCGCGGGCGCTACCGGAGCCTGGGGGTCCGGTGTGGTCGGCGTTCGGCCCTTACCTGCGGGAGGTCATGACTCCGCGGAGCTCCGCGCCACCGTAACGACCCCGGCCCCGGCCCCGCACCGACTGCCCGCGCCGCCGCCGCCGCCCCGGCGGGGCGTCTAAGGCTCCGGGCCGGTGGGGAAACCCCTCCCTGTGACGCGGGGGAATCCCCGCCCTCCGCCCCGCCCGAACCGCCGGGCCGGGGAGGGAGCCAGCGCCCCGCCGCTCCCCGGGGCTCGGGGCCCGGCTCCCGTCCGCCCGGGCAGCGCCCGTCGGTACCGGCACCGACCCGCTCCCTTCCCACCGCAGCGGCAGGCTGGCCGCCGCCTCCTCCTCCTCCTCCTCTTCCTCGCAGAAAGCCCTGGTCTGCCGGTTCAAAGGACCAGACGCCCGGGCGAGTAAGGCGCAGCTTCCCCTCTCGCCTCCTCCCTGGAGCCGTTCCCCTTCTGGTGCCAAAGTTCCTTCGCCCTCCAGGCTGGCGAGGATGTTTTCCGCGCTTGGCATCCCTTGCTCCTCGCCAGGGCAGGTCCACAGTACCCCGGTGTTGACAGGGGTGTGAGATGTCACGCCGGCAGCAATTTGAGACGGCACCGCCGTAACCCAAACGCTATCGAAGGTCTAGATTTTGGGGTCGAGTTCACAAAGGCTCGAGAGGCGTGCTACCAAGAGAAGGAAACAAGCCACCCCGCGCTGAGCACCTGAGGCTGGCAAGGCTCAGCAACGTTTGCTGTTACCTCCAAACGCCCCCGGCTTTGGAGTCAAGAGGGCGCGATGTCCCCAGAGTGGGTTCCCCACTCTCATCCCAACGTCTATGGTGAGACAGGGATGGTGACACCCAAATCTTCCACCGGGGTAAGCTGAGGTTAGGTGTGCCATAGGCACGCTCTACGCTTTATACAAATAGAGCACGTTTTGCCACCTGAAGTGTAAATTCAGAGGCCTTTCACAAACTCATGTCAAATAGACGTTGCTTCACATAAAAGACAGAAATTAACCCAAAGAAATGCCCTGAATCTGGCACCTTTCATGAATGCTGGGTGAGAAAACAAAGCCAGCTGTCCACGAGAGAGAAAAAGCCAGGATACAGCCAGCGAGCCCCCCCCCCCCCGGCCCCGGTCTACCCGTAGTGGCAAAAATAGAAGTTTTATAACTATAATAAGACTCAGCGAATTCCATGTCTATTCGGGGAATACCCAGAGAGCTGGCAGCAGGAGCCAGCTCATTTCTCAGCGAGGAGGACTGGCGGGTTGCATAGCTTTCCTGCGTGCCACTGCATTGCTCACGGGGCAACGAGGACCACAGAGGCCAAATAGCAACTCTGATAACAATGACCCCTGTCCTCTCCTTCCTCATTTCCCCTGCCATTGAGACTCCTAGTCACTGGGACCTTCTTCATAGCACTGAGACTTCATTGTGAGAGACCAAACTGTGACTTCTCTGTGTGCCTGTCTCATATGGCAGGGGGGAACAAGACCCTTTCTCAGGGCAATGTGCGTGGTCAGGGAGCGACTGCTCTTCAGCTTCTTGGTTAAAAACAGATCAAAAGAAAACCCCTGGAACAGATCTCCCCCCTTCGTGTAAGGTACTGGTTTCTAGACTATGCAACTGGGATGCAGATAACTGGTGAAAATGGTCCCCTCCTGTGAGATCTTAGCCCTCCTGTCTCCTCTCTATTGGCATGCTTTGATTCCATGGAAATAATATCCAGCAGAGAAATCCAGACTCTGGCCTGGGACCTCTCTGCAGCCAGAACGCCCCATTTTGTCGGTGTTGGGATGGCGTCAGTCCCTCAGGTGACGTGCTGCAATAGAAATGCACCACAGCAGAGGTGCTAGATGTCTGCGTGACCCCATCTGCTCTCTAACCTGCTCAGTCTCAGCTGGTGGGAGAGGCTTTAACGGTGGCTGGGCTCTCCCCTGCTACAATTCCCCCAGCAAGAACAGATTTTTCTGGCTGCCAGGTGGTTGCTGGAAGCACCTCCTCTGCTGTGTGCCCCAGGAATGGGGGACTCCCCGTGTGCCCAGCATAGCTGGTCCAGAGAGCAGGAGAAAGTGGGTTTCGGCACCCTGCTCAGGAGCTCTGGAGTTTGATATTCCTGCCCCAGCCCTGAGGCATTTCCTGCTGCAGGCAGAGGAGAGCATATATTTAGCTCTAACCTATATATTCTCCTGGGAATATCTACAGGGGTGGGAGAGTGGCTTGAAATGCCACGTGCTAATAGCCAGGACAATACTGGCAGCATGGCTAGGAGAGAGGAAAAGTGACAACACTCCTGGGGAAGCGTAACGTTTGTCTTGCAATTACAGAGCATGTGCCTGGGCTGGAGAATTCCCAGGGGACAGGACGGAAGGTCCGCGGTGAGAACAGGGTTGAAGTGCCACTAAAATGTGGTCACTGCTGGAGGGGGGAAGCAGTCACAGGGGACAGGAGGCTCGGGAGAAGCTCATCAGGAGCCTTCGTGTCCAGGCTGATCTCTGGGTTAAGACACCAGACTTTCTGCGGGGAAAGATGTCTCTGAAGATGTTAAGTTCCGGGAACAACGCTCGCAGGTGCCTTTAGTGTCTGCGGTGAGGACAGCTATGAAGATCCCATTTCAGCTGCGTCAGTCATCCAGAGGAGCCCAGTGCTACTCAAAGTCACTTATCGTTTCCTCCTGAACTGTTCATCGATATAAGCACAGACTCGCACGCGTGCTCTTTCATTTGCAGGCTGGAAAGGGATAGCTGGGTGCCAGGACACAGCCACAACACGTAGCTCTCCAACAGCTGGTGCTGGGAACGCAGGGGAAGCTACTGGGATTCCAGTCTGATGGAAGGGAATTCCCCCAGGTGCGCTTTGGCCAGACACTGTGAACTAGTCCCATTCCCTCGGGTCCACACGGGGCCAGGACGTGTTTGCTAAGAAACAGCCAGGACCCTCACGTTACATCCACCTGAGAGATGGCAGGTCAGGCAGCCCAGCACCACTGCTGCTTGCTCAGCTTTGGGAAGATGTTTGCACTCCCAGCCACAGCTGCAAAAGCTCCATCAACCCCTAAATTCAGGGCACCTAAATAGCCCCGAACTGTAGACACTGTGACAGGCTCCTTTGATGAAGAGCCAGAAAGACGGTGTTCATGGGCCAAATTGTCTACTTCCAAATATCGCAGCCCCTTTTCTCTCTGAATAATCACATTTTCCCAGCCAGAGACACAAAGGTACATTACAGAGGAGGGTAATGGATCATTACGCTGCTCTGGCAGCTGAGGAGAGCGCGGGGAGTGGAAGCAACCAGCCCGAGGCACAGGCTGCGTCAGCAGCAGAGCAGGGAAAGAAATCCACGGTTCCTGCTCCCCACCATACACGCTGCAAAATGGGGCCAAGCAGCCACGGAGCCGAGGAGTCCAGATTTATTAACAGCCACTTGCCTGGGCTACAGGGGAAAGGGATGTGGGCCACAAACAGCACCCAGCAGAGATTTAGGTCTGGTCTGCCACATTCCCGAAGGACTAGCTCCCACCAGCCTGGCTAGCAGCAGCACCCTCGGGAACGAGCAAGCTAATCGGTCTCTCACTTCCCAGTAACCAGCTAAGCGCTCAGGAAGCGAGCAACTGTAAAAGGTGATACACTAGATCAAAATCCCATGGGACAGCCCTGTGAGACCATTCACACCATCTCCAAAGCAACACACCCGCTGCCCTTCACTTCCCCTGGGTCCCCCCCATCGGCTTCCCCACCATCCCCAGCTCAGTGGTTTAAGAATGGAGTAAGCTGCTTTTAGCCCCGGACTGAAGCTCCTCGGCACGGAGAGAGGCTCACAACCGGCTGTCGGGGTTAGCCGTTCCCAGTGACTAGGGGTAGAGCAAACTGGGGACGGGTAAGACCATCCAACCCCAACCGCCTTCTCCTTCTTGAAGACACCGCCTGTTCGCCTTTGCTCCCAGCGAGCGCAGACTGGGCAGCCTGGCTTGATGCCATTGAAATGTTCAATCTTTTATTCCTGCTTTGCCTCTAATTTCAACAAAGACCCTGAACAAGTGGCATCCCCTCTATTCCTCTCAATTTGTAAAATATTAGCCATTATCCTTCAAAGCAAGGTTTGTGCAAAGCTTTGAAAAGATAGTATTTCACATGAAATATTCACTACTACTGTTTTTATCACTTTCCCTGTTCCTGTGTTTCCTCTCGGTGTGTTCCTGAGAGCACTAAGCAGGCTGCTCTCAGGGCAAGGGCTGCCAGAAAGCAGGGCCAGGCCATTCCCCTGAGTCATGCTTGCTGCCTGCCCAAGCATGCCCCCAGCGTGGCTCCTGTCCTTCTTTCCTTCCTCTTTCCCCTCACAATGGGTTTTTCTAGCCTGTAGTAAAAAAAAAGCCAAACCCCATCCAGCTGCCCGAGCTCAGCTTTTCCTTCTGGCCAAGACAACGATAGCTTTTTCTCCTACTGCTTTGCAGCAAGCTGGCAAAACGCCTGCGAAAGAGGTACTGACTTTGCAAGTCCGTGCCTGTCGTGGCATAATAAGGTCATTGTCAAGAAGACGCTCCACCAGGAGGCTGATCTTGAGCAAAACGTGGCCCCAGTTGTGAGTTGTGCAACCCCTGCGGCTGTTCTAACACTGGCCTCATTGTTTGCCATTGTGAGTCTTCGGCGTCTCATTGTCCACTGAAAAGCCAGTTCCTACCGAGCTGGTGCAGACACCAATCAAATGTGCATCATTGCTGGATAACGGAATGACTTCATTTGCTAAATTAGCTGCCTCCCGAACGGCAGGAAACCCACGTTCTTTTCTCACTTTGCACCACTTGGATGAACGTGAGCTCTTGATTGAACAAAATTCTCCACCTCCCACCTTCTTTTCTTGCAGACAGATGAAGCTGCAGAGATCAGAGAGCTAGGGCTCTGGCCAGGTGGAAAGGCCCCATTGGGAAGACCCGTTTAGAGCAGGAACTTAGGTGCTGGTACATCTCAAACCACATCCTGCTTGCATGCTCGCGACTGATTTTCCATGGCTCCTCAGTTTACAGAGGGTAAACCCCAGGGGAAACTGCTGCCATCAGTGAGAAGCAGGCCACAGAAGCATCACTTCAGTCTCGTCCACACGATGCGAAGTCAACGGGATACAAAGCCTCTTTTGAAAATGCTCCCTAAGAAGAGGTGGTAAAAGCAGGCATGGCAAAGAAGGAAAAGCTGGTGGATACTTGAATAGGTGAAACCATTTCGGATGGCCACAGAGGAGGGGAAGTAAAGACACACAGGAGTCTTCCTCCTGCAAATGCTGGGTGGATAGGATCGAGGTTGGCATTCATAAAGAGGCCGCATTTAGAAGATACAGCAGGTACCTGCATGAGCCACTGGTTCTAAGGGAAACGGAGAGCAAGATACTGGTTTGACTTCACACAGTATCTGCCCAGGAGACAGACGGACACCAGCGAGCAAGCGTGAGGCACACAGTACAAAAAGAATAAAAAAGCAATAGGCCCCTTAAAAACATATTTAATAGTTTTCAAACTTTATTTCATGGTGATTGACGAAAGACACAAGTTAGTAATGGTTATATCATGCTGCTCCTCTACTGTGCATTGCCCTTCAGAATTCATACAGCAGTTCACAATGGTCATTAATTTACCCTATAAATGAAGCCACATGGACATCTTTTTTTTAAAAAAGCAAAAAAAAAAACAAAACCAGAAAAAAAACAAACCTCAATGTCTTTTTTTTTTTTTGTACATACATGTTATAAATGCTATTAAAAATAAAGCCGAAGTTAAGTGCACAGCCCCTAGGGAGCACTGCTGAATCTGACCTTGGTTCAAGATGCTTGACAACGAGGACGCAAGGTCCTGTTTTAAGGCATTTCCAAGCCCCAGCAAAAGCAGACAGAGTTTTTGTTTTTGTTTAGTTGGTTCTTTTTGCAGTGACCCTGGCTTCATTTCAGTGGCATTCTAGAAAATTAGCAGCTTCCTCTGTGCATGCCCCTCTCCCTCTGGAGTTGGCACATCCAGCCCTCAGTCTCAGCCAACGCAGTTGCATTGCCCAGCTAAAATTCAGGTTCTCAAAACAGAGATCGAAGGTCTCACACTTCCCTCCCATCCCACCCCATCCTGCAGTCTCAGTTAGCCCCTGTCTATCTCCATCCACCTCGTGATCAAAATACAGCAGTCCATCCCTTTCACAACACAGTCACAGTACTCCCCACCAGGAACCACAATTTATATAAACAGTAGCCACTTAAAATGTGGTATTGCCACACACACACGCAGAGCCACACACACAGAGAGCGGAGTCTCCATCCCACAGCGGGCGCAGCCCCCCGTGAAATATGTAACCACTGGATTTTTAGAGGAATGTCAATAGATTAGGCATAGATTGGGGTAGACTTCTTTTAATTAAAAAAAAAAGAAGAAAGAAAAAAGAAACCCAAGTGGTTTTACACAACATTCTTCCCCTTTGTTACATCTGTGTTCAGAGCTCACCCTGAGAAAACTAATTTGACTTTTCCAAATTTAGTGCCAAGAAACAACATTTTTAAAGGTGCACTACTTTGTAATGGTACACTACCAGGTGTGCTAGAAAGTTAGGGTAAAACTGCAAAATGATGGTACCCTGGATATTAATTAATATTTGATACCTTGCGGGATCCTTCAGATTAATTCTGTACACTCCATAGAGCTGGTTTTACACAGAGCAATGCCAGCTGCCATCTCAGGGTGGGAAAGGGACACAGGTGTGTTCCAGTAGTGGAAAGGGACATAGATGCTACACAGCATCAGTAAATTCTTCCCATGGAGAAGGAACCTGAATGGAGTGGGTCATTTCTTTCATAGCTGCAATCCGTTTGTTCTTCTCCTGCTTACAGGAGATTCAGTGTTTGCATGCAAATGTGTGCTGGTTGACAGACACTCGCGCACACACACACACACACATTCATTCAGAAACACACATACTGGCTTTGTAACTGGTACCACAGTATTTGCTTTCAAGATTTGCACGGAGGAAGAAAATACTTAAAACACCTCCTCCCAAACACTACTGCCTCGACAGCTGACTCGCGCCCCATTCCCATTGAAGCTATTGCTGCTGGGCTAGCAGTATCCAGAGGAGCTTTGATCGTGGCGTGGAAGACCCTGCATTGCACTGGGCATTGCAAAAACTTGAAGTCAAAGGTAAAACTCCAATTACTCTTCCTGGGAGAGGCTCTAATACCAGCTCTACAGAGATTCACGTGCTGGCCAGCTGCAAGCATCCTCATGGTAGAAAGAGGGCAAGTCATGCCCGGAGGCTGGAAAACAGACATGGGTCATGGAAGGACACATCCAACAGATTTTTTTTTAGTGAAAAGGGACCCAGTCCCCGTGCCCTCACAGCCCGCTTGACAGCGCTGGAAGAGGGAGAGCACTTCCAGCTCTTGAAGACGTGCTGCAAGTTCTCACCGGTGCATGGGAGGGCAATGCTTGGTACACAGAAGCTCTTGGGAAGAGCAGCCAGGGCAAGCAGGTGGTTAGGACACGTCTGGATAAACACAAAGCGTGGAAATGAGGTTTCACAGCTGCTTCTGCACATGTCCAAGAGGAGGAGGAGGAGAGCTGACAGAGAAATCAACATTTCCCCCACAGCACCTCTCAGTCCAGCAAACAGTCATAAGACAACCAAAGAGCAATGCTTTTCTGCCTGCTCAGAGCAGACCTTGGTCTCTCTTCCAGTGCATGGCATCCCTGATTTTAACAGAGCATAAAGGAGAAAAGCACTTGAGATTCTTACACACATAAATTATAGTGAGAGGCAGGGAGGGAGGAGGGAGATAGGGTGAACACAGGGCCAGGAGAAGGCTTGGCAGAGCCAGACCCCAAAGCAGGGTGGTAATTCCCACTTCTCTGATGGCCACTTCCCTGCTCAGCCAGCACTGCAGAGAGGACTTTGGGGCCAGGCCTGAGATGGGAAAGCAGGGAATCCACGAAGGCCACACGTCTCGCCAGCACCAGCATCCTTTCCCCCGCGGGCGTGAACAACGACCCAAGAACAGAAGTAAGGAGGGGGAACAATAACCCAAAAAGAAGCTTCAAGTATGAATAAGATTTACAATGCAGGTGCAATAGGGAAGTTCTTCTGTCACTTCTTGGAGACTTGGTTCAAGGTTTGTTCTTTGTTGCTGCTGTTTGATTAGAGTCTGACTGACCTGGATAGACTGCAACCGAACAAATAACCCAAAAGAAAAGGTGTTTCCTCCCCTCCCTTTCCCCCCTCCCCCCAAAATATAAAAAGCAATAAGTTTACAAAAATAGAAAATAATTACAGCAATAGGCAGGAGGGAGGGAAGGAGAAGGAAGGGTCCCTGGGGGTCTATTTGGCTGAGCAGTGTAATATCGTGGGGTTGTTTAAAGCGTCCTCCACCAGATGCAGTTCTTGGCGGTCGACAATCACGTCCCTTATGCAGCCAATAAAGCCAGTGCTGTAGGCTTTGGGCAGCTTGTGAGCCACACTCAGCTTCTCCATTCCCCCTGCAAGAGAAAGCACAGAAGGTCGGGTGGGAGGACAAAGGACATGTTGCTGTACGGGCCAGCAGCACACTCACGTGCACACACACAGAGTACAGGTGCTGCTGGGAATGCCCTCCTCAACATGGGGAGAGAACCTCTTCCCTGGCCAGTATTTATTTTCACTTAAATCAGAGAAATACCAGTTCCAACTTATACATAAAGGTTTCCTGAAGACACTTACAACAGTAACTTGCATTCTAAAATACCAATTCAACTTAAAATACTTCATTTCCTTGGAGGTTGCTCCCAAATTCAAACTGAATTTTATTTCAGTTACTGAAATGTCAACTATGGCTCACGCCAGGCCCTGAAATTACGAGGGGCTGATTGCGAACAAAACCTTTGGAAGAGCCAGTGAGGAAGCCAAGCAAAAATTTCTCCTGGAAAAACTTCTTCTTCCACATAACTTCTAAGTTGATTTCAGAACGAGGAATGGCATCTGGGATACTGTCTTTTCAGAGGTAAGGCTACGTTTCTGAATATGAACTCCTTGTAAGTCAGGTTAGACCTGAAACTATGGGCTTGGACTGGGAAAATAAGAACAGATGCTTCCAAAAAGTGTAAATAGATTCTAATTCACTGTTTCTTCACTACAGATGATCAAAATCCCCAGATGAACATGTCTCTCCATTGATTTCTGTGGTCCTTGTGCCCCCTCGCAATCATGAACCCTAGGACTGTGCCTGAGGAGGAGCCCACTCCTGAACTTACAGATGGAGAGCCGAGTCATGGAAGTTCCTCAAGGGACGAACGAAGCCCAGGACCTGCAGCATCCCCTGTCGCTGGGCATCCTTCCGTCACCCCTTCGGGCTCCAAAAAGGACTTCACTATCCTCTTACTTCAGATTAGTACTGGTTGTAGTTAAGCACAATCATCCTACACTGGTGGGTGGATTTCTCGCCTATTTGAGCTGTTACAGGACAAATCTAGCCTCTGCGCTGACAGATCTACCCCAAGCAGCGTGAGATAGATGCAATGGGCCAAACTCTGTCTGCAGGATCAAAATACTTATGTCAACACAAATGGAACTGACTCTGCTGCACACAAGGGCGCCTTCTGGCATATCTGCTTATTCTGTTATGCAAATAAAGCAACATTTAAAATTTGGGTATTTACGTATTTTCAGGCAGAAGTACCCTTCTCTCAATTCAGCCATTTCACTTTTAGGAACCAGAGTTACCCAAGCAAGCAACATTTGGGAGGCTCGTGAACTAAGAGAGGCTCCCACACGCGAGGGAATTCGGCAGGTGGGAGCACTCCCAGTTTGGAGAGGGAGGGGGTTCTCCATGCCATCGGCAGCAGGGGATCCAGAGCAGCAGGCCAGCTAACGGCTCTCTTCAGGGGACGTGGCCACATGGAAAGGACTGGCATTTGGTAAAGCCAACCCTTCGTCCCTCAGCTGTCACTAGCATCCTGCCCTAGTAGGCAGAGAACAAGCAGGGGACTTTTTAGGTCAAACTTGTCAAAAAGTCACCCGCGAGGCAAAGGTGTTCCACTGAAACAAGTGAGGGAGCGTCAACGTCCCAGCTCCAGCTCTGAGCCCCCCAGCAAAGGGCGCAGAGGAGCTTCACCCTTTCCACGCTGACTTACCCAGCCACAGGGCCCCGTCTGTATCTAGCTGTGTCGCACCAAGCGGAGAAGAGCCAGCAATGGGGGCTTCGTTGCCGACTTGAAGGGAACCTTCTCTCTGTACCCTGCTCCCGGAGGGAAGGAAGAAGAAACGCAAGATGATTAGCAACCTCAGAGGAAAAAACCCAGAGCTGTCCTCTGCTTTACGCCAAATCTAGACGCTGGGCACCGTCAGCCCTTCTCCACCTGGAGAGGAGCGGGGTCAGGCCGGGTAGCACAGCCGGCGGCAAGCGCTCCCCTCCAGCATCTCCTGGGCATCCCGCAGCCCCTGCCAGCGGTCAACCACAGCTTCCTCCCGCGCCCTCCAGACCCATCAGCAGAAATCCCTGGCATGCCAGCCGCATGATCCGCTCACCACTCCTGCCACCAATAAAAATAAAAGGGACAGCTCGGGCTCGACGCGAACAGAATGTCAAACCCTCAGCCAGCTAAAATAAAAGGCACGAACCTTTCGTACCTCCTCGAGCCTGCCCCTTTGACATTTCCAGGCGTGTTACAACATGCACCCCTCCAACGCGGCATTGCCCACATGCCTCTCCTCTATTATTATCCAAGAAGAGGAGTGACCCTTGGGGATCACAGGGCACGGAGCCACGGCCATGACTCAGGCTCCCTAGTTCACAGCTTGCCCAGCCCAGAGCAATCTGCCACGGTCCTGCTCTCCCCTCCTGCTCGCCTTCGCACCTGTATGCTTTGATATGAATCCACCGGTTGGTGTTGACTGGGACCGTGGATCGTAGGACGACGGGCTTGGAGCCGAGGTCGTAGGTCATTTGTACGAAGCCATCCACTATGGCGAGGGCGATGTAGTCTGATCGCTCCAGCCCCTTCCCACTCCACAGGATCAGCCCCTGAGTGGCTTCTGTTTTGATGCTTAGTTCAAAGTGGTTCGACTGCAAGGCCTTCTCGCTGGACGGTGAGATGGGAGCAGGGGAGAAGACAAGAGCAGAGTTAGAAACATGGCTACAAAAGCAACAGGCAGCCAGTCAGCTCCTCAGAGCAGCCTTCTCTGTTCCCAGCCGACTAGTTCACCCACCGAGGACAACCTTCAACCGACCTTTGGCATCAGGCTATGCATGGGGTCTCAGTCCCTACCCGCTGCGCTTGAGGGGTCGCAGCCTTTGCAATTATCCCAGGCCTGCTCGGAAAGCCTGGTGCGTGGCGGGGAGAGCAGATGGAAAGCTTTAAACCAGGCCACAGGATCAAAGAAATGGCCCTCTGGAGGTCTCTAACCCAGCGCCCGCTCAGAGCAGGACCATTGCCAGCGCTACATGAGGGCAGCTGTGGCTCTGCCCAGCAGAGCTTGGGAACACCAAGACTGGAGCTCCTCCATCTTCCCGCTGACCTGAGCAGGGGCTTCACAGTTCTCCTGGGGATGAAGTGTTTTCCCCAACATCCAGCTTGAACCTCCAAAGACACAGCATGGGGCTACAGCCCCTTGCTTTTGCCCTCCATGGAGCATAAAGTTCAGACACATCAAGCCCTGCAAGCTGTGACACGCAAGTCTTGGTTTTGCCTCCTTATATGCAGGCGCTGAAGGAAGAGGTCTGTTATGTGGACTGGTGAACAGCACCGGGCTGGCCCCCATCTGGCCAGCAGAAGGGTTTTCCCCACAGAGCTGCCTTTGATTTGAGAGAGGTCAGAACAAAGAGGGCTCTATTGGCCAGATCAGGAGATCTGCGGGCAGCAGCTGAGCTGGGGTCAACACCGTTTGACCATCCTGCTGGCAAGCATCCGAGGTACAGAGCTGGGCTGCCTGGGGACCACGGCTCCCCGTACCATCATGACACAGCCATCAGCCTCGGAGGCATTTGCTCTACCGCTGCCTCTGCTTGACCAAAGACCTACAGGAACCCAAAGGCTGAGGACTGTGAGATGATGAGCACCCTGCAGTTCGAAGGGGATGGAGACTGTCCATAGAGGCAGCAAAGCCTTCTTTCTCCTAGATACGGTGTCTTTTCCTAAGGGCGGAGCGAAGGAAGGACAGCATTTACCCCACATTGGCATCCCCATCTTTGCTCAGTCCCTTTTGGAACAGGCAAAAGGGGCTTGGCAACAGGTGACATCGGCATATGGAGTCGCCATCCATTCTCCTGGGATGCTCCGAGACATACTGCTGACACATGTGCACACATAGACCAGACAACATGGGCAACACAGAGAGCTTTTTATTCCCAAGGGACACTGCGTCCAAAGGGCTGGACGAGGGCTGGACTGTCAAGGCAACTCAGCCTCTCCCTTCACCCACGGCTATTTGCTGTCTAGGTCCCCCAGGAGCAAGAGCCAGAGCTGGAGCTGCATAGGAGCTGCTGTTCCTATGCTGGAAGGACAGGGCTTCCTTCATGTTTACTCTCATCATCTGCAGAGCTGCATCCCTTATAAATAAAAAGCCAAGGGTATAGACACACAGAACACACACAGAGACAGAGACATGCTGAGGCAGCAACAGCAGAGCACGAGATACAAGAGCTGAAAGCCTGGCACAGACTCACCTGGGTTCCGCAGGATAGTCCAGCGCTTCGGGACTTAGATGCAGTAAGAAAGGGGAGCATGCGATAAGCGCAGGACAGCGGAGGAGACCCTTCCCTCCCACCCCGCTCACAGACAGGGCACAGCCCTGCTCAACGGCGACGTTTCTTCACCCTACACAATGGCCAAGCTGAGAAAACCGCCCAGCATGAGCAGAAAGCCTCAGCCACTTGGAGCCGAGTTTCCTCAAGCCAACGAGGCAAGTTTGCAAGTTGTCGCTTAGCCAGGGTGAGCGTAAGAATGCCAACGAGTGAATACAGCCCTGTCCCAGCGGTGAGGGGACTCTGCCATGCTCTCCTGGGCCAGGACTATCAGTGTTCCTGCTAATCGCCCACGCTGCCCTGCTGGGATGTGTATCCCAGGACAGGACAGAGGGCAGCACTGCTGGGAGAAGGGAGCTTTTGGTCCCACGGCCCTGCACGAGGACCCTTTCCCGGGCAGACCTGCAGGCAGGTCTCAGGCTGGTTTTTTGGGATGCTGCAGAATGGGCTCCCGTCTAGGCAGATAGCGGAATTGTCACGTAAGGGCTCTGAGTCAGCCTTGGGGCACTTGGGCAGCAGGGTGTGCGTGGAGAAGGGGAAACCCAGGATTACAGCTGTCCTGCTGGCACCGCCTGCAAGCGGTAGGGGCTACAGGCCCGGCATTACAATCAGCTCTAACTAGATGTATATATAAAAATGTACATTCAAAAAAAAAAAAGTACGGGCATGTCATGGCCAGCAGAGCCCAGAGAAGCAATTGGAGCATTAGCCCTGCCCAAGGCACACCCCGGTGTCGGCCTGGAGGCAGAAAAACTACTTTTTATGGGCAGCCCAATGGGTCCTTCAGCTTTGGCGGGGCTAGTGAGTGCCGCTGCCAAATCCTGGCAGAAGGATCTGCGGAGAAGTGCTAAGCTCCCTTGCAGGAAGGAGCATACACAGCCAAAATAGGCTGGTTCAGGCGGGGAGAAGGCTGAGAACGGTGACCTTCCCTTTGCAGAGCACTGGGAGAGGCAGGACACAAACGTAGCAGCTTTCTGCTCATCTGCAGGGATGTGGCTCAAGTCCGTGCAGAGGGACAGCTGGGCACTCTGGACATGGCAGAGTTGTCGTGCAGGCCACTACATGCCTTTTGTTGCTGTAGGGCACTGTCTAGCTTAGGAGGATGCTTGGCTCCTAAAAAGCCCTTTCCAAAACACTGCAGCACCTCCCAAACTATTAGTGAACATGCAGGTGATGGACTCTGTGGCTCTCCAGGTGTTGGCATGCATGCATGCACGCAACGGCCTCCCGAGCCTCTGTCTGACCCCAGCTTGTAGAAAATGAGGTGAAATGGGGATGTGACAGGCAGGTATCTCTCCAACTCTCCCCCACACAGTGGGGAATACGGCCGCATGAACCACTGCTTTTCTTCTACTCCTGCTGCTCAGCAAGACAGACAGCAAATCAAAGCTGTCAAGCCCGCTCTAGGGAAGAAGCCCTTCTCCCCATTCACCTGCCCAGGCCCTTCTTCTGCCCCCCCCCGCCTGCACTGCACGTTGTGAGGGGTTCCCCCTGACTGGGGAACATTCTCCTAGCGCCCAGCTTTGCCTCCTCGCTACGGCAGTACTGGAAAAACCAGGGCAGGATTAGCATCCCTTATTTCCATCGCCAGTGCCTTTGCCGCTGATGGACGAGGTAACTTTCCTCCTCTACGCTCACCCACTTAAACTAAGGCTAAGTTGTAGCATCCCGCTGGGATAAAGCCTGACTGCAGCAGAGCCAGGCAGCGTAGCTCCTGCTGCATCTTGGCTGTGATTTGGGACCCTGTACAGCCGCAACGAGCTGCGGTCAGTACCTGGGTCCTGCTCACCCCGAAATGGGAACGCCTGCCCGTGACAGACCCCTGGGGCAGTGCCCGTATTCCTCCTCCCACACCAGCCCTGCGCTCCCCTGCGGCTGGGCTGGTGGTCAGGGTGGCAATGGGAGACGTGGTGGAAGGCAGATGGCTGCAGGGAAGAGCTGGGCAGCAGGGAGGACTGTACTTACGCGGGGATCTCATTGGTCAGGTGGCTTGAAAACAAAGAAACAAGGACATTGAGAAGAGACGGACAGACAGAGACTGACAAACAACAGCTCGACACAGATGCCCTCCCCAGGCAGGGCGTTAGGGCAGCAAGGAACCTGAGGTTGTAAGAGGCAGATGGACGGAGCGTAATCCAATACCCTGTCCCAGTGCCACGGAGCTGGGAATTAACCACGGGGGCTGTAGGAGCACAGTGCTGAGGAAGGGTACTGAGCCAGACTGCAGTGGACCAAGAGTCTCCTGTAGGAGAAATATCCAGCCCAGAGGCTGAAGAAAACCTCAGTCAGCAGCTGCGTAGCGGGCTCTGCTTATCTTGAGAGAGAAGCCCCAGGGACAAGTACAGCCACAGAGACCACAGGGTCCAAACACGTACCCCTAGCCCATGGGGTCAGGGTCGAGCAGATGCCGGAGAAGGTTAGCCAGATCCCACAGCAGCGACGGCCCGTTCCTGCTGGCAGAACCGACCCTTGCTGCACAAACAGCCAGGCAGACAAAGGAGCTGGCAGACAGGCATAAATGAAACCACAGGCAGAGCTACCTCTCCCCTCAGCACAGCTCACCCAGCCCACAACCCATTCCTGAGGACGTGGGCAAAGAAAGGCACCAGCCAGGAGCAGGGCACAGGCCACGTGAACCATCTTCATGGGGTGCACTCAGCCAGCTTCAGCCCGCTCCCAAACCAGACTATGCTAACCCAGAAGGTGGCCCAAACGCTGCAGAACGAGACCATCCAGACCTGAAGCTGGC